>NC_081318.1:11573758-11876788 GCF_026419965.1 Kogia breviceps | reverse complement strand
AGATTCTTTTCTGTCTCTTCATATGACAATGATTTTTTTAAAATTTTATATCGGAGTAGTTGATTAACAATGTTGTCTTAGTTTCAGGCGTAGCGCACAGTGATTCAGTTATACACATATCTATTCTTTTTCAAATTCTTTTCCCATTTAGGTTATTACAGAATGTGGAGCAGAGTTCCCTGTGCTGTACAGTAGGTCCTTGTTGGTTATCTATGTTAAATACAGCAGTGTGTACATGTCAATTCCAAACTCCCAATCTATCCCTCCCCACCCAGATCTAATTTAAATATAGGTAGAATCAGTGGCAGGGTTTCCTGACACCTTCCCCATCTTCCCTTCATTTGTCTGACATTCCAGCCCCAGAGATACAGTGTCCTCCCAGTAAGCAACCATTAGAAATACAAGGTTCTGAACAGCTAGCACAAGAGCCCATTGTCACACATGGAAATCCCAGCGGGAAATAAAAGTAGGTTTATTCCTATCAGCCGAGAGGACTAGAGAGCAAGAAATCAAGGGTATGGAAGTTCTGATGAAGGAAGATAAAGGAATCAAATCATTTTCATATAAAAGTCAGGCCTGGGTCCTAGGATGACCAGTGGTACCACGAACATCCTGCATATATGGGATTTTAGGAGTTAGGTGAAGTACAAAACTCTCTAAGCCCAAGTTGGAAAATCTGAGTGTTGCCTATGGAACACCACGTTCATATCAATCTAGTTTCACCAAATCTTTCAGCTTTAAATTTCTGGATGTAAACAGGGTCCTTGCAACCATGCCTGAAGAATACAGAAGAAAAGTGATAGTGACCCAGTAGTCTGCTGATAAACATTTCATCACTGGCTCTCCAGCTGTAGCATTTGCTGACTTGCAGCATTCACCAGTTTCCATGGTGTCAGTTTCACTCTCATCATGTCTAGTTTCAAGCTACCAACATGACATCACTGAGCTTGGAGATGGGAAGAGATTCTCACCATTATACAGTATTATCTTTTTATTTTTTAAAAAAATCTTTATTGGAGTATAATTGCTTTACAACGGTGTGTTAGTTTCTGCTGTGTAACAAAGTGAATCAGTCATACATATACCTATGTTCCCATATCTCCCCCCTCTTGCATCTCCCTCCCTCCCACCCTCCCTATCCCACCCCTCTAGGTGGTCACGAAGCACCGAGCTGACCTCCCTGTGCTATGTGGCTGCTTCCCCTACTACTATATACAGTATTTCTACGATACCGACACAAGTGACACAACTTCAGTGGAACAGACCAAAGTAAAATGCAGTAAAATAATTAGGAGTTTTAAGTTTTGATTACCTTTGTTTTTAACAATCTATTTAATTGTGTCTATTATTTAATTTTTAATAATGACTATGTTTAATTGCCGAAAATTTAACAATCAATTTTCAGGAGGGCTCCAGGCCATCCAGAGTAGTATTCTGCCTCGGGGTTTTTCCCTTAGATCCTGTTCTGCATTCAACCCAGCATCTTTGTCATTCTCCTTCCCTTGAGTTAGAGAAGCATCAACTGCTATGCAAGGAAACCTCATGGAATTGCCCTTTAAAAGAACTATTCTTAAGCTCTCTATGAACTTACTTAGGTCATTTTCAAACTTTAAGGCAATGAAATTCCAGCACTGACCATAAATAATACTTTCGTGAATACAGTAGAGTTGCCCTAGCATGCAAAGGTTTCCACATCAGTACCCTCTGTACCCACTATAAAAGTTGTCATCTTGTGATTTCAGTGAGGGGAGCATCTTTCAGAGGACACTTGCAAACCCCCAAGAGATCTGGATTTGATTCGTGAAGATACCCATGACCACTCTGCAGAGAGCATTCATTAATTCCATCTCCCAGGGCTTGCACTGCCTACACAATGTGCCATTTTTATTTCTACGTTACTTTATATATTAAGTTGTCTCTCTCTGGAATTCACTCTTCCCATTCTCGGCCTGTGAAGTTGCTCTATACTTCAAAGCTTGAATCTAACGACACCACGTTTGAGAAGACTCAATTTAACCAACTCCCTACCTGTACTCCCAGAGTGCTTTGCATATCCTAGTAACTAACACAGAGTTTAGTCTTCCCACACTAAATTCTCAGCTCTTCAAGTTAAGCATCATGCCTTCTCTACCCTTGTATCTCCTGTACCAACAACAGAGATGTTCAGTAAATGCCAGCTGTCTTTAGCAACGAGGTTTGTAGATGAATTTGGAATACGAGTGGACACTGTAAACGAAAACACGGAAGGCCATCTTAGTTGACAGTAGTAGATGTGTAGCAACCAAAGCACAGGAAGAAGTTAGCCCACTGCAGCTCTATCCCAGCTAGTTGTCTAAACTAGCACTAGTTGTTAAGACCCACATAACAACAGGAACAAGAGGAAGCAACGTGGACCGTGAGAGGTCTAGAAAGTGTTCTGTGGCAACATTTCACTAGTAAATCTGAATATTTTGTAGGGGAATATCTGGCTACCTTCACTTCTTTGCTGGTCCGCCTGTGCGAACCGAAATTGCGCAGTGGGTGAACGTTCCAGGGAGTCACAGTGAGGCTGGATGTAAGGGCTTCATCCTAAACATCAGCACACGGCAGCAAAGAGAGGGACCGCCTCGCGGCTGTGAGGGCTCCATCTCTAGACTGGGTTCCAGCGGGGCCTCTGTGTGTGCCGCCGTGGGGGTGCCTGAGCTCAGGGGAGGTGGGCCTGGATGACCTGTGCACTTGCCCTGCAATTCCACGAGGCAGTGGTTTCGTTACATCGTGACTCTAAACCTAGCGAGACTTTCGTACAGACACTCTGTCTTAGAACTGGGGTCCTCATATTCCTTCCAGCAAGCTGGGAAGGTTAAGCTCAAATTACCTTCCAGGTTATGTCTATGCAGTTGCTTCACTTGACACTGTGTACACCGAGGGTCCCTGTCACATCCAGACAAGTGTGTGGAACCAAACTATCTCCCGGTCACGACCACGCAGGATTCTAACAGCAAGTAGGAAGCTGGACCATTCGGCTAAAGCCACTCAAGAAGCCTAAAGTCAGACTGGGATGAAAATCTTGGAGATCTAAGTCCTGGTTACGGTCTCCAGAAATAGGACCTGGGATAAAAGTCATTAAGAAAGGATGAGCTCCGATAATAGCACGTACACCCTCAAATTTCCCCTTCCAGTGCCCTTCACATTGTTGAGAGCGGGACAAGGGCTTTTTGTACAATTCCCTGCCTGGAAATCCCACCAGCTGATTGTCTAGATAGATCAGCACTTCTCAAAGATTACTGTGCGCTGTGAATCACCCTGGGGTCCTATTAAAAATGCAGATTCGGATTCAGCGGGTCTGGGATGGGGGCCCAGATTCTGCATTTCCAAAAAGCTCCCAGGAGATGCCAGTGTGGTTCCAGGGATCACACTCTGAGTAGCAAGGGACCACAGGCAAGGTTTTTAAGAATGCCACGCCTGTGAGATGCTATGACAGGGCAGTCACTGTGGAGGAATAAAGCACGTGATACCTTCTCCAAATCTGGCCACAGACCCCACTCCTACAGGAACACTGTGAAAAACAGGCAAGAGACTGCTGTAGGCTGTTGGTTATTTTTAAATTGTTAGGCGGAAATGTGCAGAGATGAGAGTCACAGAACGGAGTCTCTCAGGAGGAAATTCTGAGTGGATTTGTGTGCTGATTGAGAAGGAAAAAAGCTGAAGGAAAGTGTTTGCGTATCAGAAGGAGATAACTGCCTCCCATTTCATTTTCCAGTTTTCCACAAAGTTTGCAAGGAGGGTAAGTGATTAGTCCCTAGAGATTTAGAGGAAAGAAAGTTCTCAGGATGAAAAAAATGTTTTCCCAGCTGCCCTTTACTGCAGAATCAAAAGTATCTGCCCACTTTTTTGGAGAGGCCCACAAATGGGAATGTGTCCCGTGGTAGTTTTTTTTTTTTTTTTAAAAAAAAAAAAGCTTAATTGGAGACCAAGCTTCCAGCCAATCAGAGGAGACTCGGGCCTCCAGGCCACACACCCTGGGATGCTTGCCCCTCCCACCACCTCCTTTCTTCACAGGCCTGGGTTTGTGGGGTGGTTCCCACTGCAAACGAGGACCAGGGCCTCTCCGGACACCCTGTAGGCGGAGCTAGCTCCAGAAGTCAGAGGAAGTTTGCATGGACTCTTTGTCCTGTTTTGCTAATCCCAGCCCAGTCCAGATTCAATCTGGTGTTAAGAAATCAGACACCAGAGCTATGCCCACTCACACCCTCCTTCCATGACTTCCTAAACCATTCCCAGATTTCCAAGGAATGCCTTCCCTCATCCGCCCACAGCCCATGACCCACAATACCCATCCTGCTCCATTCCTCCTCACCAGCCTTCTGTCGCCTCTGCCTCACCCCGCAGGGCTGCTGGCAATCTCCCGGACAGGCGGCTTCCGGGAAACCCAACCTCAGAGGGCCCTCCCTCTGGACCACAGATCTAAGGTTCTGTGGGAGAAGAGGAGTGCCGGCCCTTGAGAAGACAACGGTAGCAAGTCTGGGGTCAATGATCCAGCTTTCCCCTCTTCCCTGAGTGCATAGGAAGGATTAAAAAAAAAAAAAAAGAATAAATTGCACGCCCTTCTTTCTAGGCATAGTGCCCTCATGACCTTGCTGTATATGGAGATTGAGAAAGTGGGCCCCAGAGAGTCGTTTCTCTTTAAAGGTAAGAGGTCTGGGGGCCGGGGGGGGGGTAGTGGGCAGCCTGGGTGCGAGTGGTGCTTCTATCCCAGGAGCAATCCCTCATGGGGCTCCCAACAAAAGGCACATTGTTGCTTCTGTTTTGAGGATGCCAGGCTTCTCTGCTCTTCTCCAAGAATCTCCCACTTTCAGAATCCCATCCTAGACTCTGAAGCCAGTTCCTGGGAAAAGAACACCCCCCCAAAAAAAAAAATCTGCACACAAAGCAACGTAAAGGAACGTGAACAAAACCATAGAGCAGGACCAGGGGGGAGAGATTTTAGTAGCACATTTCACAATAATAGCTACATTTACCGAGTTCTCAGGACATAGCAGACACTGTGCCAAGAGCTTGATTGGGATTATCTCTTTCAATTGACACAATCACACTGTTTTCACCCCCAGCTTCCTTGAAATCATCCTGCCCTTAACTAGCGCAGGCTCCCAGACACTTGCCTTTAAGACATTCGGACAAGGGGAGCTCATCAGCTCCCTGCAGAGAGTGAGCAGAGACTTCTGTGCGGGTGAGGCAGAAGAGACTAGAAAGCAGGAGACTGCGGAGCTCCAGCCTGAGCACCATGGTACCATCGGTGGGGGATGGCCCTCGTTCCTTGTTCTCATCTGTGGGGGGCTGGGTCTCTGAGGAGGACCCTTTCGGACACATCCTCAACGACCTCTGACCTTCTCATTCGGGAAGGTGAAGAGGAAGAGGTTGAGGAACGGGGCCACCACCTTGTTGAGCTGCGTGGAGCGGCCCTGGCCTGGCCTCAGGCAGATAAAGATGGAGCTGCCGAAGCCGAGGCCGGCCAGCACGAAGCGCAAGGAAAGGACAGGAAGACGTCCACGAGCTCGACGTGCTGGGTGTCGGAGCAGGACAGCTTGAGCGGCGGGGCAGAGCCGCAGAAGGAGTGGCCAACGACGCTGCGGCCGCAGAACCAGAGCTGGGGCTTCTGCAGGGTCAGGGCGGTGACGGAGAGGAACCCAACCCCCCCAGCAGACCACCACCAGCTTCACACAGACTGGCCCGTTCGTGACAGTCGCGTGGTGCAGAGGACGGCAGATGGCCACGTAGCCGTCGACGGCCGCGGCTGGGAGGGTCAGGAAGTTGGTGGAGCCCAGGGAGAAGGAGAAGAAAGACTGGGTCAGGCGTTCAGCCAGGGACACGGTCCTGGGAGCGGACCGCAGGTCGGCCAGCATCCTAGGGACCGCAGTGGAGGTGGCCTGCACCTCCACGAACAGACCATGGGAGAGTGGGCGCAGGGGTCCAGGCAGCTGGGGTGACAACGGCCAGGTGCCCCAGCACCGTCAGCACAAGTATCAATAGGATGAAAGCGAACAGGAGGGTCTGGAACTCACGCAGAGGAGAAAATCCCAGGAGCACAAACTCCCTGACGACTCTGAAGTTACTCACTGCACTTGACGCCCATTCTCTGTACCACGTGTGAGAAGCCAGGAGGTCCTGGTGGGAAATCACCACCAGCCGCTCTCTTGACCTTGCTCCCTGATGGCTGGCCTGGCTTCCCAAGCACACTGGCCCGTACGCATGGTGAAAGTCAATGCCCAGGAGACACGTTCCCGAAGGGCAGAAGTTCCCAAGGCGCGAGGAGCGGACTGGTTCTGCTGGACGGATTTAGGAACTGGCTACTCCCACATCACCGTCAGTCCTAAACTCTTACACTTCTGTCTTCTACTCATTCGTTATTTCATTCAACACGTCTGTTAAGCTCCGTCTCTGTGTCAGACTTCTGGCTGGGTCTGGTAAACCCTTCCTAACTGCCCAAGACTATTACTAGTCTTTCCGTCAGAATAACACCTGCCATTAGCACAGTTCCTTCCGTGTCTCAGGATCTGGTACCTTACACATTACTTCTTTCCACCCTTTGTGCTCAGTCCTCATCCTCCTTGCCTTCTCTGTGACATTTCACGCTGTGAATCACACATTTCTGAAATAGCTTCCACCCCTGACTGTAGAGACACTCTACTCTTAATTGTCCAATAACTCTTGAGGGATTTCTTGGCTGGCTCCTTCTCTAGCTCCTTGTCTTTCCGCTGTTTTCTAAATACGAATGTCCCCGCATCTCTCTTCTCATCCTTCTTTTCTCTCTCTAGCCTCTCCTTCAGAAAACTCACCTTCTCCATTAACAAGAGCAATCTTGAAAATGTAAAAGAGACTCTGCCTTTTTGTTCTCAGCCTACAACTCACACTACCACATACTCAACGTGTATAAAATATACACACATAATCCTCTCCTCCCCCAAAGCCAATATCATGTTCATGGCCTCCCAACCCCCCAGTTATCCAGGCTTGAAACCTGGGAGGTATTTCTTTTTGTTATTGTTTTGTTTTTCTAAATTTATTTATTTTATTTATTTTTGGCTGTGTTGGGTCTTTGTTGCCGCGCACGGGCTTTCTCTAGTTGTGGCGAGCGGGGGCTACTCTTCGGTACGCGGTACGCGGGCTTCTCATTGCAGTGGCTTCTCTTGTTGTAGAGCACGGGCTCTAGGCCCGCGGGTTTCAGTAGTTGTGGCGCACGGGCTTAGTGCTCCGCGGCATGTGGGATCTACCTGGGCCAGGAGTTGAACCCGTGTTCCCTGCATTGGCAGACGGATTCTTAACCACTGCGCCACCAGGGAAGTCCCTGGGAGGTATTTCTGAGTTCTCCTTCCTTCTTCTAAACCACTTGAATTGATATCCTTAGAAATATATTTCTTCTCATCCTGTCCCTGTTCTTTTTTCATAGCCACCAAATAGGTTCAAGGATTCACTTCCTCTTAATCATCACAACAGCATTCTTAATGGCTTTCTTATTTGTACATTTCTGTATATGTATTTGTACATTTCTGTATTGGATCCAACCTATCCATATACCGCTGTTATATTTATTTTTCTAAAGTATTATGTCCATAGGCTGGTTTTTTTAAAAATAATCTGAGGCAATGTTATTTCATTTATACATTATTTTCAATGTCATCTACCTTCATACAGAAAAAGACTACAAGGACACATTTTAAAATATTAACAATGAGGGGATATGGGGACATGTGTATACATAGAGCTGATTCACTTTGTTATACAGCAGAAACTAACACACCATTGTAAAGTAATTACACTCCAATAAAGATGTGGAAAAAAACCAAAAAATATTAACAATGGCTATCTCTAGGTGTGGATTATAGGCATTTAAATGTTTTCATATGTATATATATCTTGTTTTTCAAATTCTTTTTATTTGAACACATATTATTTCAGTACCAGAAAACAAAATGTTTTTAAACAACATCTATAAATTTGTCTATAAATCAAGCACAAACTCTCCCCGGCAGTCCCAGCTTTCTACAGTTCTAGCCGTCTACCCCTCCAGCCTAACATTCACCTCCTTCTTACTGCATGATTGTGCGTCCACCAAGCTGGACCACTCGCTGTTCTCCAAATATTAAGTCCGCCCTCCGCTTGCACACCCTTTCCTTACTCTTCCCTATGCTCAGAATACCCTGTCCTGCCACCTCTGCCTGGCAGATTCTTACCCACACTTCAAACGTCTCTCCTTTATGCAGCTTCATCCTCTATCCAGATGTGAACTTGTGCTGCCTGGAATTCTCAGCGAGGGGAATCGGCATGTTCCTCCTTGCACGATCATTTTTCTGGTGCCAGCCTCACATCCCAAACACCAGATCCCTCATTTCTCAGTGGCAGGCCTCTCTTTTCATCTTTATAGCCCTCACAACACCCTGCTGCAACATGCCTTACAAAGTGTTAGGACTTCGTAAATTTTGGTTAAAAAAATGAATGAGTACATCTGTTGGGTTTTCATTCCTAGTCCTGAGAAGAAAAGTCTCGCCAAATGGAAACTCACGTTTTCTTCCATGATTATTTGAACGTGTGCATTATAGACTTTAATGGCTGGTAAGGGGGCGAGCATGGCCTGACAATTTCTTATCAGAAAGATACGATGAGACCAGATGTGTTTCAGAATCCAGTCCCAGAAGGGTCTGGGTACACCCCGTAATCAAATACACTACTATTTCTGCAGCAAAATACACGTATATGCACACCAAATGGAATACATGAAGGCAATAAATGGCCTCACAGTAAGTTCAGATCAGGTTTAACAACCCAGTTAGTTTGACCCAAAATCAGAAAAGAACTTTCAGTTGTCAAAGCATCTCTGATTACAGCATTGTGGACCAGGGGCTGTGAATGGTTAGACCTCATTCACCGAGTGCCCACCGTGTACTGGTTCCTACACCACAAAACGACTGTGAACGTTGCCATCTCTGTATCACAGGTGATAAAAACCGAGACTCAAGATGTTGAAGGATCTCCATCCCAAGTCATATAGTTAATAAATGTACAGCTGGGATTTGAACCCGGGGTCTTCTAACTCCAATACCTACTCATTTACAGTCAGTAAAACGCCAAACGTGAAATCTTCCCAATTTTCAAACAGTGCCATACCGATCTCTGAACACAGGATTCAAAGTCTATTGCTCAGGTCTGCAAACAGGGAGAGTATTTAATAAATGGTAAATAAAGGAATGTACTGAATAATAAATTCCCATGATCGGCTGTTGACCATCAGTGATGAGTAAGAGACGGTGACGGAGAGGAAACAGGGAGGGTGTCCCTTTCCTCAAAGAAAGGATCTAACCTGGGTCTCAGCCATTTACTGTGGAACCAGGCAGAGGTCCAGCCCTGAGTGCCCCATCACTCCTGGGGAATCCACGACAGTCAGGCTTTCAGGGGGCCGCTGTTCATCCACTTACCACTTCTCCGACTGTGATCTCACCCCACCCGGCCCCACACTGATGTGTGTCACATTCTGTGGGTGTTATAAATGCATGAGCAATAATGAGGAATTCAACGCATGGGCCCGTTTTATGTTTCACTCACCATCACTGACACCCAGAAAGCAGTATCTTTCTTACCCGATAGGTTTCCATGACATCGCTTCCGGAGGTTCAACGTTGTAAAACATCTGAAGTCCTGAAATCAGAGGTGAAAGAGTTAATTCAGGGGTGACCCCGGAGTCAGGAATACTCCATTCGGTGCAGCAGGCTTCACTCCACCTCACACGAGCCAGCATCCTTTTCAAACTGACCTCCTATTATACCCTCACCCCAACCCATCTTGCCCTCCTCCTGCCTACCTCTCTCCTGTCTTCTGGACTTTACACCCTTACACTTTCCTCTCCCTGTTTACGGTCTCGCCTCCCCTCTCAGCATTGATGACTGGTGCCCACTCTCTGTCCATGATGCATGCCTGTCCCTTCATGCACCCCAATGTTCATTGCAGCTCTATTTACGATAGCCGGGACATGGAAGCAACCTAAGTGTCCATCGACAGATGAACGGATAAAGAAGATGTGGCACATCTATACAATGGAATATTACTCAGCCATGAAAAGAAACGAAACTGCGTTATTTGTAGTGAGGTGGATGGACCTGGAGTCTGTCATACAGAGTGAAGTAAGTCAGAAGGAGAAAAACAAATACCGTGTGCTAACACATATATATGGAATCTAAGAAATAGAAATGTCATGAAGAGACTAGGGGTAGGATGGGAATAAAACACAGACCTACTAGAGCATGGACTTGAGGATACGGGTAGGGGAAGGGTAAGCTGTGACAAAGTGAGAGAGTGGCATGGACATATATACACTACCAAACTTAAAATAGATAGCTAGTGGGAAGCAGCCGCATGGCACAGGGAGATCAGCTCGGTGCTCTGTGACCACCTAGAGGGGTGGGATAGGGAGGGTGGGAGGGAGACGCAAGAGGGAGGGGATATGGGAACATATGTATATGTATAACTGACTCACTTTATTGGAAAGCAGAAACTAACACACCATTGTAAAACAGTTATACTCCAATAAAGATGTTAAAAAAAAAAAAAGACCGAGCCACGGCCCCCCAGACTCCAACTCAGCAAACTGGAGCCCACAGCTCAGGACAAGCCCCCTGGAGTATGTTTTAGGACCCACTGTACTTGTTGAGTAATTTTTTTTTTTTTTTTTAACATTCAGGCAATGCTTTATTTAAATCACCAAAAATAAGGTTTTATAGGAAAGGAACTGTAACAAGCAAATGTACAGCTGCAAATTTCCTTTTGCCATCAATATCAACTCCCTCTAAAATACTCTGGGACTACTTTTCCGTTTCCAAGCAAAACTAACGTTTTGTTCCTCAGCCTCATCACAAGAATGAAAACGGTTTGCAAAACAATTTGGTCTAATGCTAACAAACAACTAAAAAATGTGGTTATTGCTAACAGGTAACTCCGTCTACTGCAACAGCCCAACCTACACACACTTTGGTGAACATTTCACTGTGAACACAACTGCTCTTTCCCCGCCGTCACAGATGACGGGTACCGTGGCAGGGGGTCGGATGCCGGAGGCCGCGCAGGCACCCAGGAAGTAATCCTTAACAGAAATAACTACGGTAGGTAAGCAGCTCAAACAAATGGGCCCGCCTCGGCCACACCCGCCCCCCAAGGGGGTTGCCGCATTGGCTCTGCCTGTAAGGAAGGCCCACCAACTCCCTAGTGCTTTACTGGCAACCGAGAGAGCGCAAAGCTAGATAGAGAAGCTGTGCTTCCAGAACGATCAAAGCCTTAATAAATCGCCCTGGGGTTCTTCGTGCAGCCGTGAGCCTCACGGGCAGCAACACAGGCAGAGTCTGGGAAAAAGTCATCATGGTATTCTGCTAAAAACCTCAGAAAGAGGTCAAGGTGCTTCAGCAAAGCCTGCAGATTCTTCTCAGAAAAGGACCTCTTTCCGAGGATTTCTGGAAGTGTCACGAACAATCGCAGCAAGTGTTGCGCCCCATAAATGTAAGAGGGTGGGGGTGGCCGGTCACCTGGGGGGGTAACTGTCGGGTACAAGTTTCCAGGAGAGGACCTCACTTCTTTCATTAGTTCTTCTGCCTTCAAAGCCAGCAAACAGCGCACTCCCTTCCTTGCTCGGGGTCAGACGAGCAGGAGAGGATGATCCGCTACGAACAGGTGCAGGAAGAGCTCGGGCACGCTGGCAGACACGTGTCCTGCTGCCGGCGCTCGGGCTGAGGCGAGGCGCTGCTCTCAGCCTGTCGCGATTGGCAAAGTGGCGTGTGGACCGCCTCCGAGACCGCAAGGCTTCCGGCTCGGCTTTGCGCCTTTTGGGGGTGGCCGGTTCGCCTGTGGTTCGCTGACTCTCTGTGGACTGTGGTGTGGATGGATTCACCAAAGGTGGACTTGGAGAGAGCTCCTCCTGGTTCCTATGAGCGATCGGAAGAAAAAATTTGGACGAAGTCACCTTTTTATACTGAACTTGTTCATATGGATAGAGCAAAACCAGTGGGAGACTGTAATCAAAGGTTATTCTTTTTTGTTTCGTTTTTCTAAATACATATTTTTTAAATTAATTAATTAATTTTATTTATTGATTTCTGGCTGTGTTGGGTCTTCGTTGCTGCGCGCGGGCTTTCTCTAGTTGCGGCGAGCAGGGGCTACTCTTCATTGTGGTGCGCGGGCTTCTCATCGCGGTGGCTTCTCTTGTTGCAGAGCACGGGCTCAGTAGTTGTGGCGCACGGGCTCCGTAGTTGTGGCACACGGGCTTAGCTGCTCCACAGCATGTGGGATCTTCCCGGACCAGGGCTCGAACCAGTGTCCCTTGCATTGGCAGGCGGGTTCTTAACCACTGCGCCACCAGGGAAGCTCCTCAAAGGTTATTCTTAATCCACCCACAATCTCCTTACAGAGGTCAACGTTCTTTTCTGCTGGGATATACTGCACATTCACGTTGGCGTGTGGCATAGGGTGATGGTGACGAGGCCTCTCATTGGCTGAAAAGGCTGCACTGATGGCAAAATGCTTCCCGTACGATTCCAAAATAGTTATAATGTTGGTCTGGCACAGAAGTTTCACTAACCATTTCCTCCTGTTGATATAGTAACAATCGTCCTCAAGCTTCTTCTTCAGAACTTCAGGGATTTCTATGGTTATTGTACTTTCTTCCATTTCCTTTTTTGCGTGCAGCTCTGGTTCTTCCTTCACTTCAGTCTTTTCTTCAATATCAGTTTCTTCACTTATTTCGTCATCCTTTTCTTCACTACTGTCATCAGAGGAACTGCTGACTGAGTTTTCAACGTTTTCATAGTTTTCTTCAGCAGGGAGGCTTCTTAAGACGGAGTCCACACCAGGCAACTGCAGAGCTTCCTCTCTCTCCCTGTGCTTCTCAGGAGAGCTACAGCTTTCCTTGCCAATCTACACTGTAATCTCCAACTTTCATCGGTGTTACGAAGGACATCATCTTCAGCTGCCCACCTATCCCAGCTTCTGTTCCAACCATTAAAATGGATCAGATATTCTGGGATCTTTCTGCCTTTTTCGTCCTTCCCAACAATAACATCGACAATCTCGGCATCCGTCCAGCACTCGCGCCGGGGTCAGGCTCGAAGCACCGCACTTCCTCCCCTGAGTGGAATTTAAACTTCATGCCCTCGCTCCCACTGATTTGCTCATCGTGGTGGAAAGGGCGAGGCTCTGGGGTGGACGGAGCGTGTGAGGTGGGGGACTTGTTGAGTAATTTTACATTCCACGTTTTTGTTTACAATACCGCCAAATTAACGTAGGCGAAGTTTAAGTTGAAGGTAGAATCTACTTTTCTCTGCATCGGAGTCTTCCGCAGACCAGAGTTTCCTCGGTGGAGGCTCTGTGCAAGCCCTTGCTACGGAACAAAACCTCTCTCAGGCCCAGGAGTCCTGTATCCCTGTGACCCAGGCAAACTCAGCTTCAGTCAGGAGATAATGAGGTGCCCCAACAAACCAGGCTAGGTGTCGCCTTAGACATTACCAAGCAGGCTGGTCAAGGCCTTGGTTGGCCATTTAGTGGGTGCTTTGACCCAGGCCACACACTGTCTATACTCGACAGTCTGGGGTCCCTGATGTGTCCTCAGTTTCCCTTACTCATTCCTGGTGAGCATCCTCACTGGTAAGAGATCCTGTTCATCTTATTCAAATCATTCCTGCTGTAGGTTTTATAGGTCAGATTTCTGTTAAAATGTCAAATAGCAAGTATAAGAAGCTGTTGTCTCCATATAATAATCCTCTAGAGACTTGGAAGCCATCTGAAAGACCCCTCCTTGTTACACATCTTTCTCTCTCCACATCAATCTTCTCAGTTCTCCTGGCTGAGTTATTCCTATGCATTTTGGCTTCTCTTCCTACCCCAGAAAATGACTCTTAAAAAAAACCCGTAACTGGGAATGCAGACAGGGGTGACAGTACCACCACCACGGTTTTTTGTAGCGATGATTCTGATCATCAGTGTCTTGAGACGTGTCAAGCTTCTCAAGGGAATGAAAAAGTGGGGATGAAGAATGGGACCGAGGGATGGACACAGTACGTACCTGAATATTCCCTTATGGTTCCCAGGCCTTTGCAAGGGGCGGCGACAGAGGGAGGACACAGAGGGAAACAGCAAACTGGGGCAAGCAGACCAGCCGGCAGCAAGAACTGGAGCGAAGAATGATGCAAGAGGACGACGTGTCAGGCAGCGAAAGGTCTACGAAGGCTGGAAGAGAGGACAGAGACGCATCAGGAAGGAATCTAGGCCGAGCGTCCCCTGAACCCAGGTCTCTAAGGAAGGGGCACAAGGGGGTGGGATGGCACAGAAGACCTTTAGCTCCTCCCCAAGAGGGAGGACAAGACGAGACCGATGCAGGGAATGGAGTCTTGTCGCCGTGAGCGTCACTGCTGCACCCCAAATCAGCAACAGCACAGGGGACAAAAGGACAAAGACATCTCAGATCATTCATCATCCACCCTTCCCTCATTCATTCAGGAAAATATGACCGACAGCGCTCCAGACCACCAGTGCTCTAGGAATACAGTGAGGAACAAAACAGACCCAGAAGTTACAGGCAAATGGGGAAAACAGACAAGAGAGACGTTTAAAATGACAAACTATGACCAAGTGCCATGAAGGCAATGAAAGGGACACGACAGAGACTGGGGGGAAGGCAGGGGACTCACCCATGGAAGGTCCCATCCAGCCGCCCAAGTCCAGATGCAGGACTCGGCCGTGGTAGTCGCACCGGTGGACAACAGCGCAAGTGCAACAGGTTGAAAGGAGCAAAGAGGTCCCTCTCACACCTCCTGCGGGTGCAGTTCCCAAACCCAGGACCTGTGGGGCAGACCAGAGTAAACAGAATCAACACTACACCAGGCTGGAGACACCTCACCCTGCTCGGGCCCCTTTCTCTGTCCTCCCTTCCTCCTGCTATCCAGGCACTCCTGGGTGGAAGATGTGAACCCGACACGCACTGGGAAAAGTGGAAGCGCCCAGCTCTCCTCAGTGCTGGTGATGCTGTGCTCCAGCAGGCTTGAATACAGCACGACAGCAGTTCTGAAGGAGCAGCTGCCTCCCCTTGGCGACTTGGGAACATCCTAGCATCATCCTCAGTTTGGGAGATGTGAGCTCCAGGGTGCAGGCAGGCAACTGCGAGGCCATGGGGGCCTCCCGGGGAGCTGTGGCCCCTCTCTCTCCCTCTCCTGTCCCCTCTGGGCACGGGGCTCAGCGCGGCCCAACAGCCCTGCGATCTGGGCTCTGGGGTGAGGCAGAGAAGGAGGAGGGGCAAAGCATTGAGCACCAGTAGCTTTACACACAGACAACTCAGGAGCAAAGACAACGAGCTAAGAAATCTCTTCATCTCTGGTCAACCCACTGGGAACAACTGGATCCGACTGCCTTCTTTTCTTATAAACTGGGAATGAGAGAGATGCTGAAGTACTAAAAACATCTCTTTTAGAAAAAAAGGAATCACCAGGACCTGAGCATCAAGATATTGGGGGAGGTTTACTCTCCTGCCCAAGAATGATCTTCAGAGCATCTTCTCCCAGGGCTTCAGTTGGCCCACGTAAGCAGGGGACACGAGTCCTAAATGCACATGTCTGAGTTGGTACTGAGAGGAGAGGAATCCATGGATGATGGAATCATGGTCATGGTTGGCAGAGAAAAGATATCAACTGAAACCAAAGTGAGAAAATTGAGGACCTGCTTACAACTATGAAATAGTAATTATACATGCACACACATGTGCTATTTATAATTTTGTATGTCACATAAGTTTATGAAGAAATGAAAAAATATTTCAAAGAAACACTTTAATAGAGGTAGAATTCCATCCTTGTGAAAACCAAAACCAAAGGCATCTTGTACTTCTTTACCAGCAAGACCAGCTTCCCTGACTTCTTCACCAA
Organism: Kogia breviceps; assembly: GCF_026419965.1. Classification (NCBI taxonomy): domain Eukaryota; kingdom Metazoa; phylum Chordata; class Mammalia; order Artiodactyla; family Physeteridae; genus Kogia; species Kogia breviceps. Next base: position 11,860,868 of record NC_081318.1, on the reverse strand, counting down.
CCCAAGGACATGCATCACCTCTACTGCCTAAGGACTCAGGGAATTACATACTTCTTCTCCCTCGTTCCTGTTCTCTCTCACAGCAATAACACCTTTATCATGTGCTTCCCACAGGCACTGTCTCATCTGAGTCAGTGAACAACCCCATGAAGCAGCTGTTATTGGTGTCTTCATTTCCTTGCTGATAGTACAAAGGAAGCTGTTACTCTAGGACGCACCTAAGTGGTAGCACCTGAGTTTGAACCCCAAAGAGCAGAGAACAAGTGATCTTTGATTTGTGTACTTTAGACTTTTGTAGACATGACCTTGCACACACTCACACCTAACTTCACCTTTAACATTGCCAAGTTCATATATCTGCAGATCTATGAACATTTCAAGTATCTCATACAGCGTCCCGTGCCATCTAACAGTTCAGTTTTGTCTGTGCAATTATTTAAGTATTTTAATGGGAAAATAATAAAAGGAGAACATGGAAAACTGAAAAGTGATGATGCCTGTGATTAAAAAGTATAAATCTCATAAATGTAATCAAGTAAAGCAATGTTGAGAAACATTAGGCATAGTAAGAGTGGAGCATTTTTGGCTTCAATCCAAAGCTGCTTGACTCTGTGTTCAAAGAAGAAAGAACAAAATTAAATAACATTTAAAAAAATCTGGAATGCATAATGTAACCAGGTACATCAGCTGATAGATCAGCTAGAAATAGTTTGAGAGTAGGGGTGTCTTTTTGGGTGGAATTCATCAGTAGAGGTAGAAAGGGAAGAAAACATCACACTAAAGATGTGATGAGATGAACACAGGAAAGGCCAGAACCGTGTCTAATTGGATTCAGTGACTAAGCTAAGCTTACTCTGTCCCCACATTCTCCTCATATGCAGCTTAAGTCCTTCTGTCACCCAAGTAGCGTGTTAACTTCTATTACTTGGGCTAATTGCTATGCAGGTGGAGCCTAGTAAGAAGGAACAGGTGCCTAGGATTACACATTGGGAAAAGAACCCAACACCTACTCCCTAACTTCCCAAGTGTTAGAAATCAGAAGCATAGCTAAGGAGAAGCAGGAGCACACTTCCCTGAGACCATGCAGTAAAGTGGTGGGGGGGTGTCTAACAGCAATTTATGAAGGGAAATGGGTAGACATGATGGGTGTTAAGGCCATGATGTTAAGATAACACATAGTGCAGAGGGAAGGCGAGATCATGAGTCGTGCCCATGGGAAGGCTTCTCTGTGTTTGCTACCCTCCAACCAAAGACTGGAGACCACCCCCAGCCCCACCCTCACATATGGGGATAGCGACTGAGAAGTCACTTAGCATTTCCGACTCCATTTCATCACAAAAACAGGGTAGGTTTTCAATCCTGGTACTTAACTTGCACTGGACTTATTTTCTTTCTCCAACTTTCCTCAATTACATCCCTGGTGATACACTTCTCTTATTCCAGGATTCCTTGGACTTTCCTGGAAGAACCAACGAGAAACCTCCTGTTTTTCCACTATTAGGTTTTTACACATATCCAGAAGATACTGTATGGTTACCCCTACTATCCCATCCTACGCCTCAAATGAGACAGCTCTGAGTTGCAGGTAATGATGAAATTGTTGATTTGTCATTTGGAATCATACTTTGGAGTCCACTGCTGATAATTAGAATTCCTGCCAAGACTTCCCATTCTTGCCTTTTCTTCTTCATTCTCCATCCTCTATTCAAAACTCTTCTGTTTCCATTTGGCTTATCTTCTCTTGGTCCCCTCATCACCCTTTTTGCTCTTTAACTCCCCATAACCTGACTTAGAATAGCTCTACCCATCCAAAGATCTGGTTTACAGAGTATGTTCCCCATAGATCTGTGAGGGAAATAGAGTCCAAGCTTGGTGAACTTCTACTTTCATAATGAATTTACATAAGAATTCTGGGGGGGAAAAAACACGGTACATCTATCTCAAAGGCAGATTCCAGGATAGAGTCCCATGAACATTTGTCTAAGCTCTGGAAGAAAAGATCTGAAGGCAGAATTTAAAGGAAATACGACAGCCGTGCTTCTGTGAGATATGTGTCATTCTCTTTTTCTACAATTCTCATCCTTTTGCCCAATCTATGGGAAAAATAAGTTTTTCACGCTGGAGCTGCAAATACCTCATTAAGTTCATGAGCACTTCAATATGGTGATGGGAACAACTATCATCACTTTAATGTTCAAATGATAAAGTGTAACAAAAATGGAGAGGGTTTTGAACTCCAAAATCATTTTTTTCTTTAATTTTTTAAACATCTTTATTGGAGCATAATTGCTTTACAATGGTGTGTTAGTTTCTGCTGTGTAACAAAGTGAATCAGCTATATGTATACATATATACCCATATCCCCTCACTCTTGCGTCTCCCTCCCACCCTCCCTATCCCACCCCTCTAGGTGGACACAAAGCACCGAGCTGATCTCCCTGTGCTATGCGGCTGCTTCCCACTAGCCATCTATTTTACATTTGGTAGTGTATATATGTCCGTGCCACTCTCTCACTTCGTCCCAGCTTACCCTTACCCTTCCCCCCCACCAAATCATTTATAAGCAATTTTGTAACATATTTTACTTGTATCTAGAAGCTGTGAGTGATCCATCTGAGGCTAAAGAAATGGTGGTAGAGAGAGAACGAGGTGAGGTGGAGAAATTGGGGGAGTGGGGAATGTTTAAAGAAACTGGATTTAGAAAGTTATCACAAGGAACACAAGAAGAGCTGAATAAAGTGGAGGTGCTGTGATAATCATCCCACAAGAAAAATATCAAAGATAGAACAAGAGAATAGATGAAGAAATACTACCAAAGAGATTCTGGTTTATGCTAAGGTAAGACATTTGGCAAATCAAATGTAAGTAACTGTTCTGAGTGCCCAGATTCTGAAGAGATGCTGCTCAAAAATCCAAGGAAAAGTCTGAGGGCAAAGCTCATGGATGGATTTGCAGCTCCAGCAGGAAAACTGTATTTTTCTCATAGATTTGGGAGGAGGAGGAGAAGGCTAGAAAAAAGAGAGTGAAAGCAACAGAGACAGAAATAACATTAACAGGTAAACAAGCTCTTCCTGAGTGTGAGAGTGAGTGATTTCCTGACTTAAAAAAATGACCCCAAACCATGCTAAAGGGAGAATGAAATCAGGGAGTCCTCCAGTGATTGTCTGCCTCTTCAAGCTTACCCGTAGTAAAGATGAGGCACCTGTAATTAATCTCAACTGTATGTAATCTCTGCTTACATTTTCCTTAAGCTGTTTTGCCTGCGAGGCGATTCTGAGCTTGTTGCACTTCCTGGGGGTTGGTGGGTGGTTAGATAAACCGTAAGTAAGAGAAACGGAGAAAGCCAGGAATTACAGGACATTGTTTTAGAAAAAGAACATCACCCTCTGATGTCATCCCCCTTCCTATTGTATAGGCAATAGAAAAATGTCCCAAAGCTGATGGGGTGAAAAATCTGCCTGGAAGAGAATCTTGAATTTGGGACTGCTCAAGGGGAGTTTGGTCACTTTCTGGCCTCCTTGGAGGGGAATACTTGGTAGGTGGGTGAATGTGAAACCAAAGCGTAGTTATCAGATCCATTAAACTGTAACTTGCTTAATAAATAATGAGCTGGAACCTGCCTTCACTGATCAAGCTCACTTTAACTGCTGCTACAAAAAGCCTTGCATGTCCTTCAAGCATCATGTAGCCTAAACAATAAGCTGTTCGTCCAAGCTGTTTTCCAGGAACTTGGAGTCAGCTGCGTCCAGTTCAAGTTTGGCCGGTTGAAGCTGGTTGGAACCACTGACCCTCCAACTGGGCATGCGTGGGTGCCTGTCTCGGTGACCTTTTGACGTTAGAGGGCCAACAATTCCACACTCAGAACACGCTAATGCCACCATTTTCTAAACATGCACCCCGTGAAGAATCCTGTAGCTTAGTTGCACCTGCACAGAACGACCGTTATGAAACTGAGTCCTATGACTAGTTTATAATTAAAGCTAATGCCTGGATTTATGCTCTTGTTCCCCTCCTTCCTCTTTTGCTCCCTTTTGTCCTAGCCCATGCCTGTTCGATCACCTTTGCCTAATCAGTAAGGAGTAGTGAATGTCAGGTGTCTTGAGACACCGCTTTCTGAAAAGCATCCCTGTTTATGCGCTGTTCTGAGTTATCTTTCAGAGTAAGGTGACCTTCACAGATTAAGTAGGGTCAGACCTCAGGTCATGGATCAGTAGACCAAAAACACGTAACAGATGAAGAAACAGCACAAGAAGATGATTAATCACTAGCTTTTTTGTTCTTCCCCTTTAAAACCCCTGACGCAAAGACCAAAATGGAGTGGATCCGAGACTCCCGCTCCCTCACTTGGCGCCCTGCAATAAAATCCTTACCTTCCTGCAAACTCCTGCTGTCAAGAGTGCAGCTTTCTGTGCCATGGGCACATGAGCCCTTTGCTCGGTTTCCATTATCTCAAAGTTTTCTTATTTCTAATCACCCTTCCCCACATTCTCCTTGCCTCAGCTCTAGCCCATAAATATCATGAGCCCCTCACCTTCGGGGAGGAAGATTTGAGATTTGTTCTCCTGTCTCCTCACTTGGCTACCTCGTGAATAAACCCTTTCTCTGCTGCAAACCTCGGCGTCTCAGCATTTGACTTGCTGCACATCGGGCAAATGAAACTCGTCCAATAACAAGTGTATGGTTGGGAATTACCTTAGGAATTTGGGGTGCTTGGGGGATGGTGGAGATGGCCCCATAAATAGGTACAGTATCTATGCTCTGTCTCTCATGAGACTAATTACTCTCACTTTGTGTGCACTTAGAACCTAAAGAAATAAGTGGAAGCAATGATCTCCTCTGAGATGGAACACACCTTTTTTTTAAAATATTGGAGTATAGCCGATTGACAATGTTGTGATAGTTTCAGGGGCACAGCAAAGCGACTCAGCCATACATATACATGTATCCGTCACTCCCCCAGACTTCCCTCCCATCCAGGCCGCCACATAACATTGATAAGAGTTCCCTGTGCTGTACAGAAGAAGGTCCTTGTTGGTTATCCATTTAAAATATAGCAGTGATTTCTTTTAACTTAATTTTAGGAACACACCTTTGCATATTCCCTCCTTCTGAAATAATAATGACCACCCTTCCATCTATGCATCTGTACACACACGCACATTTGATTCCACCTTCTTCCTGGGGCCCTGGATCTTTCACCCACAAGGCTGAGACGTCGGATGTCCTTCCTCCACAGCCCTCTAGGTAACCTTGAGTGCCCGGCCGCAGCATCCCCAGCTCAAAACTGCTTTAGGTTTCTCATTAACCCTTAAGTCAAATTCACAAGCCTCACCCTGGCAGAAGCTCTACGATAACTGCCTCTTTACCACTCCCTGATCCAACAACATCCCTCGTCCTGGTCACCAGCAGAATCTCCGTTCCTGGTCAAGCAATCAGTTGACCTTCTTTATTATGACAGGTTCTCTCCTTTCTTGGAACGTCACTTCCTCCTCCTAGAAATTCTGCATCACATCCTTCCTCGCCTCACGTTCTACCACACATAAAAACACCTGCCAGTCTCTTTCTATTATCATAAAAATCCTAACTGCTAAGGTCACTTCATTTTGATCTTCCATATAGCACTTAGGGGCTTAGATTACACGGGGAGGGGGGTGTCAAACCCACTTTAACATCTTGGAGAGGTTGGGAGGAAAGAAGAAAATGCAACTAGCAGGAAATTATAAATTGGTGAGAATTAACAAAGGTGCTAGTGTACTGTTGTTCTTCGACACCCAGAAAATTAAATTATCTCATAATGAGAATAAAGTTCTCATTAAGAATTTTCCTCATCCCAAGCAATCCACAGACAGAGCCTCCTGAAGAGGCAGGCCTCTGCAGCTCTTCACTAAGCTCTTAGGTACCAGTCCATATAGTACTATATTTCTAAAGGAGCAAAGCATCCCCATCCCCATGTATTACACCCCCTGACAGTGAAATTGCTGCAGAGAAGCTATGCCGTCCCAAAAGGGTGCTAAACGCTTATGGCAGCAAGATGGTGTACGTCTGCCTGTAGCTTTCTGGCAAATAACTGAACATTATTTAGGAAAAACACTTAGAAATAAATGGAAAGTTCAAGAATTTAATGCAATAACAGCTTTGATTAAGGAAACTTAGGTCCAAACAATAAAAGTACAAGTTATAAGACTGTGATTGTGAAAATTTATAACTGTCTTATAAACATAAAGGGCCTGTGGATCTCTACCCCTCCAAACACACCCAGCTCTCCTCATGTAGGAGCTGAAATGAAGAATTATCCAACGAGCATCTTTCCGATCAACTACTTTCTCTCTACACAGAGGAGCTACGTGTAAACCATTGTCTCCCACTTCCTCACCTTGCCTTTCACCTCTTACAGTCCTCAGGCATTCTATCTCATGCTTACATCACAACGGGTCTTCTTTTGGCCCAATTTCCGAGCTCAGATAGCACTCCTTTTCTCTACCTCCTTTCTATGTGTCCAAACTACCCAAGTCAAGACCAAGATGCATTAAGAGTAATGGTAGTTATTGTGTCTAACAAGAAAAAGGAAAAAGTTTCTTTTAGAAATAATTTGTGTTTTTTTTCTGATAACCAGAAGATAGAAATAAAAATTGCCTGTTATCCATCTACCCAAAGAAAATGAGAGTCACCATTTTGGAAAATCATAGGTTTTGAACCAAATTCAAAATGCCAGGTCTGAGAAATCATCCCACAGCCCCTTGCACATGCCTAGAAGATCTCTTCAGAGAACCAGGAAATTTCCCATCTCTGTCCTCATTCTCTGTTTATTAATCTATTTTTTTCCAACTTTCAACATAGGACACTCTTTTTTCTCGGTTCAATTTATTGTTCTTCAGTTTTGCTTAATTACAAGTGTTGTATTAAAAAACAGAATATGTTTTCAGTTCAGTTTTAAGTTTATTTAGCCTTAAGACTTTTTTTGGAAACTTCACCTCATTCTTCTCTGGGGAGGTGTGGTATAAATTAAAGAAGAAACGTACACACTTTTTTAGCAAATTTTTTCCTTTCATGAAATTTGGAATGCCTGTTTATGATTCCTCATTCTTTGATAATTTATTTCATATCCTTTTGACAGTTCACCTAGCCAGATCGAGAACCACTTTTGGTTGGACTAGGAAAGCAACTCAGAAGATGTTACAGTAAAGAAGTGGCGTTGAAACTCTGCCACAGCTACTACAGATTATAGACTAAATTTCTTATCAACTTCCTCAACTTTCTTGCTGCTATCTCTAAATAAAATGATGCGTCTGTAGGGGCCATACCCCCAAGCTTCAGCCTGCCTCACAAGACCCTGTAGTCCCTCTATCTTTCAGGTGTCTGGTTAGAAATAATGAATTGTGGAGCTAGAAAATGGTGGAATAGGACACAATCTGAATGGCCCAGCTAATTGACAGAATTATAATTAATAGACTTGATCTGTAACTTAAATACCCACAGTTCTGAGTTCTTAATGACAACGATGAAAGCAAGTCATTGGAGTGGAGTTCAGGAAGAAGTCAATGGGGTTGAGAAGATCACTAGGGGCCAAGGTGTTGAATGGATTATCCACATAGACATACTCATTACCTGGAATGATGGCATAACAGGGGGTGAGAAAGATAATTCCCAGCCAGATGCCAAAGTCTTCACTGATGTCTGGGAGATCAACAGGTTACAGGGAGGAGTGATAAAGGAGAATATAATGAATGAAATTAGCCCCAAAGCAGCAGAGATAATCAAGTTTAAAAGACTAAACTCAGACATCATCTTTTCCAAGAAGAATGCACCGACTCCACCTCCACTTATTGCACTAAATGAATCTTTGAATGTCTGCATGGCACTCTGTGAAAATTTCTACTGTATTATATGCCAAGTGGTGTCCATTAGGTTACGTCTCTCTTAGATTATGAGCTTTCCTGGTAACTCGCACATAGAAGGGGCTGACTAAAAATTTGTTAAACTGAAATCTTCTACTATACTCTACTGCCTCCATCTAGTGTGATTAATTTTCACGCCTCGCCTATTCCATGATGCTCAACCAAATTAGAATTAGTAGAGAGAATGTTGGATTGAGCATTATAGGTTGTTTATCGCTGTAAATGTTAAAAAGCATGTGTGTTAAAGTCGGAGAGCCCTGGGTGGCTTTACAAAGTCAAATTCTGACTTTACAATTTAGGCAACCTCTTTGAGCCTCCATTCCCTTCTCTGTAGAAGTGGAGAAAATAAACACACCACAAGAATGTTGCATAAATTAAAAGTAATTTGCACTGTAATATGTATACAATTGCCTAACAAGGTGCATTATATACAGTAGGGTTTTCTTTATCTGTCTCTTTTTCTCTGTTTCCCTCTCTCTCTTCTCACACCCCTGAATTTGAGCATGGTCATGCGACTTGCTTGGACCAGGCACATATAAATAGAAATGTCGTGACTCAATCATGGTGCACACATTTAAGAGACTCCATGTTCTATTCCCCTACCGCATTAACTAAGGAAACATGTAATTGTATTGAGATGCACAAGAAAGGCACCTAGAATCTGGAGCCATATCCAAACAGAAGATAGCTGCCCTGGACTCATGGTAGATTTTGCATAGTGAGAGACTTTGGGTGCGTTAATCCACTCCTATTTTTATTATGTTTGTTACTATAGCATCATCTAGCCTATTATGTAATATACCTTTGAACTTTGCCTTCTCTGAAAGCTCCTCTATCCTTTTGGGAAGTAGCTCTATGTCAATTCTTCAGCATGAATAGTAGAGGACAGCTATCAAAAGAATCTTTTGCTGATAGCTATGGTGTTGCAACTGCATCCCTAAATATAATATTATCTTTTTAAAAGTCCTCCTGTTTCTACTAGCAAAGATGCTAGTAGAAACAGGGCAGTGTTACAGCATATTGTTCTATTATGATTATGTTTCTTTTTTTTTTTTTTTTTTTTTTTTTTTTTTTGTGGTACGCGGGCCTCTCACTGTTGTGGCCTCTCCCGTTGCGGAGCACAGGCTCCGGACGCGCAGGCTCAGCGGCCATGGCTCACGGGCCCAGCCGCTCCGCGGCATGTGGGATCCTCCCGGACCGGGGCACGAACCCGTATCCCCTGCCTCGGCAGGCGGACTCTCAACCACTGCGCCACCAGGGAAGCCCTATGATTATGTTTCTGATTGAGCTTCCTTTTTCTATGAAAAAGAACGAGAACTGATGCTAGCTCCCTGACCCCAAAAAATCAACCTGGAAAACACTACAGAAGAACTAAATGGACATATTAGAAATTTACTATTTTTTAAAAAATTTATTTTAATTTCTAAATAAAATAGTATTTATTTCTACTTATTATTTTAGTTAATATTGCTGAAATAATTTAATATGTATAGATATTGCATTTATTTCATTAAAATTAACAATTTGTTCATTTAATTAATATTTATTTAACAATTAGGGGTTTTTTAGACATAAAAAAATAAAGAAACCAAAATAAAAAGCTCAGCAGATGAGCCCATCAGCAGAATGGAGGAAACAGAAGAATGAAGCAGTGAACTGGAAAACAGAACAAAAAAGAAAATGCACAGAAAAAAAATGAACAAAGCTGTGAGACACAGATAAAGCAGTGCTGAAAGGGAAATTTATAGCACTAAAATGTATACACTAGAAAAGAGAAAAAGTCCTAAATCAATAATCTAAGCTCCCACCTTAAGAACCTAAAAAAAGAACCTGCTATATAGCACAGGGAACTCCACTTCGCTGCACAGTAGAAACTAACACAACATTGTAAAACAACTATACCCCAATTAAAAGAAAAAATTTTTTTGAAAAAAAAAGAAAAAGAAAAGTTTCATTTCCAGAATAAAGAACTCCTAAAACTCAACAACAAATAGACAAGACAATTAAAAATGAGCAAACGACTTGAATAGACTCCTAAGTTTTATATTGTGTGTGGTTCTGGGTAGCATGATGGAAAAAACAAAAAAAGAACCTAGAAAAAGAAAAGTAAAATAAACCCAAAGCAAAAGAAGAAATGAAATAATAAAACAAGAGCATAAATAAATAAAATTGAAAACAGAAAAGCAGTAGAGAACATCAGTGAAAAGAAGATCTGGTTCTTTGAAAACATCAATAAAATTGGCAAATTTCTAAAAACGCAGACAATAAGAGGAGAAGACATAATTACCAATATTAGGAACGAAGCAAGAGATATCACTATGGACACTGAAGACTTACAAGGATAATAAGAAAATACTATGAACAACTCTACACACATAAATTTGACAATTTATACAAGATAGACCTCTTCCTCAAAAAGCACAAACTAGCACAACTCACCCAATATAAAATAGGTGTGAATTCTGAATACCCAATTACTATTAAGGAAGTTGAAGTCATAATTTTAAAACTCTCCAAAAAGAAACTTTCAGGCCCAGATGGTTTAACTGTTTAATTCTACCACAAATTTAGAGAAGAATTAATATCAGTTCTGTACAGCCTCATTCAGAAAGTAGATGGAAAGGGGATATGTCTCAATGCACTCTAATGAAGCTAATATTACCCTAATACTAAAACCAAGTAAAGACAGTGCAAGAAAACCACAAACTAATATCCTTCATGAACATATACTCAAAAATCCCTAACAAAATATTAGCAAAGACAATTGAGCAATATGTAAAAAGAATTATCAAAATGACCAAGTGGGGATTATTTCAGTGATATCAGAGAGATTCAATATTCAAAAATCAATGTAACATACCACATTAACAAGCTAAAAGAGAAAAGTTACATGATTCTATCAACCAGTGCAGAAAAAAGCATTTGACAAATTCAAAACTCATTTATAATAAGAACTCTCAAAAAAATAGAAACAGAGGGGAAACTACCTCAACCTGATAAAGTGCATCTGCAGGAAAAAAACCTGTAGCTAACATTGTTTAATGGTGAAAGACTGAATGTTTTGCCCTTAAGACTGGGAATAAGGCACAGATGTCTGCTCTCATTACTCTTATTCAACATAGCACCAATACAAGTTCTAACCAATACAAAAAGGCAATAAAAGGCATTTATGTCATAAATGAATAAATTAAAATGCTCTTACTTGCAAATGACATATTTGTCTATCTATGTACAACTCCTAAGAAATCTTCCCCCAAAGCCCACCTAGAACTAAAAAGTGAGTTCAGAGGTTGCAGGATACAAGATAAATATGCAAATATCAATTATATTTTATATGCTAGCAGTGAACACACAGAAGATACTGAAATTTAAAATCTAATACCATGTACAATTTCTTTAAAAAGTAAAATACATAGGTGTAAATCTAACAAAATACATATAGGAATTGTATGCTGAAAACTACATAATACTGATAAAAAGAATCAAAAGATCGAAACAAATAGAAAGACAGGCACGTGAGTGGATGGGAAGTCTCAGCATAGTAAAGATGTCAATTCTTCCCAAATTGGTATACAGATTTAACACAACTCTTATCAAATTTCCAGCAAGATTTTTCATAGATATCAATAAGACTATTCTAAAATTTACATGGAAATGCAAAGGAATTAGAAAAGCTCAAACAATTCTGGAAAAGAACAAAGTGGCAGGAAATGTTCTACCCAATTTCAAGACTCATTATATAGTTACAATAATCAAGACTATGTGGTATTGGCATTCAAGTAGACACACAGATAAATGGAACAGAACAGATAACCCAGAAATAGATCCACACAAATATGTCCAAGCGATTTTTCACAAAGGTGCAAAAGCAATTTAATGAAGGAAAGATAGCTTTTTCAACTAATACTGCTGGCGCAATTGGACATTCATAGATTTAAAAAAAAACAAAACCAAAAAACCCTTAGAACCCTGACCCAAGTCCCATACCCTGTACAAAAATTTACTCAGAATGGATCACAGACAAATATAAAACATAAAACTATATAACTCATAGAAAAAAAGTATAGGAGAAAATTTTTTCAGGAGCTAGGGTCAGGCATAAAGAGGCCTCAAACTTGACATGGAAAGCAAAATCCATAAAGAGAAAATTGGATAAATTGGACTTCATCGAAATTTATAATTTACTCTGGAAAATAATCTGTTAAGAGGATGAAAAGTCAAACTCTAGACTAGAAAAAATATTTGCAAACTAAACATGCAAAAAAAGGCTATAATCTAGAATATATAAAGAGCTCTCAAACCCAACATTAGAAATACAAAAAATCCAATTAGAGAGCTAGCAAAAGAAAAGGCATTTAATCAAAAAGGATATAAAGATAGACGAAAAAGCACATGAAGAGATGTTCAACATCATTAGCCACTGGGAAAATAGAATCACAATCAGATATAACCCATCACAGATTTACTCATCAGAATACCTAAAATAAAAATAGTGACAACACTATATGCTGGTAACGATGTGGTGAAAGTGGATCACTCATACGTTGCTGGTGGGAAGGTAAAAAGGTAGAGCCATTATTGAATCAAATAAGGGTTACAGCACAAGGCTTACGTTATAAGGGTTGAACACAAGCACTGTGATACCACAGCAGTTGATCTGATAACCAGGTCAGCTACTAAACGACTAACAGGCGTGATGTGCTGGACGAAGGGATGATTCACATCTTGTCAGATGGAGCAAAATTTGTTCACACTACGCAGAACAATGCATAATTTAAAACTTATAAATTATTTCTGGAATTTTCCACCTAATATTTTTAGACCAACATGTCAACCACATAGGCCACGGGTAACAAATCGTAGAAAGCAAAACTGTACTCAGGGGTTGGGGGGGTTACTGTATGTTTTTTTACCCAATGTTACCATTGGGCGAAACTGGGTTAAGAGTAAATGGGATCTTTCTGTACTATTTCTTATAAATTCTTGTGAATCTATTATTATCTCAAAATAAAAAATTTTAAAGAATAAATAAAAGCATCTGCACACAAAGCATGATAATATGTCTTCCAAGAACACACACAGAAAACAGAAACTGAGCAGATTAAATTGCTTGCTGGTAGGAAAGGTGAGGAAAATGGGATGAGAAATGAGGATAAAGGATATACTTTGTTAATAGGTGAAAAAGTTTTAAATCTTAAAAAATACTCTTAATTCAGTTGGTTCATACTTGGCTCATTAGAGGTTGACTTGCCAGTAGTGGACTGTAACACGAGACGTATAACTCTTGACTGAATGCATCCAAAGTCATAAATGAAGGGTCACAGCCAAAAAAATATACTTCTATGAGGTTTATACGCTACCCGCAGAGTTCCAGATATACTCATAGGTATCACACGATTGGCTCAGATAGGTATGCAAAATATAGTTGCATTTTGGTTCCAGGTGTCAAGTATGTACACAACCACTGATGTAATTCGAGTCACTGTGTCACTACAGAAACCATTAAGTTGGCAAGTTTCCCGTGTTTGGGGCAGTATGTTAACTGGCTCATTTTAATTGTGTGGAGAACTAATTTGTAAAGGCATACTGCCATTAAAGAACAAAACACGTTCAGCCTAATAAAGATTATTTTTTCAATTTTTTATTGAAGTATAGTTGTGTTACAATGTTGTGTTAATTTCTGCTCTACAGCAAAAGTGATTCAGTTATACATATATATACATTCTTTTTTATATTCTTTTTCATTATGGTTTATCATAGGATAGTGAATATAGTTCCCTGTGCTATATAGTAGGACCTTGTTGTTTATAAACGAATCTTATTATTTTTATGTCTTAGTTCTCTTTTAAATTTTCTGTGAAAGCATTATGTTTAAAGACAGAAGAGGACCATTTTCTGCTAAGGGTTTTTAGTAGATATTTTAAATAAGAAACTATGGGGAAATTTACTTGCAAGCTTCAGATCTGGAATTCCGGGGAGACTTTACGTTTGTCAATCCTTTTCCGCGTTTATGAGGAAACAGAAAGTTTAACAAACTCAGGCCCATTTGATCTTTAAGAATGTATTCAATTAGCAAGCTTCTATTCAGCAACTCTATATGCCAAGAACTACATTAGATACTGGTGGAAAATATAAATCAGACATAACCTCTATCCTTGAAGAGCTCAAAATTGAGTAGAGAAGACAAGTAAACAGAAAATTATAATTTTTTTTTTTTTGTACAGAAAATTATAATTTAATGTGGAAAGGAATAAAGATATGAACAAAATCCGGTGTGAGCAAAGAGTGGGCTGTAACTTGTTCCGAGGGAACGAAGCAGCAGTGATATTCAAACTGTTCTTTAAAAAGAAGTAAGTGTGAGTGACAGAGAGGAAAAGGAAGTGCACTTGAGACGGAGGACAGGTATATGCCAGGCTTGAAGACATGACAGGAAATGGCATCTTTCCCACCTGAGGCTCTAACTCAGAGTCCTAGTTACGGTTCTTCTGGTTGCAGTGCAATCCAGGAAAAGACCTCAGCAAGGTGAGAAATCGAGGCGTCTCTGAGGGCTATAGCCATCCTTCCCTCTCTACAACCCCCATGTCACTCTTTTGCTCCTAGCTGCTCTTTCACCCTCTTGCCTTTCCTGACCACCTTCCTCTGAGTCTCTCTACCTGATAAATCTTCGTGACCATAAACTCGTATAAAGACCACCACGCCCCAACTTATCCTAACTTTCAGGTCAGCCACCCACCACTGGATGCCTTAAAACTGCTGAGACAGAAAATCTAATTGGTCCACTCTGTTTCCAGACATGTCCACTGATCATGGTGGACAGTTCACCCAGCATCTCATATGGATAAAGGAGACATAGTCTCCCTTTCTATCCCTCCTTCAATATTGAGGTGCCTGGTTGATTCTCCTGGGTTCATGTTTCCCTACAGAGGGGTAGCATAATTTCAGTGTTTTGCAAGCCTGGCTACATGTCACAACCAGTCTAAGTTGTATTTTAAAATACTGATGCCAAGGCGCTATCCCCAGGCATTCCGATGTCATTCACTGGTCATGGAGCGAGGCTCCCAGGTGACCCTATTGTGCACATACATCAAGAACCAGAACCTTAGTGCACTGTGGGAAAGGAGATGATGAGCTTCCTGGTCAGCTCTGGACACCGTCATCAGCCACGCACCCAGATCCTCTCTGACAGCTTCCAGCTGATTACCCCTTAGGCACAGAACTGCGAAAACCAGACAGTATTACCTCGAGGGAAGGAAGCAGCTTATTCCCTCATGCTTACATCCCTCCCTTCAGAAACGCAGACATGGCAGATTATAGAACAGGGAATAAGCGAATGGAGAAGACAGGACAGTGTGTGATAGGTTAAATTCTCAGTGGATTTGCTGTACTCTGTTAACCGGTGGTGACATTAGCTATGTATATGGCTTACGCAGTGATCCCAGGGGCAGCTGAGCTTGACAGGCAGCACCTTTCCTCCCTAGGACCTCACCTCCCTCAGTATTTCTCCCTCTTTGGTGCAGAAACAGTTCCTTCAAGGCTCCGTGAGGGACATCTTTTTATCTCACTCTTCCCCAGCCCCTAACGTAGCCATTAAATTAGAGAAACAGGTAGTCATCTCTCCGTATGGTTTATCTGCCTGGTTGCAGAATGCTATGGGGGTGGGTATGTTTCCGGGATGCCTCTCTCAGGAGTTTGAGAAACAGTCCCTCCTTCAGTAGCCACTGGGGTGACTCAGTCCTGCCCAGGCCATTCCAGGACCAGCAGTCACAAGGTTAATCTTCCGTCCCAAAGATTCATGTCTCCCGAATCATCCAAAAACAACACTGTAGGATTAACCCAGTGTCCTAAGCGATTTAGCCCAATGTTTCTTGGCTTGGCCCAGCATCCGGATGTCTGTTCTGGGCTTGGACTTCCAGGGTCAACATATGGAAGTGAGGCAAAGCAGCAGACAGACAGCTCTGGGGGTGGCGGGGGGGGGGGGGGGGACAGGCATATACAAAACTCACAGACCCACGTGCGGAAAGACGCTGACTTACATTAGAAACGTCAGCACACAGGTCCACGCACAGGCCTACCAGACTGTGATCGCCCACACTCAGCTAACACGTGAAGTCACACGCACACGTACCAGAATTTCCTTCCCTACCCCCCCATTCCGTGACTCATTATCAACACTTGCACAAATGTGTGTCAGAGGAGAATACGGTGAGCAACTAAAGCTGTCTACTTCTCCTCCTTTCTCACCTCCTTAGCTATTATCCTACACATCCGGGGATGTGACGCCTTTGCCTGTGGAGAAGGAAGTGTAATTCCTTTAGGAGATGACCCAGTCGGTCCCATTGCTCTTACCGAGGGGAAGAAGGGGAGGCTCCCCTCCTGGCATAGGAGAAGCCCAAGGGTGAACCCACACGGTGAAGGCAGGAAGTAGGGCTCAGACATTTTGATGAAAAGAAAGTTTTGTTTTTTTTCTCAAATTCTTATCCCTGCCACTAGAGAAACACTGGCCACCGTGGAGGGCAGAGAATCCTAATTCAATACACCTCTCTCTTTCAGCCTTCTCCTCATATCCCTTTACTTCCAGAGGGCATCTCATTCATCCCTCTACATCCAGGAGTTGGCAGTTGCCACGGTGATGACAGGCATGCTGTCACGTCCTCTCCTTTCACCCTTTCCAAGATCTCTCCGCGATCAAGGAAGTTCATCTGACCACATATCAATCATTTGCCTATGCCTGCAGCCCACAGCTGGGCCACGCTCAGGATAATTCCAGGAAACTGAACACAGACAACATCCTAAGATAACCTTTATTTTCCCCCAGAGCCTGTGCAAGTTGTATAGTTAGGGACAGGCTGCCTATAATTAAGATCCCCTCTGCATCTCCTATTTTCCACCTTCTACAACTGGTCACCTGCAGTTTATGCTGAGGTCTGGGCTGGGGGGAGAGAATCAGGGCTCAGAACTCATCGTGATTCTTCACGAGTGGCCAACCAGTGCTGAGTGTAAAGGGGTCGTGCCTTCCGTGATCCCGGTCCCAATGCTTCAGCGCTGCTCTTCCAAATCTCTTGATCATATGCACCTATTCCATAAAGAATGTTGAGCTCTACTGCATGCCAGAAACTGGAGATAGGAAGGAGAATGTAGCACAGACTTTGACCTCAAGGAACTCAAATATTACATGAAGCTCTGATCTCATATTCTCATTAGTTCGGATTATTTTTTTATGAGTATTCATTTCCTTTACTTAATCATATCAGTCTCATCAGTTACTCTGCATTCTATTCATTAATCTTGAACATTGTTCTTACAGTTAATTACCCTCTTGAACTTCACATTCACTCTTTGGAGAGAGTAGTCAGTTCAGACTGAAGCAGGAAGATGCAGGCTTCCAAGATGGAGTTCTCAAGAAAAAAAATGTGTATAAGCATCCAGCATGTTTATGAGCATCAGCAGCTGAGTGATCTGTACTGAGCTCAGGCAACTTCACTAATCATTAGTTCCTGACCACAGAATCCAAGATCAAGGAAAGGGCAAATCATTATATAATTTTCGTGCATGTGATAGAGCGTAAAACAATGGTCCACAGTAGAATAATGACATCCAAAGGCTGCCTGTGCCTCACTCAATATATTGGAAATTCAGTGCTGGCTACTTTCGAAGAGGGAACGGTCAGAGAGTTTGGACGGAAGGTCCAGTAACACGGCACAGTAGCCTGGTGCCCTCTAAGGGACCCGTGTGGGCCTAAAGCAGCCTGTTACAACACAGCTCCAATTTACTTTTTAACCTTTGTCTCGCAATACGCTCCTTCAGAAATCTTGTGCTCTAGCCACACAAGCAAATTCTTTGCTCTTCTCATTATATTCAAGGTAAATTACCCTTTTTTCTGTCCCCATAACCTTTGGTCACAGCTGAGACACCTCACCACCTACAGCCCTTCTGTTCTCTCCACCTTTCTGGATGCTACCCATCTTTCACTACTCAACAGATCAACTTCTTATTGCACACCTGTGATAGGCAAAACACTGCTAGGTGCTGCAGAAGTCAGTCCTCTAAGAACTTTATATTTCCTTGGACACAATTAGGCAGAGAACTATAATTCAAGGTAAAGTGATAGGTTCCATAGAAAGGTATATTCAAAATACTGAGGGTTTAAAATGCATGTTATGATATCAATTTAGAAGGATTAGAATATATTTCCTACAGGAGGGAGAATGTGAAATACCTAAAGGAATGCAGGTGACATGCAGGGAGAAATGTGAGATGTGCCGGGACTTCCCTGGTGGTGCAGTGGTTAAGAATCCACCTGCCAATGCAGGGGACACAGGTTCGAGCCCTGGTCCGGGAAGATCCCACATGCCACGGAGCAACTAAGCCTGTGAGCCACAACTACCGAGCCTGCGCTCTAGAGCCCGCAAGCCACAACTACTGAGCCTGTGAACCACAACTACTGAGCCCGTGTGCCACAGCTACTGAAGCCCAGGCGCCTAGAGTCTGTGCTCTGCAACAAGAGAAGCCAACCGCAATGAGAAACCCGCGCACCGCAACGAAGAGTAGCCCCCGCTCGCCGCAACTAGAGGAAGCCCGCGTGCAGCAACGAAGACCCAACGCAGCCAAAAGTAAATAAATAAATAAATGTATTTATTTAAAAATAAAGCTACATTCAGAAACAGAGGCATACACCTAGAATTTAATTCTGAATTCTGGCTATAGAACCACACATAGGTAATTCCCAGAACCCTGATTTTCACATTCATACCAGAGAGAGTCTTCCTGGGCCGCCATCTGTCACGCAAAGGATAGGAAAAAATCCCCCAACGCATTTATATCACAGGTTAAGAAACAGATTTAATTGAGTACAGAAAACTCTCGCAATGTCAGTGCCAGCAAGACCCAGTCTCCCTCCCATCCCAGGGAGAGAATCCACTCATGCCAGGGCCAGAGCAATCTCTGGACACTGGGCTCAGTTCTAATGGAGAGAATCCTTCCCACCGTAGCTCCTCCTATGCACCTGGTGCTGTAACACAAGAGTAAGAAAGTGGCCCCACCAGTAGTGAAATAAGCAGATTCTTCGGCGCTAAGATGCCTGATTAAGGGATGCCAGCTATTTATCGAAATTGTCTAGAGTTAAAATACTGCCTGCACTGGGAACTCTGGGCTAGCTGGGGGTTTGGGGCATCTGTAGGACTTATCATTACCTCTGAAGTTAAGAAGGGCTCAACAGTCACAAACATCTTCCAGTCACCCAGTGCCATGAGTGCTTTGGCCTCACTCTTCCATCATCCAGAGCAGCCCATCTCTAGTTCTCCCCCCACACAACTGGTGGTGGCCCCTGCGGAGGCCCTAGCGCCCCAAGAAATTATTTGAACAACATGTTCTCTTGAATTTACTATAAGGGTTCAAGCAAATGTGTCCTAGACTGTGATCTGAAATCTGCTACCATAGCTGGGTTCTCTGGCTCCAGAGACTAGGGGAGCAGTGACTGAAGCTAAGGCTACATATAGCAGGACAGACAGGCATGGAATAACGAGGAGAAAGAAACCATTCTGTTTACTAGGGAAGGGTTGGTCTATGCTTTGAGGTCCTGGCCATTCTGAGAAACTCTGATAGTGAGAAACTGAGGAAGGATAATCTAATTCCCCTCCCAGACTCTAACGCTCTAGCTGAATATTGACTTTTTCCATAGAAAAACAAACTTCAGCTCAACAAGGAAAGATCATGAGTGGGAAGGGTAATTGCTTGACTGTCAACATGAATGTGTTTGACAGCTCTCCACGCCCTTGACCTGCATATAGAGTGTGCTGAGCCCCTGGGATCCTACTTCTCTAGGACAGGACCTCACATTCCATCTCTTCCAGCATGTACTCCCCTCCACCTCGGGCTCAGCGCCAGCCCTGCTGCCCTGCTCCTGATTCTCCGCCTGCAGCTGTAGACCAACAAATCTCAGGAAGACACATGAGCAAAGCGTTTCTCCTCCTCACAAAAATGTTGGGGGGAGGGCTCCTCTCCCAGCCTGGAAATCTGCATACCCCTTCCTGAAAACTCTTTCGACTTCCCAGAACACACTCTGGTCCCAGGAGCTCTCATGAACCCCATGCCAAGTCCCATTTCTCTCCTCTTAGGAAGTCACCAATTTCCCTCACATTGCTGCTGGGCATTTCTAGGTTGCCCATGGAAACAAGGCTCGCAGTGTACATACAGGCTGTAAGTAACAATCAGTCTTGCTCTACAGCTCTGATCCACAGCCTGTCCATAGTCAACACCTCTTTTAGACTTCTGCTCAGTAAGCTTCACTTTCTCACACCTTCCCTCCTAGAAGAGAAGGCTTCGCAGGTCTGCAAGTTCCAACAATACTTTGGAAAGCTTTGGCAAGACTCAGGGAAGGATTAGAGGCCGTGGTCACGGATCCTTGGCCCTACGGTCTGAGGCTGCGCTGACCCAGCAGCTTAGACATTTTTCCTATGCTGAAGCCCAAAGAGGAAGCAGGGACCAGTCACCCCACAAACACTGAGACCTGGGAGCACAGGTTTAGAAACCAGCTCACTGAGGGTCCGTGTTTGACAGAAGCAGGAAAACTGGGGCAAGCAGAATGAAGTAGGAAATGGAACCAGGGTCTGGACAAGAGCAAGACCACTCAGCAAATCTCAGGAGTTTTCGCTACAGGAACGGGGATTGGGACACTGGGTTTCTGGATTGTGATTCTGCTGGCACCCTCTGTAGTGTGACCAGATGTCCTGTCCTGGAAGAAACCGTGTAGAATGTTGACAAGCTGGTAAAATGGAGGCAGCAAGAAACCCTTGGGGCGGCCAAGTTCAGATATAGGTATCACTCTACTTAGCCCTGAGGGGCAGCAAGTTGTTGAAATAAGCTGTGCTCATTAGGGCGACCAACCATCCCAGTTTGCCCAGGAGTTTCTTGGTTTTAGCACCAAAAGCCCCTCATCCCAGTAACCTCTCACTTTGGGGCAAACAAGATGATCAGTCACTCTAGCTAAACTGGCCATCCTACCAATTCTAAATTCATTTACGTACAGGATGCATTTGGAAGATACTTAAGTCTTCACATCCCTTTGCTGTACACTCGGCCCTAAAGCAACTGGCACAAGAAATGGAATCTCTCTGAAATCTGGGGTGCTTTACCACAGGCAAATGGGGCTATGAAGCACTGTAGTAAAGAGACTGACTTCCCTCCTGTCCTACCCAAAGGAGTTTAGCCAGGAGTTTCTGGGAAACAGAAAGTAAGTCTCCTGGTCCTGAACCCAATCTTCACTGAAGAGGAATACTTGACTATTCTCTTCGCCTCCATTTCCTTTTTGTATCAGATTGTGATGCGTGGCCTGAATGCAGGGTGGTACCTAAAGTTCCCAAACATAGCCATGTGTCCAAATCCCCTACAGAGCTAAATCAATACAAATTCCTAGCCCCCACTAGGAACCAAAGAAGGAGGCTCTTCAAGAATGAAGAATCTACAAACTCCTCCAGTGCATTGAGATGTTTATAGTTTAAGGTGGATCTGTTGATTCTGTTGATATAAAATTTCCTTTTTTAATAAATTTATTTATTTATTTATTTGTTTTTGGCTGTGATGGGTCTTCATTGCTGCGCACAGGCTTTCTCTAGTTGCTGCGAGCGGGGGCTACTCTTCGTTGCGGCGCGCGGGCTTCTCACTGCGGTGGCTTCGCTTGTTGCGGAGCACGGGCTCTAGGTGCTCGGGCTTCAGCAGTTGTGGCACACGGGCTCAGCAGTTGTGACTCGTGGGATCTAGAGCACAGGCTAAGTAGTTATGGTGCACGGGCTTAGTTGCTCCATGGCATGTGGGATCTTCCCGGACTAGGGCTCGTGGCATGTGTCCCCTGCATTGGCAGGCAGATTCTTAACCACTGCACCACGAGGGAAGCCCCCCAAGAAAACATCTTAACAATGCACGTTAAAGTGGAACCCAACAGGTAAAGAGAATTATAAAAAAGCTGAGTAGGACATCCCTGGTGGCACAGTGGTTAAGAATCCGCCTACCAATGCAGGGGACACAGGTTCAAGCCCTGGTCCAGGAAGATCCCACATGCCGCGGAGCAACTAAGCCCGTGTGCCACAATTACTGAGCCTGTGCTCTAGACCCCACGAGCCACAAGTACTGGGCCCACGTGCTACAACTACTGAAGCCCGCACACCTAGAGCATGTGCTCCGCAACGAGAAGCCACCTCAATGAGAAACCCGTGCACCGCAACGAAGAGTAGCCCCCACTCACTGCAACTAGAGAAAGTCCGTGCACAGAAACAAAGACCCAATGCAGACAAAAATAAATAAAATAAATTTTTTAAAAAAAGATAAGTGAAGAAATTAATGCAACAGGAATCAAGGAAACAATGGATGATATGCAATACCCAAAACTGAATGTTCAGGATAAGGGTCATATATCTACTTAAACAAGCAAACCTCTAAATAGAAAGCAACAAGAAAAGACACAGACAATATGAGAAAAAAAAATGATGGAATAACTATAGTACAGCAGAGACTTACTAGGTGAGGTTTCCAAATCTTCAAGGAAAAGATAATCCTTACTTTAAATAAATAGTTTCAGAGACTAAAATAAGAGAGAAAGCTACTCAACTCATTTTATGAAATAATTATGTCCTAAACAATGACAGTACAAGAAAACAAAGTTAAAAATAAATCTAGGGCTTCCCTGGTGGCGCAGTGGTTGAGAATCCACCTGCCGATGCAGGGGACATGGGTTCGTGCCCCGGTCCGGGAAGATCCCACATGCCACAGAGCGGCTGCGCCCATGAGCCATGGCCGCTGAGCCTGTGCGTCCGGAGCCTGTGCTCTGCAGCGGGAGAGGCCACAACAGTGAGAGGCCCACATACCACAAAAAATAAATAAATAAATAAATAAATAAATCTAAGGTAGTAGATTCAAAAATCTAAATAGAATATTAATGAATTGAATTCATCAGTATATTTTTAATATACTATGATTCTAGTAAACACTGCTAGTTTTTCCTCAATATTCATTTTCCTCTATCCAATGTAAAAGAAGCTTCAACCAGACACATAACTACCTACAAACAGATTGCATTTCCAAGCCTCCTTTGCAGATAAATGCTGCAATATGACTAAAGCCAGCCAGTGGTATGCAAGAACTGCTACTTTGTAGTGTATGGGAGTCTTACTTCAGGGTCATGTCAACCTCTTTCGTCTCTTCTTCTTTGCCCTTCTCCTACACTACCACCCTGACTGCAGAGCCACCATCTTGAATCTGAGGCTGAAGGCCGCACCCTAGAGATGGAGGAGCAATGACCTGAAAGAAGCATTGTCCCTGGGGACTTGGTGAAGTAGAGTTACCGTCATCACGGACCACTTAATCATCACGGACCAGACTTTAATATAATAGAGACTAAAGCTCTATCTTGTTTAAGCACTGCTTGCTATTGCTGTCATTGTTTAGATAATTACTATTAAGAACTGTAGAATGTCAAAAAAGGTTTTCTTTAATAGCATATCTGAACCAATTATAAAATACAACGAAAGGGCTTTTATTCGGTGCAAAATGTTTATGATTCCTTCTTTGCTCTTACAAAAAATTTTAAAACAACATATGTAGAAATTAGCTATATAAAAATACTGAGTACAGTGGTCACTGATGAGTCATGGAATTATGAGTCATTTTTAATTTTTATTTAAAATGTTCTATATTTTTCATACAAAAAAATAATTATTAATATAAAAACTATAATTGACCACATAGTATATTTTCATGGAATCCCAAGTAAGCAGAGTTATAGCATGCACACTGGAGAGAAAAGAAACACAGAGCTTATTACATGATGAAATGGTCATGGTGACATGAAGGAAACAAAAATCTTAACAAAATCAACCACGGGGATCTCTATAGCGTGTAATAAATGTGAAATGTAAACCCTGATGATCTTGTAATAATCAGTCTAGATTATCATTTGCCTCTGGATCTAGTATACTAAAAATATAAAGAAAGAAAGAAAGCAGAGAATGTCCCTCTGCTTTTTACTTCAGTACAAAAGACGGCTGAAAGATATGGCTGTTTCTGAGGCAGGAAACAGAAACCACAGGAAGAAAATGCTCCTTTGAAATGCTATGGTGGTTACTGCTGGAAAGAATCTGCTCAAACATTTTTTCCAGAGCCTCTACTCACAGCAAAGTAACTCTGAAAAGCTTGAATAAATCTGGAAGAGTCACACTATCCAATTTCAAAACTTATCATAAAGTTATAAAACTTATTATAATTAATACAGTGTGTTATTTACAAAAGGATAAGCACATAGATCAACAGAAGACATAGCTGAGAAGTAGACCCACATAAATATAGACAACTGAGTTGTTGTGTTTTTTTTTGTTTTTTTTTAAACACAGTGTTTACTGTATCTGAAAACTGCACATGCTTTTTTTTTTTTTTTTTTTTTTTTTATTTATGGCTGTGTTGGGTCTTCGTTTCTGTCTGAGGGCTTTCTCTAGTTGTGGCAAGTGGGGGCCACTCTTCATCGCGGTGCCCAGGCCTCTCACTATCGCGGCCTCTCCTGTTGCAGAGTGCAGGCTCCAGACGCGCAGGCTCAGTAATTGTGGCTCACGGGCCCCGTTGCTTTGCGGCATGTGGGATCTTCCCAGACCAGGGCTCGAACCCGTGTCCCCTGCATGGCAGGCGGACTCCCAACCACTGCGCCACCAGGGAAGCCCTAGTTGTTGTGGTTTTTTTAACCATTTCATCAGGAATTTATTTTTGTATTATATGAAGTAAGGCTAACTCCATTTTACTCTAAATTTTTCAACACTTTCTTTTCCTTACCTAGTTTCTTCTTTCTCACTGATGTGAGATTCCATAAATAATCATTGTATTAGTCAATATAGTTTTGGTCACACTATGGCAATACATTAACTCTAAAATCTCAGTAGACAACTGATTTTTGACAAGGGTGCCAAGGCAACTCAATAAAAAAAGAATACTTTTGTCAACAAATGGTTCTGGAACAGTTGGCTATCCGTGTGCAAAAAGCAAAACAAAAACAAGACAGAACAAAACCCTCCACACATTCCTCACACTCTATACAAAAGTTAAATCAAAATGGATCATCAACCTAAATATAAAAGGTAAATTATAAAACTTCTCAAAGAAAACCAAGGGGAAAACTTTTTGTTGCCTTGGGACTGGCAAAGAGTTTTTCAATATAACACCAAAAGCATAATTCATAGTATAAAAATTAATAAATTGAAACGTATCAAAATTTAAAACTTTCATTCTGTGAAAGACATTTATTAAGAGAATGAAAAGCTAAACCATGGACTGAGGTTTGAACATTTGCAAAGCACAAGGTGTTAAAGATCTTATAACCAGAATATATAAAGAATTTTAAAAATTCAACAATAAGCAAGCAACTCAATTTTTAAAAAACAGGCAAAAATCTGTAAACACTTGACCAAAGAAGATATACTTATGTCCAACTCGCATATGAACAGATGTTCAACGTCACTAGTCATTAGGGAAATGCCACTTAAAATCACAATAAAATACCACTATACATTTTTTTAAATGACTTAAAAACAAACAAACAAAACACTGACAATTTAAATTAGATCTTGGAAGAGGACACTAGTTGAAAACTGGAAAATCCAAATCAAGCCTACAATTTCGCTAATAGTATTGTAACTAGGCTAATTTCTTAGCTTTGATCATTGTACCATGGTTATTTATGTAAGATGTGAGCATGTGCGGAGACTGGGATAAGGGTATATGGGAATTCTCTGTACTGTCTTTACAACGCATCTCTACATCAAAAACAACTTCAAAATTATAAGTTAAAAATATAACCAAATAGGGCTTCCCTGGTGGCGCAGTGGTTGAGAATCCACCTGCCGATGCAGGAGACACGGGTTCGTGCCCTGGTCCGGGAAGATCCCACATGCCGTGGAGCAACTAAGCCCGTGAGCCATGGCCGCTAGGCCTGCGTGTCCGGAGCCTGTGCTCCGCAATGGGAGAGGCCACAACAGTGAGAGGCCCGCATACCGCAAAAAAAAAAAAAAAAAAAAAAAAAAACCAAATAAACTGGACTTTTTAAAGCCATTCTTTCTGTCCTTAATGCTACAGCTTTCTTCATGAGTTTTCCTTGGTTAGAAATACATCAGGATATATTTAGCAAACTGGATATGCCATTTAGGTATTGGTCCACCAGTTCTACTTTAAAAGATCACCTCTTCGCCTAGAAAGGTTACTTCACCCCCACTTTAGCCTAACTTTGGGAACTCCCATCAACAACATTCTTCTTTCCAGTTGCAGGAAGCAACACTGCCAGAAGCTATGGCAAGCAGAGCCTCTTCTAAAATGCCTTTGATAACTGCAGCAACATGGATGCAACCAGAGATTATCATACTAAGTGAAGTAAGTCAGAAAGAGAAAGACAAATACCATGTGATACCACTTACATGTGGAATCTAAAGTATGGCACAAATGAACCTATCTATGAAACAGAAACAGACTCACAGACATAGAGAACAGACTTGTGGTTGCCAAGGAGGAGGGGGGTGGGGGAGGGAAGAGCTAGGAGTGTGGCATCAGCAGATGTAAACTATTAGATATAGGAGGGATAAACAACAAGGTCCTACTGTATAGCACAGGGAACTACAGGCAATATCCTGTGATAAACTGTAATGGAAAATAATATTTTAAAAAGCATGTCTATTTGTGTATAACTGAGTCACTTTGCCATACACCGATTGGCACAAGATTGTAAATCAGGGCTTCCCTGGTGGCGCAGTGGTTGAGAGTCCGCCTGCCGATGCAGGGGACACGGGTTCGTGCCCCTGTCCGGGAAGATCCCACATGCCGAGAAGCGGCTGGGCCCGTGAGCCATGGCCGCTGAGCCTGCGTGTCCGGAGCCTGTGCTCCGCAACCAGAGAGGCCACAGCGGTGAGAGGCCCGCGTACCACAAAAAAAAAAAAGAAAGAAAAAAGATTGTAAGTCAACTATACGTCCATAAAAAAAATAAAATTTAAAAAATGCCTTTGATGATGTACACAGCCCCTGCTCCTGCTGACTACCTCTCTGCAGCACCCAACACTGTGAAACCCCACCCCCAGCTGAGGCTACTCCAGTCCTGTGTCTCCTTCCTTTGTCCTCTGTCTCCCACCAGTGTTTCTCTAACAGAAACACAAAGAACTGCTGTGTTTTCACGCAGTCTCACCGTTCACGGTCCCACACTTGATTTGGGCATCAGACCTCCAAGAGTTCAAAACTTACTGGGTGGTAGAACTGCCATTTCTCTGCCTGTCTCTCATTATAAAGAACTTCTCTGAAATTCTGAATTCACTGGTCTGGTTATTCATTCACCAGCAAGTATCTAGGTACTGGGGTTAAGAGCTAGGAATGAAATACAGTTGTTAATAAAGAAACAACAAACCCCAAACGGAGTCACTTGTGCTAAGTCCCACATCAGCAAACCAAGACTTAATATCTAACCTAGTTGCAGTTTCAGCCTCTCTCAGGAATGTGACCTTTAACCAATAGATCTGGAATTACCTGGTTAGCACTAGAGGGGTGACCCCCACTTCCCCCAAAAGGAAGGTGACCCTGCCTGAAACAATCTACTCTTAGCTAGAAACTTCCCTTTTCTGCCCCCTCCTGCCTGTGAAGTTCTTCCATTTTTTTTTACAGCTCCTCAGAGCTCCTTTCTACTTGCTTGATGGGATGCTGCCTGATTCATAAATCACTGAATAAAGCCAATTCGACCTTCAAATTTACTCAGTTAGAATTTTAGTTTTTTAATACAGTGATGAGCAAAACAAATAAAAAGAGAGGCATCAAACTCTTCAGAGTTTGGAGCCTGGGTCAGCAGAAATGGAGGAGAGCCAGTGATAAGAAAAAGCCTCTTGAAAACCAAATCAGAGGTCCTGAAACACTACAGACTTACTTGTACAAGTGGGTGGGAACAAGCAGAGAGCAGCAGTTGTTTATTATTGTACACTGTATTCGAGGGAAACATTTGGAGTTCAAGAACAGAGATTTAAAGATGAGATGGGGTAAAATTCATAACAACTTGCCCAAAACAGGCCAGAAAACCTTAAGTTTTCGCCTTGTTTAAAAGAAGTCATAAGTAAAGGGAAAACCAAATATTATGAAAAATTTTGGAGACATCTCACACACCAACCTTCCCTCTATTAGAATTACTTCATTATCATTACTTTAGAGTTATGTACACTCATAAAAGTTAATTTATTCTGAGTTGAGAAGTCCATTTTAACATCATGTGTATTGTGCTTACATTTTAAAATCAGAAACAATTTCCCCAAGATAAAACTGATTCTTCATCTCTTTTGGTTTTAATATTCCAAAATAGATTAGGTGACTTGGGGTATTATTTTTACCCTATGTTGATCTGCCTACCTTGTAAAGGAACAAGGAACTTTTCCTTCAACCCTTATTTTCCTAGTGATTTGTTTAAAATGAAAGGTAAGTGTGTGTGTGCACACAGGTGTGTGTGTGTACAATCATTTTTATACAGAGACTTATTATCTCTCTATTTTGTAAAAGAGGTTTGTCTCAGAAAATCAGTGTCTTCTTGATTTACTATTGTGATATTGTGATTTATAAGAAGAAATACATTTGGGCTTTGTACCCTTTTCTGACAGAGCTCCCCAAACCCTTGGAATTTCCTCAGTGAGGAGATCAACAAAAATGCCTTTGTTATGTTAACAAGGTGACTTTGGGACACACCTAAGGATGGGGACTGATTGCCAGGAAAACCAACTCTGAATACGAGGTTGGAACTTTCGGTCCCACCCCCAGGCTTCCAGGAAGCGGGGAGAGGCTGGAGGTTGAAACAATAACCAATGGCCAATGATTTAATCAATTGCACCTGTGTAACAGAGCCTCCATTAAAACCCCAAAGGACTGGGTTCAAAGAGCTTTCAGACTGGTGAACACATGAGGTGCTCGGGGTGTGGCACCCCAAGGGCGGCGTGCAAGCTCCATGTCCCTTCCCACAACCTTGCTCTTTGCATCTCTTCGGTCTGGGTGTGCATCTATGATCATAACCTTTTATAATAAATCGGTAAATGTAAATAAGATGTTTTCTTGAGTTCTGTGAGCCACTCCAGCAAATTAACTGAAACCAAAAAGGGGGTCATAACTCTAACTTATAGCCAAGAAGTCTAGGTGACAACCTAGACTTGGGATTGGCATCTGACATGGAGGGTAGTCTGGAGGGACTGAGCCCTTAACCTGTGGATCGGATGTCATCTCCAGGTAGATAGCGTCAGAATTGAGTTAAATTGTAGGGCACCAAGACAGCGCTGCAGAATTGCTTGCTGTGGGGGGAAAAAAACCACACGTGTTTAATGACCAGAAGTGTCCAAAGTAAAGTGTTCTGTGTGAGGAGTGAAAAAAAAAAATCTCACAGGTGGTTTTTTTTTTTCCAACTCAATTATTCTTCCCTTAAGCACTGAGGGCATCGCAAAAGACCACCAGGATAAAAAGTTACAGTTAAGCCAACCCTGCCTTCAGTCTTTGGTGCACACAAAAGGATCCACAGGGGTAGGTAGTATAACATAGTGAATAAGAACAAGGACTCTGGGACCATGTGACTCAGGTTTGAATCCCAGCTCTCTCTCTCCTTCTCCGTCTCCCTCTCCCTCTTTGACTTTGGACAAGTTATTTAGCCTCAGCTTCCTCCCCTGCAAAATGGAGATAATAAAAGTATATTCTTCAGAGGGTTGTTGTAAGGCTTAAATTTCATGATATGTATAAAGTGTCTGGACAGGACCTAGCCCATAGCTATAAATATTTGAAGTTATTATTACTTTCAATCAGCTCCCTGAGGGCACAAGTGAAACACAGTTATATGGTGACTTAGTGGACAGATGGTTGACTTAACTAGAGCTATTAGAGAACACAGCTCTTGAGCTTCCCTGGTGGCGCAGCTGTTGAGAGTCCGCCTGCCGATGCAGGGGACGTGGGTTCGTGCCCCGGTCCGGGAAGATCCCACGTGCCGCGGAGCGGCTGGGCCCGTGAGCCGTGGCCGCTGAGCCTGCGCGTCCGGAGCCTGTGCTCCGCAACGGGAGAGGCCACAACGGTGAGAGGCCCGCGTACAGGAAAAAAAAAAAAAAAACACATCTCTCAAGACTATGTTAGTGATTTATAAAGGAGCGTCTACTCAAGTTCCTCCCTGGAACCCACGATTGAACTCACACACCAGTGCGTCCAAAAGGACCCGGGAGAGGATGAGAAAACAACTCCTTCCATCATTTGCATCTCCAGATTTAGAACTAAGAGTTCTAAAATAAACAAATGGAGTAGATTTGGAAATGATGCATCAACTGCTTCTTCTTGTGAACAGTGGGAGCTATCACAGATCCACCCATCACACGCTAGGGAGACATTTTCCTCCAGACACCAAAGAGAAGCAACAACTCAGGATGACTGAAACCTGAAATCCCCCAGAAAATCAACTGTCACCATCTCGCATCATTTTGATGTGAATAATTATAGGCACTGAATGCGTCCTTGGTATCACTGCAGATGGGTTCATTGTGGCTATAAATACAGCAGAATGGATTCACAACAAGGCAGTTTCTACAAGTGGCAAGACCCTCCTTTTCCTGAGTGTCTCCAGAAGAGCGCTACAAAGCTTCATGATGCTAGAACTCACCTTCGGTTCAACATCCCCACATTTTTATAATCAAGACATTCATTGTATATGATACCTTCAAAGGAAGTTTCATGTTTATGAATTATTGTAGCCTCTGGATTGCTGCCTGGCTTAGCTTCTTCTACTTCGTGAAGACTGCGGATTTCCCCTTCCCCCTTTTCCTCAAGCGGAAGTAGAGAATTTCTGGTTTGACGCCCTGGCTTCTGTGACTATCAGTGTTTGTTTCCTTGGACCACAGCATGTTCTTCCTCAGAGACATGTACACGGTGCATTGCAACCATCCTTGTTCTAGCCCCTCCTTCAACTCCACTAAGAAAAATTACTTCACTGACACCACTGTGATCAGCCTGGTTCTTTTCTTTCACACGGGAATTTTCGTGCCTCTGATCACTTTCATCCCGGCTGCCACCCCGCTGATGACCTCTCTCAAGAGACACGCCCTACACATGGAAAGCAATGCCACTGGCGCCAGGGACCCCAGCGTGGAGGCTCACGCGGGGACCATCAAAGCTATCGGCTATTTTCTCATTTTCTAAATTTTCAATGCAGATGCTCTATTTCTTTCCATGTCCAACATCTTTGATCTCAGCCGTTGCTGGAATATTTTGTGCAAAATCATCATGGCTGGCTACCCTGCTGACCACTCCATTCTACTGATACAGGACAACCCTGCATTGAGAAGAGCCTGGAAGCGGCTTCAGGCTCACGCCCACCTTTACTTAAAAGAGTAGACTCTATGATCCACGGCCAAAGCACCTACCCCAACCAGCTCCGCCTGTCCCTCACCTAGACCTCTCTCTTCCTGCCTCCTTTCTTCCCCAAACCTGATCTGATCCTTTCACTCGATCTGTTTTTTGTATTGCAATTGGATCTGCATTCCTCTTTTGCTTCATGGGCACAATCTTAGTGATGCCTGACATATCCTTCACCTCAGTCTTCCATTTCTACCTCCCCTTTCTCTATCTAAAGCAGTGATTCTGGACACTGGCTACACATTGGAATCTCTAGGGAAATGGGGTTTTTTTTGAAAAATACCAATGTCCAGGCCTGACCCCAGCTCAGTGAAGTCAGGATTTCTGGTGTTGGAACTTGGACAATTTGTTCAGTTCTCGAGGTGATCCTGATGTGTAGCCAGAGTTCATGTAGCGACCAAAATAAAGGAAGGCTTTGCAACTTGAACTTCCTGCAACGCCTCTCTTTCCCCATCCACGTGTCTTTTAAACAGATTCAGATTATTCGGGAAGCTTTCTGAGTAACAGCTGGAAATGCATTTTATCTCCATCCTCCAAAGACATTTGGAATATTTATCAAAATTAACAGTACATAAAATATCTTTCAACCTAAAAATTACTGAGAACTTTTCCCATAGATAAGATATGGTTTTATATATATATATATATATATATATATGAAAAAACTATGTGCAGGAAGATGTTCACTGCAGGACTATTCATCA
This sequence comes from Kogia breviceps, assembly GCF_026419965.1. Classification (NCBI taxonomy): domain Eukaryota; kingdom Metazoa; phylum Chordata; class Mammalia; order Artiodactyla; family Physeteridae; genus Kogia; species Kogia breviceps. Next base: position 11,828,860 of record NC_081318.1, on the reverse strand, counting down.
ATGAGGGAACTCATATCTGGAATGGAAACTTATGCAAACATTTTTAAAGTGAGATGGATGCATGTGGCCTGAAATGAAAAGGTCGCCAATACATCGTTAAGTACAAAATGCAAGCAGATATTTTATGATTCCATTTATGTTTTTAATGCAATATAAAGGCTTCTTGTGTATATATACATGTAGATATAATGTTTCTGGAAGGATGTACCAAAAATGGTTTAACATAGGACTTCTGAATAGTGGCATCAGGTGTCTGGGGATAAAAGAAACATTTACACTTAATTTTATAGCTTTTTGCGTTTGAACCATTTAGAACATGTATGCACTAATTGCAAAATTTTAAAAGATTTAGTTTTTTTTAATTACAAAGAAAACTAGGTAAGTGAGCAACGTTTGAGGGAAAGAACTGTGTATCTTAATGAGTTCATTGAAACCATTGTTTTTTATAAAAATGCAAAACTTCAAAATCATAAGTTAAACATCTCCACTCCTATCACTACCTCCTATTTTTCATTTTATTTGCTCAAGGGCTGCCATGGAAAATCGCCAGCGTTCAATCCACTGACATTTCTAGATTCTCTGTCCCTCTATCAACCCCTCTTCTTCACTTTCCTTCACAGCAGTGTGGAATACTGGTTAATCATACCCACACCCTTAAAAATGTTTTCAGCATATACAGATGAAGTGAGATGATGGCTGAGATTGGCTGTGAGATAATTCAGCCGAGGGCAAAGGGGTAGAGAGATTTAGATGAGTCTCATGTTGATGATTTTTTTCAAACAAGGTCTCAGGGACACAGTGGTTCTTTACACTAGTCTATCTCAGGGTATGTTTGACATTTTTCCTAATATATTTTTTATATAAATGAATTATAAAACACTTTCATTTCCTGGTCCCTGTTTGCCATCATCCCCATCATGTGGAATAACTGCACATCTAGAAGAACCCGACTATTTAACACCACACATTTATTTCTAAGCAGCCTGATGTTGCCTGAGCTCTCTCACAACTGGATGAAGTTATGTTCCTACAGATTCATGCTCTTCAGCCTCAAATGAGTAACATCACTGGGCACTTCCATCCTGTATTTCCCTAAAGAAATCATTCATTAACTTCCCATGATGACTATCTCATATCTTTTCCTCAGTCCTCAACCTCCAGTCCATCATCTCTCTGCCTTATTTTCAACTGATGAAGTTGCCCTTACATTTTCTTTTTTTTTTTTTTTTTGCGGTACGTGGGCTTCTCACCGCCGTGGTCTCTCCCGTTGCGGAGCGCAGGCTCAGCGGCCCTGGCTCACAGGCCCAGCCACTCCGCGGCACGTGGGATCCTCCCGGACCGGGGCACGAACCCGCGTCCCCCGCATCGGCAGGTGGGCTCCCAACCACCGCGCCACCAGGGAAACCCTACATTTTCTTTTTTGATAGAAGGAAGTCATTAGGAGGTCATTCCTTCACCTTCCCATTAGCGAATCTACAAAAGCACGAATTTTCTCCTACATTTCTAATGTTGCAATAGAAAGAGGGCCCTTCTATGAACATAGATACAGAGAACAACTTGGTGGTTGTAAGAGGTGGGGGGAGGAGGGATGAGAAAAATAGGTAAGCTGGTTTTTTTTTTTAAGTTCAAATAAAATTTAAAATTTTTAAATAAATAAATCTAGGCAAAAGGAGATATTACAGATCATAATCATGAATTTGAATGTGTTACTCAAAATTCTAAGAGCTATTTTTCAATGTGCAATTTCAAAATATACACGTTGAACACATGTGTACATTTCTGGTCAATATATAATTAGTAGTGGGATTTCACAGTTACAGAATATGTGCATCTCCAGCTTTTATAGATGCCCCTAAACTGCTTTCCAATAAAGTTCACTGTATTTTCATACACAGTGAAATACTACATAGTACTGGAACAAATTCAGATAAATCACAAAAATGAAATCTCATAAACACGGATATAAGAGAGGACAGATATTACGGTACAATTTTTAACAATGTAAGCATTACCGAAACTGCTCTCTGCAATTTTAAGACAGGATATGTGGGGTGGCTATTGTCTAGAAAGGAGCAAAGGGGGACTTCTGGGGCACTGGTACCATGGTAATATTTTGTTTCATGATCTGGGTGCACGTTACTTATTTTTAGTTTGTGAAAATCGATGAGTTATATAACTTCAATGAAGAGTTTAAAAAATTAAGTGGCTATACAGGTATATATGTATTTGTGCATAAATCCTTCAATTAAAAGGTTTTAAAAATCCTAAACAAAAAAAAAAAACAAAAAACAGGATGAATGAGATGTGGTGGTGTTGGTGGTATTAAACCAACCTAGCCAGGAAGGCTCTGTGTGAGTAAATAACATTTAAATAAGAAATAGTTTTTAAAATGATAAACGCAAATCAAGAATTTAGAAAAATAATTACAAAATAAATCTAAGGAAACCATAAGGAAAACATGATTTATAAACATAATTCATTAGTCATTTCATGAAATATCAAAAGGGGGAGAATTAAAAATGAATATAAGAATTGGTTCCTTGCAAAAAGACAAAATTAGTAGTGTTAACTTATATAATTGAGAAAGAAAGACAAAGGAATACACAAAATTTTTGAAAAAGGAAAAGTTACCACAAACTAGAAAAATTACAATATTCTTAAGAATCTATTTTGTTCAACTATAATAAGAGTTTGAAAACCAAGATAAGATAGATGTTTCTAGAAAAACTGTAGTTTACTAAAATTGACTCCAACAGAATTAGTCATTGTAGTTGAACTATAGAAAGTTGTCAAGAACCACACCCCCAAAGTGCTAAGAATAAATGTCTTCACAAGGGAATTACAAGGACTTTTTTAAAGCAGATAATTTCAAGCCTATGTAAATTCTTTCACAGAATAAAAATTAAGAGAAGCTTCCAAATTTGTTTTATAAAATCAATAGAATTTTGATATCAAAACACAAAAAAAACTGCCTCCCAGAAAACTACAAACCAACCTCACTTACCAATATTTAGGCAAAAATGCTAAATAAAACTCAAAGAGATCCAAAATACAAGTTTATTCCATAAAAGTAAGATGGTTTGGGGCTTCCCTGGTGGCACAGTGGTTGAGAGTCCGCCTGCCGATGCAGGGGACACGGGTTCGTGCCCCAGTCCGGGAAGATCCCACGTGCCGCGGAGCAGCTGGGCCCGCGAGCCGTGGCCGCTGAGCCTGCGCATCCGGAGCCTGTGCTCCGCAATGGGAGAGGCCACAGCGGTGAGAGGCCCGCGTACCGCAAAAAAAAAAAGACTACTATAATATACCCCAGAGGTACACAACAGGAGATTTGAACAAGCAGAACAGCTACCATGTCACTGAGTGGAAAGAATCAATGTCATTAAATGTAACATTTCCATAAATGAATCAAAATTCAGTGTGATATACACAAATGCCAAAATTTTTCTATACCAACTGATTACAAACATTATGTGGAAAAATAGGGCAAGCATATCTAGAAACATTCTGAATACAAATCAAAAAAAATGAGGGAGGATTAATCCCATGAGATAAACCTGTTATGAAGCTAACATTCAAACTAGTGTGATATAGGACAAAAAATAGCCAATGAAACCAAGTAGAAAGTCCAGAAATATGAGAATTTAGTATATGATGAAAGTAGTATAGCGAAACAGTAAGGAAGTGATGGATTAGTCAAATAAATGGTATTAGAACAGTTAGATAGCCTTCTGGAAAAAGACAAATTTGGATGCATCTCCCATATCTTATACCAGGATAAATTTCAAATGGATCAAAGACTTAATGTTAAAAAAATTAAACGCTAGAAGAAATCTTGGAGACTTCAAAATTAACTTTGGAGTTGGGGAAGACCTTTCTAAAAAGAAAAAAAGAAAAAAACATAAAAGTTTATTAAATCTGATTACATAAAATAAAGAATCTATATGGCAAAAACTACCACAAGCAAAGTCAAAGACAAATAAAATACTGAGAAATAGTATCTGTTGCTCACATCCTGGATAGAGGCTAATTTTGCTAATTTTTTTTTTTTTTTTTATTAAGGATCCTTAGTTTTTTGGGGGGTTTGTTTTTTGGGTTTTTTGGCCACACCATGGTGCTTGCAGGATCTCACTTCCCCGACCAGGGATTGAACCTGGGCCACGGCAGTGAAAGCCCGGAACCCTAACCACTAGGCAACCAGGGGACTCCCTAATTTTGCTAATATATAAAGGGCTCATACAAATCAATAAGACCAATTACTAAATTTAAACACTGGCAAAGAATATGATCTGGAAGTTACAGAAAATGAAGATGGCTCTTTAAAATTAAAAGCTTACAAAATGCAAAGAGGTATATAGAAATAAAAATTGTAAATCACCCATTATCCTTCAACCCAGAGACAACTTTTGCTAATATTTTTTAAATGTGCATATGTGTGGTTGAACAAAATTGGACTCTGAAAATAAATTTCTGTGACATTTTGTTTTTACTTAACATCTTGATGTTTATTTCCAATTTTATTAAATTGCTTTCCAAAACCTAAAAAAAAAAAAAAAGTTAAAAATGCTCAGCCATAAGCATAACTTATAACAAGTGAAAAATTAAGACTACTCTAATTTTCACTCATCAGATTAGCAAAGATCAAAAAGTTTGGTCACACACTGTGCTGGCGATTACAGGGACCATGCAATCTCACAGACTGATGGAGGGTTAACTGCTACTTCCTCAAATGTAGTTTAGTAAGACCTATGAAAATTATGAAGGTATATCAGTCATGAGAAAGAAAGACATCCTGCCATTTGCAACGACATGGATGGACCCTGAAGACATTACGTTAAGAGAGATGAGTCAGGAGAGAAAGAGAAGTGCTGTTATGATATCACTTGTATATGGAATCTTAAAAAGCCAAACTTGTAAAAACAGAGCGTAAAATGGTAGTTACCAGAGGATGCAGGGTAGGAGGATAAGATACAAATGTGCAAGGAGTACTAAGTAAGCTCTAGAGATCTAATGCACAGTAGTGAATACAGATAACAATATTGTATTGTAATCATCAAACTTGCTAAGAGACTAGAAGTTAATGATTCCAACCACTAAAAAGAAAAGATCATTATGTAATGTGACAAAGGTACTAATTATTGCTGCAATAGCAATCATATCACAGCTTATAAATGTTTCAAATTAACATGTTGCACACCTTAAATTTACACTACATGTCAAATATACTTCAATTTACAAAAAGAAAAAGAGGAAATGCTAAAAAAAAATTATGGAGGTACATACATTTACTTAGCAATTTTATTTGGGGGATTTATCTTACAAATATACTCGAATACACAAAAAGTCACATTTGTTGCAATATTCTTTATAATAGAAAAAAATGGTAAAATCAAAACATCCATCAACAGCCATCCATACAAAGGAGAAAGAACAGAGGGCAAGAAGGAGAAGAGAAAAGAAAGACACAAATGTGCTTATATGTGGATATGGAACAGCTTCCAAATGTATCATGAGAGCCAAAAAACAAGTTTAAAAATCAGTGCCTTTACTGTACTATCATTTGTATTTAAAAGGGTTTTTTAAAAATACCTGAGGCTTCCCTGGTGGCACAGTGGTTACGAGTCTGCCTGCCGATGCAGGGGACACGGGTTCGTGCCCCGGTCCGGGAAGACCCACATGCCACAGAGCGGCTGGGCCCGTGAGCCATGGCCGCTGAGCCTGCGCGTCCGGAGCCTGTGTTCCGCAACGGGAGAGGCCACAACAGTGAGAGGCCCGCGTACCACAAAAAAAAAGCAAAACCAAAAATACTTGAGCGTATGTTTGCTTTCCTATATAAATTCTCTCTGGAAGATTCTAACAAGAAACTAATAACATTATTTTCTTTCAAAGAAGTTAATTGTGTGGCTAGGAGAAAGGAAGAGAATGGAAATTTTTCGCTATACACATCTTTGTAACTTCTGAATTTTCAATGGTATAAACATATAATCTTTTCAAGAAATGAATAAAAATAAAATCAGAGGTGTTTTGTGATATGTGTTACTAAAGGTTGAGAATGAAGTCATGTTTACTGTATAAAGCACACCAGGCTTACTAAAAAATGCTTACTGTAAAGGCCACTGCCACTCGTGTGTTTCCCTATCTTTGGTCTGTTTCAGCCACAAGTGGCAAAAAAGACTTTTTTCTCAAGTTATCCAGAACTAGCATATGATATGTGACGGCCACTCTCAGAAGGCCAGGAGTATTCTCAATGTGTGTCAACTCGAGTTATGAGGACATGTGTCTCTGGTCCAATAAATTTAAAAAATACTCTATTAACCATAGCAAACAGGTTTATCACCCCAGCTCCCCTCAGAGCCTTTAATTTGCCAAGATGCATTGAGAACCTCCATTTGGAAGTTTTAGAATGAGTTCCTATTTTGTGCGTTTTGAATGGGATTGTTTATCGCTGGAGGTATAAATCAATTTTGTTATTGACATCCCTCCCTTTTGAGCTTTCTGATCTCTTATACTTTCTTCATTATGCTTACATTTATAAAGTGGTTTAAGTCTGCTTTGTTGAACTGTCGTTTTTTTAAATTTCCTTCCTTTTCTCAAACTTGAAATAAAATTTTTTCAGACTGAAGAATGTTCACTGAGATTTCTAACAACGTAAGATCTTTGTCTGCTTAATAAGTGTTTGCTTACGTGAATGAAAAATATTACCTGCCATATCAGTAAACAAAGGATGTTGCAGCCATGAGCCATCACATTGTAGCCACCCAGATGGGGAGCCCTGAGGGAATTCAGGATGGAAACAGAATGCCCGCCATCAAACCATCAGATACTGCAGGCACCCGGTGCATCCGGGATGAGAAAGCACAGGATATTGACCCCAATAGCTGAAGTGCAGATCAAAGGAATGATTTCAGCGAGCCCAGATTCTTGCATCTTCCCATACATAGAAAAGCGCTAAATTCCTTAACTTGTGCTACATTCCTTAACTTGAGGTATCTGGTTTGCTTTAATTGACAGTAATCTTTTGATGTCCTGACTACCTGGTCTTTGTTGCAACAACTCCTATATCCTGGCTTCCCCCCACCCCCCTTACCTATTCAGAACGGTCTCTCAGAGTTATCTGAGATGCTGTGTCCCGGGCTTAAGGCCTCAGTTTTGTCCGCCAAATAGAACATAACTCTCAACTTTTAGGTTGTGCATTTTTTTCAGTCAACATGTATAAATCTAAAATGTAAAACATCTCTCTAATTGAGTCCTTTATTCTCTATACACGAAAAAATGGTTTCTAATTTACCATCACTATTGGTATGACAAGCCCTAGAAAGCCGCCTTTCTAAGTTCTAGTACATTAGTGATAAACGAGCATCCCCCCATCTCATCTGCTGACTTTTTTAACGAAAGAATTTCTTTTCCTCAGCGCTAGAGCAAGGGTAACCTACAGTCAACTTGAGAAGGCCAGAAAGAGATGTAAAAAATTAGAGACGAAAAATCAACTGAAAACAAAATCTGAGGAACCAGTAATTAAGAGAGGGCTCAGAGAAGAAAACTGGGTTGAATCTTTTAAAAAACTGAATTATTTAACAACAGTAGCAACAATGACAACAAAATAACCACAAGTGTGGAAAGTGCAAGGAATGGTAAGAATAACCTGTTTATCCTTGAGCAAACAACTAAACTTTCCAAATTTTAACTTCATCATCTAAAAATGAGAGGGATAGTAATGCTGATCTCACAAGGGAGTCCAGAACAATAATTAAGATAATTTATACATGGTAAATGAATGATACAAGACGGCCATTTCGTTATTTTTTTATAAGGCCATTTAAGGGTAGCAACTAATGTTGAATCACCAATCTCCAGAAGTTAATCTGTAATAAATGCACCAAATAAAACTTATTCCTCCTTCTCTTCCTATCTGCAAAGAATTAGGTTAAATTCCTTCTGAAATAGAGGCACTATTTCTTTTTCTTGTCAGGAAGAAGCAGAAGAAGCTTGTCCTAAGGGTCCCATTTTCTGAACTTCAACATCCATGGACTTGTAAGAAGGGAAAAATAAAGGCAAAGAGCAAAATCAATAAAGACCTTGAAACTCTCAAGCGTGAAAGAGATCCTATAGACCACTTGAATCCATTCAGAGCAAGTCTGGACTTTAGACGGAGTCATTGCTCATGTCCTGGAATGGAAAGGACCACCGTCCTGAGACAAAAAAGGGTGAACTGCCCTCCCCCACTTCATAACCAGTCTATAGGACAATGGATAAACATGGACACCTTGGGGGGAGTCCTCACTGGGCCGAAGACTTAGCTGCACTAGACAGCATTCCTCACATGTACCGTCCTTAAAAGCTACCAACACGTAATACGACTTTTTGTTGACACCATGAAAGCTGTCCAGGAAGGAACATGACTGTTTCAGGTGTGAAACATCTCATCTTTACTTGTGATTTGATCCCTCCTAAAGATTCTGTTATTTTTTTTTTCAAGTACTTGATATCCAAAATGATGGCATGGTTTTTTCTCACCTTAGCAAATGGATTTTGAATAACATACTGGATGCCGAGAAAACTGGCAGGCCAATTTTGTCAACACCTTTTCCCATCTCATTATTCTTAAGTTTTAATGAAGACATTAAGTCAATAAATATCAAAACATAGCTATGGGCAGCTGGAAATAGGTGACGGACTTCCCTGGCGGTACAGTGGTTAAGACTCCGGGCTTCCACTGCAGGGGGCACGGGTTCCATCTCTGGCCGGGGAACTGAGATCCCACATGCCTCACAGCATGGCCAAAAAAAAAAAAAAAAAAAAAAAAAAAGCCATCCCCTGTGAGAAAATATTTATGGAAACAATTAGATTCTTCATCAAGCAGCTCCCCAAAGCAAGTAATAGATAATTGGGGAAGTACATGTCACATGTCACGATTTTTTGTCACTGTTTTCTGGTAATATCGTGAGGTTTTACTTTCTTGTGAAATAGCTTGATTGCTAGAAAGCTATTAAAAACCTCATAACTCGGGATTTCCCTGGTGGCGCAGTGGTTGAGAATCCGCCTGCTAATGCAGGGGTCACGGGTTCGTGCCCCGGTCCGGGAAGATCCCACATGCCGTGGAGCGGCTGGGCCCGTGAGCCATGGCCGCTGAGGCTGCGCGTCCGGAGCCTGTGCTCCGCAACAGGAGAGGCCACGACAGTGAAAGGCCCGCGTACCACAAAAAAAAAAAAAAAAAAAAGAATCCACCTGCCAATGCAAGGGACACGGGTTCGAGCCCTGGTCCTGGAAGATCCCATATGCCATGGTGCAACTCAGCCCCATGTGCCACAACTACTGAGCCTGCACTCTAGAGCTCGTGAGCCACAACTACTGAGCCTATGTGCCACAACTACTGAAGCCCATGCACCTAGAGCCCGTGCTCCACAACAAGAGGAGCCACCGCAATGAGAAGACTGCGCACCGCAACAAAGAGTAGCCACCACTCGCCACAACTAAACAAAGCCCGCGCGCAGCAACAAAGACCCAATGCAGACAAAAATAAATAAATTAATTAAAAATATATATATATCCAAAAAAAAGCCTCATAACTCAAATTCTCAGGTATGGCTTTTTAAAAATGAGATTACCAATACTTATAAAAACATAATAATGTTCCTCATTTATAAATCTCCCCCCCAAAAATTACAGAAATGAAATTAAAGTTGTTTCACTTTTTAAAAATTATTATTATCAAAGTAATACCAGCTTTTGGTCAAAAAAAAAAAAAAATCAAATGCTGAAAAGGTGTTTTGTGAAAACCATCAGTCTCCCTCCTCACCTCAATTTCCACTCCCCAGAAGCTACGTTTTTGTTAATTTCTGGCTTTAGTTCTGGGGTGGTTACTTTCACAGGTCCAAGTGCATGTACCCAATACATATACACATACACATACATTGCTTTATCCAACTGTAAACAATATCCATTGACTCATCACCGTAAAAGATGAGGACTGAAATGTCACTTCCATTGCTCTCAAATTCCCCCCGTCCTCCTCCCAAATTTTAAGAGTTCTATTACTACTTGTATTCCTTATTCTTGTTGCCTCAAAATTATTGAATGATCATTTTAAGTTTCAATTTCTTGTTCTACTATTTATAGTTAATGACTATCAACTCCACATGATACAAAAAGGCTATATTAGCTCCCCTTGACTTCCAATGACTTCTCCCACTTTCTACTTTCTAACTTCTGAAAGCAACGTGCTTCTTTTACATTGTAATATGCTGTTCTGTAACTATAGTTCAGTCTTCTATGCTTTATCTATGACTTTATTTTAAATGTGGAAAACCAATAAGCAGCATTCCTAATGTTGTTATTAAAAGTATTATTGGACTTGGGACCAAAAAGAGCTTTCCGTTAAGTTCAGTGACACAGTCAATAGACCCAGATAAAAGGAGACTGTTTCCAACATAAAAATCAAATGCATTTTATTTTCTTACACTTCATCATTGACTCAACAGCAGGCAAAGTTTAGTTTGGGTTTGTAATTCTGCTCAATTGTCTTCCTTTATGTTGTTTAGATCATACATACCCCCAGAAAAGATAAGTATATACTTTACCATTTCCTCAAAGGAATTCAGATTTTTGACCATGTTACTATAAGTTAGATGTAATCCACTTTTTTTTTTTTCCCAGAAGCAGCTTTCTCAAAGCCCTTCATCCTCTTATTCCATTCTTGACAAATAGCTCCTAACCCTGACTCATATTTATTACTGGAAATTCCTTCACTGAATGTCTCAGTTATATCCATCAACTGTTTCCTAGATCTCATGTCTTACTTTTTTTAAAAATTGAAATATATTTGACATATTGTGTAAAGATGTACCTGTTAACTTAATACATTTATATATTGTAATATGATTGCTATTGTAGTGATAATTAGCACCTCCATCATGTTACAGAATTATCCCTTTTTTAGTGGTTGGAATCATTAAGTTCTAGTCTCTTTGCAAGTTGTCTATATTCACTATACTGTGCATTAGACCACTAGGATGTATTTACTACCCTTTATAAGTTTGTACCCTTAAACAACACCTGTTCAATCCCCCCAACCCCCAATCTCCTGGTAGCCACTATTTTACTCTATTATTTCCTACCTTTCTTATTAGAATATATCCTCAAGTCACTTGCTCACAAAGATTACCCTCAAAAAGTAAATTCTCTCAGGCCTTGAATGTGTAGAAAGGTTTGGGGGTTTGTTTGTTTGTTGTTTGTTTCTTGCCCTCACTCTTGACTGGTATTTTGGTTAATTCTAGGTCTAAAATTATTTCCCTTAAGTACTTAGAAGAAATTTCATTATCTTTGAGCATTCATTGTTACTAATTAGAAATCAGAATGCAACGTGTACCTTTGTCCTTTGTTGGTTTTTGTATTTTCTTTCTCTAGGTTTCAGGATCTTCTTTTTGTCCTTAGTGACTCACAGCATTACACTACATCTAGATGTAATTACAGTAACCATATAATACCTAATATTTTTAATGTAATTTAAAGTCTAGAGGCAGGAGAAAATGCTCCAGGAAGTTATTAAAGAGCTTGGATCCTTCTAGTTTCTTATGCAATCCACGCTTATCACGTTTCGGAACCTCCTGTTCATGGCCCCAAGGATGGGTGTGACACACTGAGGTATCACCTCTACTTTACATGCAAAACTGAGTATATGGACACCCCTGCAAGGAGGTCTGCAGAAGAAATTATTTTTCATTGTGTGTGCTTTTACTCTTAAGAAACCCAGGGTACTTATAATGAGAAAGAGGGGAGAATGATCATGGCTTAGGCAGTTAGTCTCAAATGTTCCACTTGATGAAACTTATGTAAGACTAATTCAGGGTTTATCAATCAAAAGACCATGTTTTTCATCAGCACTAAGAAATTTTCCTCTATTTTTAAAAAGTAATTGCTTCCTCTCCATTTTCTCTAATCTTGCTCCCTGAAATTCCATTCAGCCAGATTCTAGACCTCCTGGATTAAACATCTGTGTCTCTTATCCTTTCTGTTCTCATTTTTATCACTGATTTTTGCTCTGCATTCAGAGAAATTACCTTGACTTCATCTTGCTCTTCCTGAAGTCATATATTAACTGAACGTAATTTTAAATTATATTTTTCATTTCTAAAAGCTCCTTCTTGTTTTTATTTTTAATAGCATCCTTTTCTTGTTTTATGGATACAATATCTTCTCTGAGGATATAAGTCTGAATTTTTAAGTGTCCTTTGATTTTCTTCAGGGGTCATTTACTCTGAAAGTTCATCCTGGCTTTCTCTTACAAGCTATGGATTTTGCTATTTCTGATAATCCTTGGTTACTAATTCATGAGGGAAAATGAAAGGCTGTTTTGCATAAGCAAGTGCTTCTCCCCAGTAGGACAGTGTCCTGAATCGAACGGTTGATGGAGAGCTCTGCTTTGTAACTGGCTCATCCACCCGGTTCACCGGGATTGGCTTCTGACAAGTGGCTTTTCTTGTAGGTATGTGAGGAATCTGACATTAGCCTGGAAATCTAAAATGTCACAATAAGAAGGAATCGAATCTATGTGCACACACCAGCACTAGAAGCCCTAGTTCTTCCTGGGAAATGTATTCAACTTCTCTAGAAATGAAGTGTCAATATGGGGGCTGCCAATGGTTCTGTGTGCAGTGGTGGGGAAAAGTCGGAAGGGATCTCCGAAGCAGCTACCTGGCACACAAAATTTTAATGATACCTCTGGTTTTGCACCATGCCTGACTCACTATCCAAAGCTAGGAACCCTAAATCCAGGGCCCTGGATGGGGCAAGCTGATGAGCCAACTCTGCACGCTCCCAGAGGTCAACCACGCGCCTAGCCTGAGCATCCTCTACTCCACTTTGCCTATGATACGTTTTCATTGATGGTCCACATGCAAGAAATGGGATGAATTCTCTAGTCTGCTGCTGGCTATCCCCACGCCTCTCTCTTCATCATTATGATTTTTCCGCCAATGGAGTCTCAAAAGAAAGGGGAGGCAAATGCATCTGTTTGGTCTAACATTTAAAATCAGAAACCTTCTACAAACTTTTTTTTATTCTGCAAGAACCTCTAAGCATATTTCAGCACCTTAACCTTTGATGCCTACAATGTTTTATTCTGGACCATCTTGGATGGCCCAAGTCTTAATTTTGGATCATAAAAATGCCCCCAAACTGGTTTTCTACACGAAATTTCTAAAGAAATTTTTGAACTGGAACACTAACTCCATTGATAACAGGCTGATCTTGTTTTTGTTGTATGTCAGTGTTTTTCTCACCTGTTAACAGACCTGTTAATTCCATTTTTTTAAAATTTATTTTATTTATTTATTTATTTTTGGCTGCTTTGGGTCTTCGTTGCTGCACACAGGCTTTCTCTAGTTGCGGTACGCGGGCTTCTCATTGCAGTGGCTTCTCTTGTTGCAGAGCACGGGCTCTAGAGCGCAGGCTCGGTAGTTGTAGCATGCAGGCTCAGTAGTTGTGGCTCGCGGGCTCTAGAGCGCAGGCTCAGTAGTTGTGCCGCAGGGGCTTAGCTGCTCCGCGGCACGTGGGATCTTCCCGGACCAGGGCTCGAACCCGTCTCCCCTGCATTGGCAGGTGGATTCTTAACCACTGCGCCAGGAAAGCCCTGTTAATTCCATTTTGTGACTCCTCTTTGGAAAGTTTATCAATCCTTTAAGTTGGTGAAACAGTGGCACCTCCCAATTCCCTTTTCTCTGTAGTTTCATAGAAAATTTCCAGAAAACTTAAATTCATGAAAGCTGATTCTTGGGCTAGAGATGAGAGGTTTTATCAGTAAGTTGTTAGTTAAGTGTTGTTTTTCTTAAAATAAAGAAAAACATCCACATGGGACCTCTTAGCATGTACTCTACACAGCAATGTGCAGGTCCCTCACCATTATCTTGGGAATTTTTTTCATAGGAGCTGAGAACAAACAGAGAAAAGATAAAAGTAGAATGTAGGCCATCCCAGCCGACTCTCACTTGCCCGCCAAGTACATACGAAGGCATGGTGGCCGATTCCCTGAAGTCTTGTGCCTATCTCACCATGGAGACAGTCTTCCGGCCATCAAGTAATGGGATTCTGTACAACAAACCTAGCTGAACGCAAAGATGGAGCTACTGGTGCCAGGAGAATGATCAAGAGAAGGGCAGTTTAAGAGAGAAGAGAAGGGTGACATACTGGACACAGGGGTCACAGCAAGAGGAAAGTGGGTTGCAGGTAGCAACTCTGCAGATGGGAAAGATGGGCTGGTGACTGGATAGTTATTTGGCTTGGAGACCACCTTCTACCGTTAACCAGCAGCCCGGCGCAAAGCACGACAGACTGTCTCGAGTGGGGTGAATGTAACACGCAGTGAGTGAGTTTTCCCAGAATTATGTTTTCACCCACGGGGTGGATGGGGGGAGGGGGGTTACTCGAATATTAAACCAATTACTTTAAAATGTAAGCTGCTTTTTCACACATTCGATGTGCGAATTCTAAAATTCATCCCTACCTTACCTCATCTAGGATTTTAAAAATTCCTCGCAGTGCATACATCTGCCCAGAGACCAATTCCAATCGCTGGACTAGAAACGGGAGGAAAGTCGTCTCCAGGCAGGGCTCAGGACCAGTGAGAGGCAAGGGACGAGAGGCTGGGAAGTGGTGGGAATAGATGAGATGGACTCTCAGAAGACACTGCCGGTACCAGAAATGAGGAGGAATTATAATGAGACTGACTTTGAAAGAGAACTTCAGACGCTTGAAAAGCCCAAGGTAGACGCGTACTGCACTTTTTTCTCTCTCCCTGAGCAAACCCCTCTGTCCTCACTATTCAATAAGAGCCTCAAAAAGCCAATGGCTTCTAAATTTGTGTCGTCCCATATCTCACTCTTGAACCCCAAGCCTTCTATATCCCCAAAGTCCTTGCTCCTATCTCCTTTTTGGATGCAGATTTTTGCTAAACTAATAACTCTGTCTCTATCCTCTGCCTTGCAAGTGAAAGCTCTTTCCGTTTTAAGAACTATTACGGACTGGCATTTACATCTGAGATTAAAAATAACCCTCACCAGACTGCCTGTAAGATGTGGTTTTTCTGAGAACCTGCAGGCCTTGAGAATGCAAATCAGAAAAGGATCCAATTGCCACCAACACTTCTAGAGAAAACTGCCATGTGCATCTGCATGCCAGATCCCGGATGTCTGCAAATAAATCAGTGGCTCGTTCAAACCAGAACCCAGGCACAGATTGAAAGCTCACGTGGAGGTGGATTTGGAAGAAGGAGTGAAAAGGACACGGCTCTGGAAATTGGGATGGATGAGCCCAAGTCACTGTCAGAAGAGAAGGGGGCAGCACATTCCTCAGTGTCTAACCCTAACCTGACTTTGAACTGTACCTGACTTTGAACTGTATCGACAACGTTCCTTTAGTTCAATGGGTATCATTTGCAACTGCTAGCCCTCCCTCCCACCCTCCCACCCCCAAGACACCTTCCTATACTTTCATTAACTACATCCTTTTAAAGAATGTCACCATTGCCAGGGACACGTTTTCAGGCCTGGAATAGACAGAAGTGATTTTACTGAAAACCTGTCAATAAAGTGATAATAGTAGCCCACCATGGCACAAAGTAGAAACAAAGTCCTGGGGGGACCTTTAAGATGGCTGGAACGAAGTGAGAGGGTAGCATGGACATATACACACTACCAAATGTAAAATAGATAGCTAGTGGGAAGCAGCCACATAGCACAGGGAGATCAACTCCTGCTTTGTGACCACCTAGAGGGGTGGCTTAGGGAGGGTGGGAGGGAGACGCAAGAGGGAGGGGATATGGGGATATATGTATACGTAGAGCAGATTCATTTTGTTATACAGCAGAAACTAACACAACATTGTAAAGCAATTATACTCCAATAAAGATGTCAAAAAAAAAAAAAAAAAGAAAGAAACAAAGTCCAGTTTTACCTTCCTTAGGGAACAGATTTTCCCGAAATCACTTCTATCCACACACCTGAATGTAGTAATCCCATTAACTCTTTATCTGGCCCCCTAAATACCCTATCATAAAATAACAGTTAAAAAATTAAACCTGTTTTCTTTAAGATTCTATGCTTCCAAATTCTGACCTGGCTTTCCCTAATGGGCTGTGACCTCTGGTCTGCAGCTTCAACTTGTACCAAACCTTCCCCACTTAGGAATTCCACAAAATGTGTCTGTTTTAGTCTAGAATAGGCTGCAGAACCCATGGTCCTGCTTCCCTTGTTTCTAGGGAACACACTGATGTCCTTAGGGGTGAAGCGGCATCACATTTGCAGCTTCCTCTCACACAGTTCAGAAAAAAAGTAATATGTATACAGTTGGTGTTTTGCATTCGTGGGTTCCACAGTCTTGAATTCAACCAACCACAGATCAAAAATATTGAAAAAGGAAAAAAAAATTCCAGAATGTTCCAAAAAGCAAAACTTGAATTTGCCAGCTGCTGGCAACTATCAACTATTTACAAAGCATTTACTTAGGTATTATAAGTAATGTAGAGATGATTAAATGTACAAGGGAGGATGTAGAAGATTGTACGCACATACTACATCATCTTATAAAAGGGACTTGAGCATCCTCAGATTTTGGTATCCACAGGGGAATGGGGGGGTGATTGGAATCAATCCCGTGCAGATACCAAGGGACAACTGTCTACATATTTAGAGAGAAAGACAAGAAGCTAGTAATGCGGGCTTCCCTGGTGGCACAGTGGTTAAGAATCCACCTGCCAATGCAGGGGACACGGGTTCGAACCCTGCTCTGGGAAGATCCCGCATACCGCGGAGCAACTAAACCCGTGCGCCACAACCACTGAGCCTGCACTCTACAGCCCGCGAGCCACAACTGCTGAGCCTGCGAGGCACAACTACTGAGCCTGCAAGCCACAACTACTGAGCCCGCGTGCCACAGCTACTGAAGCCCAGGTGCCTAGAGCCCGTGCTCTGCAGCAAGAAAAGCCACCCAATGAGAAGCCCGGGCACCTCAACGAAGGGTAGCCCCAACTCGCCATTTACCCACACGCAGCAACAAAGACCCAACGCAGCCAAAAATAAAAATAAATAAATAAATTTATATTAAAAAAATAGAATCAAGTAATGCAGTAATGGTAACATTTCGATCATCTGGATGAAGGATATGCAAGAGTCCTTTGTGCTCTTCTTGTGACTTGTCGAAAAGTCTGAAATTAAGTCAAAATCAAAGTTAAAAGAGGGATTTCCCCGGTTGCACAGTGGTTAAGAATCCGCCTGTCAATGCAGGGGGACACGGGTTTGTTCCCTGGTCTGGGAAGATCCCACATGCGGTGGAGCAACTAAGCCCGTGTGCCACATATACTGAGCCCGTGCGCTGCAACTAGAGAAGCCCACAAGCAGTAATGAAGACCCAACACAGACAAAAAAAAAAAAAAAAAAAAAGTTAAAGAAAAATTACCTGAAGAGCATTGTGAGCTTTAAAGGAATTAATATCTATGGGAAAAATGCTCTATAAATTATAAAGTGCTACATAAATGTTTTTAAACTGGAAGATTACATCAATGAAATTCATTTGATGTAATTTTAAAAATAAAAAAAAAATTTTAAGTTTCAGTGGCTTAAGAAAACACCTATTTGTAACAGAGCAGGAGGACTTTATGGGGCCTTTCCAGACGGACCCCTGCCCCATATCCTCTGCTTTAGCTCCTCTCTGAAGTACCTAGATAATAGTATCTGATGCACATTTCCTGAGTTGTTTCACAATTGTTAAAACCCCCACCAAATGGAGGAAATTAACTACTTGATGACCATGAGCACGTAGCCCCCAGACCTACAGGCACCTAAGGATTGATCATGTAAACCCGTGACACCACCCTGTTACCTCACCATCAACCAATCAGAATTGTGCACGAGCTGATCACATACCCCGGGATGCACCCCACCCCCCCAAACCTTGACTTTAAAAATACTTTGCTGAAATCCATCCTGCTTGGCACCCTTCAACAAACACTGTACTTTCCTTCACCACAATCCAGTGTCAGTAGATTGGCTTTACTGCGTGTGGGCGAACGAACCAACTTTGGTTCAGTAACATTTCTTTCTTGCTCCTTCAAAGGCTTCTGCATGCCCGTGCCCTCCAAGTGCAGCTGTTCTCCATCTCAGGCATTCAGGCTGCTTGGAGCTAATGTTCAACCACCTCAAACGAGGCCCAGGGGTCACCTTAGCAAGGGAAGGGAGCTTGTGAGCCCTTGCTCTTCTATGCATTGGTAAGGATATCACAAATCTTCTTCCACTCAGGACCAGAACAAATGACACAGCCCCGGCTACCTGTAAGGGGGGCAGGAAATGCAGGGACTTCCAGGCCATAATAGTGGAGCATTCCTGTCTCTGCTCCAGTATCTCCTCTAGTTCCCATTTTCTGCTGAATCCTTGTATTTCTCAAGATATGTGGGAAAGGAAAAGGAGAAGAAAGGTATATATCTTATTTTATTCCTTCATTTCTCTTCTAACCACCTCCCAACGCTCCAACTTGGACTCCCTACCTGACCCCCAGTCAAATAGAGCAGGAAGCATTGCCTTCTTTAGGGATGGCCCAGATCAGGCCACCCCTGCTCAGAAATGTAGTGGCTTACACTTGTCAAAACAGAAAACAATGCTCTCCCATCACGGGTATCATAGACGTGGGGTCTTGACAACAAATGAAGACAGCATTGAGACTAAAGACAGGCAAATAGTAAACAATAAGCGTGTGAGAATTTCCCAAACCCACAAATACTGTTCAACACCCAGTATACACCTAGACTCTTCACATTTAATATTCTCAACAGCTTGTTTACACCCAGCCAAGTTCCAGCCACCTTGGAACAGACACATTTTGGAGGTCCCAGTACAGCACAAAAGGTGTGTGTGAAGCCAGAGCAACAGCAAATCTCCTCTGCGACCACAGAGCATAGATAATAAACCACCGCCCCATTGAAAGAAAACAAAAACAAAAAGACAAGCGCAGAGCACAGGGCTACCAGCATCAAACACCCAGACAGACGGAGGAGAATGAGGCTCCAGGGAGAGAAAAGAGTGATCTTAAAGCAGGGCAGTAAATGAAGAAATCACACGGCTGCTTGGAGTTTACTGATTTATGCACCCAGAGAAAGGTAATTAAGCAGCTCTTCAGGGAGAATCGAGTTACAAGGGTCCCCGAGCTCACGGGTACCTCATTCCACCTTCATGGTAACATTCTCACCCGCAGTCACAGAATAAGGACGGTTCTACTCCTCCCACCACAAACCGTGAAAATCTGGCACCAGAGTAACACCCCCCCCCCCCGCGCGCGCCCCCGCTTGCTCTAGTCACAGCCCTAAGCCTTGGAGTGCGCTTCCCAGAGCTTAGCTCTTCCATCATCTCCTGGGCCACCTCCTGAAGCAAAGCCGCGTGATAACACACCCAGCACACACCTAAGGCAAGTCTTATTTCTTGCCTCCTTCCTTCCTTCCCTCCCTCTTTCCTCCCTACTCTCCTTCCTTCAACCAATTACTTACCAAGATCCTAACGTGTGGCCAGGCACAATCTCCTTAATTTAGAAAATAAGACTTTACAACGTGCAATTTAAAAGGAAGAAGCACCTGTGTTCCCAGGTAGATAGCTAGAAATACATGCAGAGAGACAGAATCCAGCTCCGGCTGGATATTTCTGCCCACCCACCCGAGGAGAAAGAAAAAAATCCAGGTTTTTTTCATTGCCCATCCTGGGTAGAACTGTAGGCATAAAAGCAGCGTGCACCCACAGGGGTAGATACATAAAATCGTCCTACTTCCCATATCTGCCAAGCACCTGAAGTAAAGCTTTAAAAGTTCATTCCTGAGCTTCCCTGGTGGCACAGTGGTTAAGAACCCGCCTGCCAAGGCAGGGACCACGGGATCGAGCCCTGGTCCGGGAAGATCCCACATGCCGCGGAGCAACTAAGCCCACGAGCCACAACTACTGAAGCCCGCGCGCCTAGAGCCCGTGCTCCGCAACCAGAGAAGCCACCGCAATGAGAAGCCCGGACACCCCAAGGAAGAGCAGCCCCCGCTCGCCGCAACTAGAGAAAGCCCACGCACAGTAACGAAAACCCAACGCAACCCAAAATCAAAAATAAATACATTAAAAAACAAAAACTGATTTAAAGAAAAAAACAGTTCATTCCTATTTAGAACCTAAAGAAAGGTGAATTCTGCTTAACTGTTCCCTGCCTCTCCCCTCGTCACTTTCGAGTGTGTTTCTTCTCTCTGGACCTGGAGCTCTGACGAGGGCCGGGCCCACTTCTCCTGTTTCGCATTTCCCCAGGCCCTATACTGATGTGGAAGGCACACAACATTTGTTTATCTTATGATAAGCGTTATCCTCATCGCCAGCTGCACTCTATCGTGACCACTCCACTCCATTCAAGCAAACCAGCACCTCACTTCGCGCATGAAACCTGCAGCCATGTTTGGTGCTCCATAATCTCAAAAACCACCACCACAGAAACAAAGCCATCTCACCCCAAATCATTACCTCCCTCTTTCAGAAAGAACTGTGAGTAGAATATGTTTGTCACTTTTGAATGCTTCGAAGAGTCATTATAATTATATATAAACACACCCCATATAATAAAAAAACAATAAGTAACTTTGGTTTTAATAATGATCGCCACTCACAGTTGTTAGTCTGTGTCTACGGCCTCGTCCATAGACAGGTTGCAGGTCCCAGGAGTGAAGGAAGCAGGCTTGTCCAGCCGCAGGGGACAAACTGCGGTTTCGCTATCTCCTTGGTGTCCTCAAGAAGCCCACGGAAGTTTTCTGGCGATGGTTTCTGGGTTTGGGCAGCCATACGTTTACACGTGGGGAAGCACGTTGGTTGGATTCGGAGCTGCAGAGGTGTGAGCTGCGCCCCTTCCTGCGGAGCCATATGCCCTGGCTTTGCCTGCCAGCACAGACTGCAGACCGTCTACTTCTTTTTCCCCTATGTGAGTGCCAGTAATTCAGTCCGGGTCTTTCCAGCCTTTTCCCACTCTTTTCTCTTCTCCCCTTCCTCTACCTCCTCCCACAAATTTCTAGGTAAGAGAAGAATCATCCGGTGTTCCTGAGAACATAGGGAAAAGCACGGGCTTCCGGAGGCCTCCCCACTGCTCGGCCTCCAGGTACAGATGGCTCAGCATTCAGCCGCCTCTCCCCTTCTAGGAAGAGGGTCTTTTTAGTTCATGGGGTGAATCAACAGAATTTTGAAATCCCCTCTCCCCCAAAATCATCTCGTACCAGGTTTCTCCAACGAGCCGGATTCTGCAAGGGACCCTGAAAAGCGATTTTCTCTCACCCCATCATTGCCTTTGGTTTTACAGCCCAAAAGTTCTTTTTCCAGCCTCGAGCAACCTTCCAGGTAGAGCCCGAAGGCTTTCCAGACAAGTCAGGAATTAAAACAGCATAATCTTCGGTTAAAAAAAAAAAAATTCAGTTCTATTGTAATCAAAACCATTATCTTCCACTTAATTTAAAGTCCGTCCTCCCTCCAGGTAGGCCTGAGCTACACAGCCGCTCCGCCCCAGGGACGCGGGAAGAGCTGGGTGCGATCTCTTCATCAAACTCTTTTCCCACTGGCTCAGGCACCTCCCTTTCCTGGGAGGAGCCTGGGAAGAAGGAAGTTGAGTCAGCCCTCGGTATCCCAGGTTCCTTATCTGCAGATTCAAGCAGCTACAGATGGAAAGTATTCGGGGAAAAAAGTTCCAGAAAGTTCCAAAAACTAAAACTTGAATTTGCTGGGCACCCAGGAACTATTTACAAAGTATTTACATTGTTTTACTCTGCCATTTTGTATAAGGACTTGGGAATCTGCAGATATCCTGGGGGCGTGGGGCAGGCAGGCCCACGAGGATCCTGAAAGCAACCACCTGCAGATACCAAGGGAGGACTGTAGAACGCATAGAACATTACTTAACTAGTGCTGGTGCAATCTGGCTACTCCATGCCCAAATACTGACTGTCATTGGCAGAAAATAACTCCCCCAAAGCTGTCCACATTCTAATCTGTGAAACCTGTGAATACATTACCTTCCATTGAACAAGGGACTTTGTGGATGTGATGAAGTTTAGGACCTTCAGGTGGGAAGGATTGGCCTGGATTATCCAGGTGAGCCCAATGTAATCCCAAGTGTCTTTATAACAGGGAGGCAGGAGGGTCAGAGTCCGAGAAGTAGGTGTGATGGTGGAAGCAGAGGTCAGGTGATATCATTGCTGACTGGGAGCTGGGAGCCGAGGAAGGAGGGCAGCCTCAAAGAGTTGGAAAGTTCAAGGGCAGAAATTCTCCACTTGAGCTCTCAGAAGAAACACAAGCCTGCTAGCACCCTGATCTTAGCCCCCTGAGACCCATATTAGACTTCTTGACCTCCAGAGCTAGGAGATCATGAATGTGCATTGTTTTAAACCACAAGTTTTTGGTAATCTATCAGAGCAGCAATAAGAAACTAATATGCTGACTCATGGAGAACTTTCCAGACTCCCACAGTGGGTATCTTGGCATGTACTGTATGGCCAGGCTGCTCAAGGTGGCTGTTCTCTTGTTCTCCATACATCCCCTACTCGACCAGCGCCTGCTTCACCTACACCTACTTACAGGACTGACCTTGCCCCTCTGCTAGTTTCCCTGGTAACCAATGAGCCAATCTGACATCAATTCCCCCTTAACTAGCAATCTCTGCCCTTCCATGGCCACCCCCCCTACCTCTACCACCCCCACCCCGGAGGGATGACAGCCACCTTGTCTGGCCTGCAGTCCACCGCATATGGTGGGGTGTGGCTCCAGGACCTTGCCTCCAACATGTAAGATCCCCCATCCATTAAACCATTGATGTCTCTGTTGCTGACTCTGGGCTCTTTCTTCTGTCTTAAAGCTGGGCACGCGCACAGGCCTTGTAGGCCTTCAGGGTACAACACAACGCGTACCTTTCTCGAAAGCACTGCTTCTCAACCAGGGGCAATGTTTGCCCCCCACCCCCAGGGGGTATTTGATAAAGTCTAGAAACATTTTAAATTACATTAACTGGTGCAGGGGGAGGGGGGCAGTGATTTCTAGTGGGTGGAGGCCAGAGGTACAGCTGACCATCCAACAACCCACAGGACAGACTCCTACAACAATTATTAGGTCCAAAACGTCAGTAGTGTCAAGGCTGAAAAATCCTGATCTAAAGCAAGCAATGAACTCTTTGGCTTCTTAGAAATCTCTCTTCTGTCCAACAGACAGCCCCCCTCCAAGAGGGTCCTTTCAAAACAACTTGAGATTGATTCACTTCTACCACCTGTGCCTGAGGGGAGGGTAATGACCCTTCTTAGCTCACCAAATATCCCCGATTCATGCAGCCCCTACTGAAGGATCCTCTCTTTTGTAGGTTAGAGGTGGGAGATTGTATGGCTCTTGTCATAACTGACGCCATTTTGGTTCCATAAAGTTCCTCCAGTCCTTACACTGACCCTACCCAGGGCTGTGTGGCATATCACTTCCCTGTCATCAAGGGCTTTGTAGTTAATAGACATTTTTTAATAATCATTAAGACCAAGTGGCCTTTATGCTCTGTTAGTCCCCCACCAATGAAGAACTTCGCTCATGTGTTCCCAACTCCCAAAGACTAGTTACCCATTCATAAATCTTGACTTAGTAATGCACATCCTGTTTCTTTCCAAGCACGGACCCCCATACCCTCTTATAGGTTAACTATAAAATTGTCCCAGTGGCCCCTCAGGGTTGTAGAGTGCAGCTTCTAATGCCTCTGAATTGTTGTCTACTGATCACACACTGTGAGTAAGTCACCCTATAAGAAACTGATCCACTGATATTATGGAGCTGCCTGCCTTGTTTTTCGGTCTCAAGGGGAAGGAGATAGAGGGATATATGTATATGTATAGCTGATTCCATTTGTTATAAAGCAGAAACTAACACACTATTGTAAAGCAATTATACTCCAATAAAGATGTTAAAAAAGATAACTTCTCAGTTGGTGGGCACTTTTCATTCCCTCCATCCTCCAACAGAGATGAATTAAGAATTCTCGGGGCTTCCCTGGTGGCGCAGTGGTTGAGAGTCCACCTGCCGATGCAGGGGACACGGGTTCGTGCCCCGGTCCGGGAAGATCCCACATGCCGCGGAGCGGCTGGGCCCGTGAGCCATGGCCGCTGAGCCTGCGCGTCCGGAGCCTGTGCTCCGCAACGGGAGAGGCCACGACAGTGAGAGGCCTGTGTACCGCAAAAAAAAAAAAGAATTCTCTCCAGATTATGTGGCCACTTATCACCAATTGTATTCCACTTGAATGGTTTAGAAAACACTCAAGAGCCTCATTTAACATCCTGTTACACACCTTCCTTAAGACAATTAAGGAAGGCATTGTTAAAGTTTAGAGATTTTCCTGTTAATTAATTCTGCAGGGAAGCATTGTAAGCAAACATTTCCATGAAACGAGGATGATTTTCATTTCCTGAATGTGTCTTTCACACAAATTTGTAGGAATTGGAATGGGTAGAGACACATTCTAATATTGTATGTATCAGAGAAAGGACATATACAAACGAAGGAAAAGAGTACAGGGAGCATGGCAGGCTCTGTGTGCTTCATCTGGTCATTCATGAATTCAACAAATATTCTACGTTTGACCTTTCCATCAAAACTCTCCCTGACCAGTGTTTAAAATAGCCCACTTACCACCCTATGCCTACTTTCCATCCTCTCACCCTTTTTCTTTCTTTTTTTAATTGAGATGTAACCGCATGCCATAAAATTCACTCTTTTAAGTGTATAATTCAGTGGGTTTTAGTATATTTACAAGATTTGTGCAACCAATCACTACTATCTAATTCTGGAATATTTTCATCACCCCAATAAGAAACCCTGTTTCTTTAGCAGTTATTCCCCATTTCCCCTCCCTAGTCCCTGTCAATCACCAATCTACTTTCTATCTCTATGAATTGGCCTAAGCTGGGCATTTCATATGAATGGAATCAGCCTTTTGTTTCTGGCTTCTTTTACTTAGCATAATGTTTTCAGGGTTTATCCCTGTTGTAGTATACATCTGTACTTCATTCCTTTTTCATGGCTGAATAATATTTCTTTGAAAGGATATACCACATTTTAAAAATTTCTCAGACATTTGGGTTGTTTTCTCTTC
Source organism: Kogia breviceps (assembly GCF_026419965.1). NCBI lineage: Eukaryota > Metazoa > Chordata > Mammalia > Artiodactyla > Physeteridae > Kogia > Kogia breviceps. The sequence continues at coordinate 11,803,717 of NC_081318.1, read as the reverse complement.
TTCACTATCATGAATAATGCTGTTATGTATGTTCACATTCAAGTTTTTGTGTGGACATATGTTTTCAATTGTCTTGTCCTACCTAGGAGTATAATTTCTGGATCATATGGTAACTCAATGTTTAACTTTTTGAAGGACTGCTGAACTGTTTTCCAAAGTGGTTGCACCATTTTACATTCACACCAGCGATGTATGAGGGTTCCAATTTCTCCACATCCTTGCCAACACTTGTAATTGTCTTTTATTTTTGCCATCCGAATGGACGTGAAATGGTAGCTCATTGTGGTTTTGATTTGCATTTCCCTAATGACTAATAGGGCTGAGTGCTTTTTTTCACATACTTATTGGCCACTTGTATATTTTCTTTGGAAAAAATATCATCAAATCCTTTGCCTCTTTCCTTTTTTTGAAGTACAGTTGATTTACAATGTTGTGCTTATCTCTGCTGCACAACAAAGTGACTCAGCTTTACACATTTATTTTTAATATTCTTTACCATTATGGTAAAGAGACTGGATATAATTCCCTGTGCTATACGGTAGGACCTTGTTTATCCATCCTAAATGTAATAGTTTACCTTTGCCTGTTTTTTAATTGAGCTGTCTTTTTATTGCTGAAGCTGTAAGAGTTCTTTATATATTCTGGGTACTAGACTCATCATATATATGATTTGCAAATATTTCCTCCTGTTATGTGGGTTGTCTTTTCACTTTCTGGATAATGTCCTTTGAAGCACAAAGTTTTAAATTTTGACACTCCAATATTTGAAAATTTTCTTTCATTGCTTGTACTTTACATGTCATATCTAGGAAACCTTTGTGTAATCCAAGATCACAAAAATTTACACTTATATTTTCCTGTAAGAATTCAATAATTTTAGCTCTTACATTTAAGTCTTTGACCCATTTTGAGTTAATTTTTGTACATAGTATGAGATAGAAATCTAACTTCATTCTTTTGTATGAGGATATTCAGTTATTCCATCATTTTTGAAAAGACTCTTCTCCCCCCATTAAGCAGTTTTGGCACCCTTGTTGAAAATCAATACTTTATTTTCTTTATGGTGCTTATCACCATCTGAAATTATATCATCTGCCCTTCTCAAACTCCCTCACTCCTCTCCCCCCATATTTTCTCCCCCCTAACACACACACAAACTAAACTAAGTTTCACAAAGACAAAGTTGTCTCACTTACTGTTTATATCCAATGTCTGGGATATAGTCAGCAATTAATACATATTTGTTGAATGAATGAATAAAGGAAACTCCACTTTTATTTTAGAAAAAAAAAATGGCCATTGTATGTATTTATACTTCCTGAGTGCAAGAAATCATTTAACTTAGGGCAAAAAAAGATTGTTGTGTGATAGGCCTAAATGAGATTTCATTACTACTTCCTGGACTGGGTCTGAAGAAAGTAATTAGGCACGTAACTACACATTGATAAAGAGAGAGCCTGCAGAGAACTTCAGTAGAAATCCAAAGGCAAGTGTAAAGGGACTGGCCAAGATGCAGTACTTGATATTCAACAATGTCCTCATCTGCTAACGATGTCTACTCACCTCTGAATGGTGAGCTCCATGTACTAAACCAGCTCTCAGGTCAAGCACAGTGTTTACTGGTATTCTAGTATTCTGATGGTATTCTAGTATTCTTGAATTCTTTAGAAACAGGCTCTGTAGTCACCTAAAGTTAGTCTATTTAAGGAATATAGTTTTTATTTGCAATATGTCTTTCAAAAATAAATATTAACCAACAGGTTAATTAAAAGATACACTATTATGAGACAATATAGGGACTTTTCTGGTGGTCCAGTGGTTAAGACTCCATGCTTTCATTGCAGGTGGCACAGGTTTGATCCCTGGTCTGGTAACTAAGATCCCACATGCTGCACAGTGTAGCCAAAACAAAACAAAAAAACCCCACAACAACAACAAAATCTCATATTAAAAAAAAAACAAACAGAGACAATATGAATTTTCTTATAAAAGCTTTCTGAAGTATTTCTGACCATGAGTATAAAGATTCAGAGCTCTCCCTAAAAGTGAGTAGATAAAACTGTTAGCCAACCACCTAAAATAGGAAAGGTTCTCAAAGACTGTCCTGAGTATCTTCTTTGGAGAAATGTCTATTTAGGTCTTCTGCCCATTTGGGGCTTGGGTTTCTTTTTATTTTTTATGATATTGAGCTGCATGAGCTGCTTGTACATTTTGGAGATTAATCCTTTGTCACTTGCTTCATTTGCAAATATTTTCTCCCATTCTGAGGGTTGTCTTTTTATCTTGTTTATGGTTTCCTTTGCTGTGCAAAAGCTTTTAAGTTTCATTAGGCCCCATTTGTTTATGTTTGGTTTTATCTCCATTTCTCTAGGAGGTGGGTCAAAAAGGATCTTGCTGTGATTTATGTCATAGAGTGTTCTGCCTATGTTTTCCTCTAAGAGTTTGATAGTGTCTGGCCTTATATTTAGGTCTTTAATACATTTTGAGTTTATTTTTGTATATGGTGTTAGGGAGTGTTCTAATTTCATACTTTTACATGTACCTGTCCAGTTTTCCCAGCACCACTTATTGAAGAGGCTGTCTTTTCTCCACTGTATATTCTTGCCTCCTTTATCAAAGATAAGGTGACCATATGTGCGTGGGTTTATCTCTGGGCTTTCTATCCTGTTCCATTGATCTATATTTCTGTTTTTGTGCCAGTACCATACTGTCTTGATGACTGTAGCTTTGTAGTATAGTCTGAAGTACAGGAGCCTGATTCCTCCAGCTCCATTTTTCGTTCTCAAGATTGCTTTGGCTATTTGGGGTCTTTTGTGTTTCCATACAAATTGTGAAATTTTTTGTTCTAGTTCTGTGAAAAATGCCAGTGGTAGTTTGATAGGGATGGCATTGAATCTGTAGATTGCTTTGGGTAGTAAAGTCATTTTCACAATGTTGATTCTTCTAATCCAAGAACATGGTATATCCCTCTATCTATAGAGTCTGTCATACAGAGTGAAGTAAGTCAGAAAGAGAAAAACAAATACCATATGCTAACACATATATATGGAATCTAAGAAAAAAAAAAGTCATGAAAAACCTAGGGGCAAGACGGGAATAAAGACACAGATCTGGGCTTCCCTGGTGGCGCAGTGGTTGAGAATCCGCCTGCCGATGCAGGGGACACGGGTTCGTGCCCCGGTCCGGGAAGATCCCACATGCCGCGGAACGGCTGGGCCCGTGAGCCATGGCCGCTGCGCCTGCGCGTCCGGAGCCTGTGCTCCGCAACGGGAGAGGCCACAACAGTGAGAGGCCCGCGTACTGAAAAAAAAAAAAAAAAAAAAAAAAAAAAAAAAGACACAGATCTACTAGAGAATGGACTTGAGGATATGGGGAGGGGGAAGGGTAAACTGTGACAAAGTGAGAGAGTGGCATGGACATATATACACTACCAAACGTAAAATAGATAGCTAGTGGGAAGCAGCTGCATAGCACAGGGAGATCAGCTCCGTGCTTTGTGACCACCTAGAGGGGTGGGATAGGGAGGGTGGGAGGGAGGGAGATGTGAGAGGGAAGAGATATGGGAACATACGTATATGTATAACTGATTCACTTTGTTATAAAGCAGAAACTAGCACACCATTGTAAAGCAATTATACTCCAATAAAGATGTTAAAAAAAAAAAAAAAACTTTCCTGAGGCTCCTATTTAGAAAGAAAGAGCATGCCCTCCCACTAGTGGAAGAATTAAGTAATTGCTTGATTTTCCAAGAAGGATTCATTGACTTCATCTTATGGTGAAAACTGTTAGCTAAGCTTTAGAGCCACATAATTCATTGCCTGCACGAGACGTGAATTGAAGAGATCATTGAAAACTCTGGGGACTACAGAAGCCAGGAACATAAAGGTCTATTTTCCGGGTAAGAAAAATAAACCAAGTACCAGGAAAATAATCAAACAGTATTTTTCCGAACTATGACTGCAACCAAACCACATAATATGTGCATGCGTGATATTGACAATTGTATCTCAAATTCAAAATTGGAAAAAGAATCAAGATAAAAGGGTTTCCCTGGTGGCACAGTGGTTAAGAATCCACCTGCCAAGGCAGGGGACACCGGTTCAAGCCCTGGCTGGGGAAGATCTCACATGCCATGGAGCAACTAAGCCCATGCGCCACAACTACTGAGCCCGTGAGCCACAACTACTGAGCCCGTGAGCCACAACTACTGATCCGACGTGCCACAGCTACTGAAGCCCACGCGCTTAGAGCCCGTGCTTCGCAACAAGAGAAGCCACCACTATGAAGAAGCCTGCGCACCTCAACAAAGGGTAGCCCCTGCTTGCCACAACTAGAGAAAGCCCGCGCACAGCAACGAGGACCCAACACAGCCATAAATAAATAAATAAATAACCAAGATAAAAATTGGAATATTTTACTTCTAATATTTTCTTTCACAATTTGTTGACTTTTATTTTGGAACCAGAAATCTGCAACTTTTTCTTTGGCAGCAATATTTCATTGCTGAATCTTGTTTTAAGTTTGTTATGAACTCAGAATTCAGCCTTGACAGGTAGTCTTGACTAGAAGTGATGTTTGATATTGGAAAACAGCTGTTGAAAAACGTAGGCATTTTCAAAGATTTTCAAAAAATCTCTGCACAATTGCTAAGGTATTTGCAGGAGTTTGACTTTCTAGTGTCACTGTACTAAATTTTCTATCCTGTATGACACCATGGATCATCTTCCACATTATAGGTAAGAATTGGTAAAGGAGCACAGAGCAGTGGGAGGTTATTTTCAGAGTTTGAGATCAATAAACCACTTTGGAAAGTCAGTTGTCAGTGTCTCCATCACGGAATTCAAGCCATCAGTTACAGTTCGAGAAACTAATTCTAGCGCAGAAAAGAGGACCAGGTAACACTGTGCCAGATAACTGTCTCCATAATGCTTTATAACTACTGTGGATGGCTTTGTAGGAAATATTCAAAGTGTCTGTCAACCCAAAGGGCCAAGTATGTGACAACAATCTTTGCTGTTTAACATAAGCAAAGATTTTTTTTTCCTCAGATGATGTGAATGAGTTTGTTTCAACAGTTCAATAATACTCCTTAGCTTCAGCCATGACTAAGCCTATCAACCTACCTGCTGTGAAGAGACTGCTGTGTTATGTGTCCGGTTCATCAAACAGCACCTGGAACACTCTGTGGTCCAAACCCTAGGAGGAGATCGAGCTTACAGGTGGTGAGCTCTGTGTCTGTGATGTATTCCATTTTTAACTTCCAGCAGAAAGCAATTTCTGCTGAATAATGTAAATGAGTAGATGTAAAAGCTGTGTCCTTATGTAACTTACGACATGAAACTTACATCTAATGGCAAGTCCAATATGAGCATCATCTATCCCGGGAACATCATCTACATAAAATTGTTTGAAAGCTTCCTCTGTTACAAAAATGAATTTCTTAATCGCTTCCTCCTATTGTGCCTGTCCTGGGCATGCTGTCCAAAATATTATCAATCATAAAAATTCTCAAACCCTTGGGACTTCCCTGGTGGCGCAGTGGTTAAGAATCCGCCTGCCAATGTAGGGGACACTGCAACTAGAGAAAGTCCGCGCTCAGCAACAAAGACCAGACGCAGCCAAAAATAAACATTTTTTAAAATGAATTAATTAAAAAAAACTCAAACCCAGAGTGAATAAATAGAGCTAATTATTACATCTAAGTACTAATAACTATGTACCCTCATCAGCTGTAATAGCAAATGTCACAATGTTTAAAACTTTTCACACAATTTATCTTTTCGTTTCCTAGCCACATTTCCAGGACTTTGAACAATAGCATTTCCAGTTACACTTACATTTGCACGGGCTTCCACCTTTTCAGGACACACAATTTCTGCTCCATTCAAAAGATACTCTGTTACAACTTGCGGTCTGTGAAGACTTTGATGTCCCAGGCAGATTTTTCACCTAAATACGTAACTGCTTATTTTATGAACAACCAGAACAAACCTTGTTGACATTTCAGTTCTCTTGGCAGTGCATTAGGTTTTGATCACATCTCTTCCACATCCCTGGTCTTTGTTCTTACGGTGGTTTATTTCATAGGGCATCTAGGCAGTTTTCTTTAATTACATTTGTCGACTAAAAAAAAAGAAAAAGGTACAACCTAAAGAGTTATGTTTTATTCAGGGACAGGACTGAGGACTATAGGCTGGGAGGCAGCCTCTCACATAGCTCTGAGGAATGTTCCAAAGAGGTAAGGGAAGAGCCAGGATATATAGTTTTTGTTGGGGAAAAACAAACAAACAAACAAAAACCCATGTAGCTGAACATCAAAAGATTACTGCTAATCACAAAAAAACAGACATGTCAGGTTAATGATTTTAGTGCTTTTCTATATACGGGAAGATGCGAAAGTCTGGGCCCACTGAAATCATTCCTTTGATAAGCATCGTAACTATCTAGGGCCAGATAGCTTTTCTCACCATCCTGAATTTCCTCTCAGGGCACACGGTGGGGTGGCTGCAGTGACTGATGGCTCCACGGTGCACACGACTCACTGTTTACTAAGGGCAGGCAACGCTCTTTGTTGACTAAAGTGGCAAAAGCAATATTTTTTGGTCCACATATCCTTTGCCAAATAAGCACATAGGAATGGTTTTCAGTTTATAAAGAACATTTGACCCTCTAGGCTTATCTTCTTTGTCCTCCTTCTCATAGAGATATGAGAAATATCTTTGCTTTTCCTGACACTATGTAGTAGAAGTGATTTTCACAAGCTCAAATCTCAGTTTTTAAAAATATTATAATTGTCAACCTCTGGATCTGGTATCCCTCTACCTGGTGGGAGAATTGCCCTCTTAGTTCCCCCCAGGAAGTCAGTCAGTCACTTCCACAAAGATGTTGGGTCGCTTGGTTCCTGTTGTCCCAGAATTGACCCTAGAGCCCACACAGGAAAGCACCCTTCACCTGCAGTCACTCTCCACCGTCCCCTGCTCCAAATTAGACTTGCAATGGGGAGCCTTGGAGATGCCAATGCTTAGCTTTCCTCCGGAACAATGGCTCAGAATTTTTGAGGGTGGGAGACCTGGGTGTGGATTATTTTTTTAAGCCCTTCAGGTAATTCAGGCAATTCTGGTATGTAGACAGGGTTAAGAAGGACAGATTAAAGAAAGCAGCCAAGAACTAAGGCTACGTACTTACCCTGAAAGTTTACCAAAATGGGGAAATGCCAGCCCTACTGTAACCAGCCAGGATCACAACAGCAACCCTCCACCTCGGTCATACTTTTAAAAAGATGAGGGGACGGGCTTCCCTGGTGGCGCAGTGGTTGAGGGTCCGCCTGCCGATGCAGGGGACGCGGGTTCGTGCCCCGGTCCGGGAGGATCCCACGTGCCGCGGAGCGGCTGGGCCCGTGAGCCATGGCCGCTGAGCCTGCGCGTCCGGAGCCTGTGCTCCGCAACGGGAGAGGCCGCAGCAGTGAGAGGCCCGCGTACCGCAAAAAAAAAAAAAAAAAAAAAAAAGATGGGAGGGAGAGAAGAGGAGGGTGACATGAGTCAGGGGCAGCACGCGGGACAGTGCCACAAAGCCCTCTCAAGGAACTGACTTGTGCTCCTGAGGAGAGAGCCAGTACAGGGATGCCTGGCCCCCAGAAGCACCATGGCCAGATGGTGTAGGGGAAGTAGCACCCACAAGACAGTACATTTCCCACAGCAGCCAGTAAAATAATGAGACATCCTCCGGCCCCCCCTCTCCACACCAGCACCCTGGAGGAAGAGGAAGGAGAGACGCGTGTCTCAGCGCCTACCCCATTCCCATCCAACCCAAGCAGATGGATCTCAGCTCAAACTGTGCTTGGGACAAAGGGAGAAGGTAAGGTTTAAACCAAATATGACGCTAAATTGGATTGAGTACTAATAACCAAAAAAGACTAGGAAAGATGCAACCTGCCCAAGATATCGCTATGGGATGGAAAGCGAGCAGGACCCTGTGCGGTCCCACCGGGTACAAAAACCTCTCCGTGTCTCCTGTTTCTTATTTGTAGAAAAAAGGTTTTAGACTCCTAGACCTTTCCTTGAGTTCCAAAGCGCAGATTCAAACAGTTACAACTAGGGAAGTGAGGGAATGCAGAAACAAAGGAAAAGCAAGCCCAACAAAATCTTTTTTTCCATGATGGTTAGCTTAAACTAATGCCTTGATTTATGACCCCAAACTGTGGAGATAATGTCCTGCGGCTTCAACCAGCTGCCCCAAGTGAACTTAAAATTAATGACACCAGGAGGGCTAATTAAGAAATGAAGCTTCTGAACCACCACAAAAGCTCTGAGTAAATAATAAAATGCTTCAGCTGAGGCTTTTGCTCTCTCCTGGAAAGAAGTCAAGGGGTCACAAGACCATGATTTACTAGCTTGCTTTGCAGGCGCTCATAGATCAATCACAATCACCAAGGACACCCCGAGTCACATGACAGTGCCAGGAAGTCTGCAACAGAGGTCTTAGCAGGAAGGTGAGATCGCAAAGAGCCCCTCCCCTTTACCTTGTTTGCCTTTAAAAACCTCGCACCCCAGCCAGCCAACCAACCAGTTGGATTTGAGATGGGTCTAGGTCTCCATCTTCTGAGTTGGGACCCCCTCTATAATAAACCTTTCTCTGCTCCAAACTCTATTTCAGTTTGGCCTCACTGTGCATCGGGCACATGAACTTGGGTTCGACAACAGGATGGGAATAGATTCAACAGGGCAGAGCTGAGCGCTGTGATTGAGGGGGGAATCTTATTCAAGTTTATCCCCTCACTGAGCTGACCCTGCTCCCTAAACCAATTATCCTTTAGTGTTTTCTCAGTCATAGTAGACTTGAACCCTAGGATTACAAGATTTTCTTAGGAGTCCTCCTTCCTGTCCCCGCTGCGGTGAGGTATATGTTGTTTGGGGATCAAACAGAGACTTGGAGCGGGGCAGGAGGTGGATGTTCCTCTGTCCTTGCACTGGCTTCATCAGAACCCAAGCTTGCAAAGCCTCCTTGGTATGACCGACCACCAGACCCCCTTGGAATCTACTAACTCCATCAGCAAATTTCCAAACCCTTTTTGTGAACACAAGGAAGATACAGTGATTCTCCCAAGGGTGGATGGGCTGTGGGAGACTCGGGAGCGAGCTTGCAAAGCCCCCTCCGGCCACTGACACCTCCACGCAGCCATGAGTGATGGGCCAAGACGTAGGGCCCCTTTCGGAGAGATGCTCACCCTCTCCAAGCCCTCCATCCCACTTCTCTCCTTCCTCCCTAACTTGGAAAAGCATATTCTAGTCTGCATGGTGGTGCTGGAGATAGAAGTGAAAGGAAAATGGTTCCCTAATCACATATCCTTCCAAGTCTGTTCTATCCTACACCTGGACCAAAATTTTTGAACTTAATAGCTAAGAATTTGAAACCTTTGGTGTTTGGTTCCACCATGAGAGTCTCCCCACAATACAGGTGCCTCCATTCTAGCTCCCCAAATGAGAAAGGATCAAAAAATAAAAAATAAATCAGCTCCTCATCCCTATAAATACGGTGCCTGCCCACACCCCCCCATGCGCTCACCCCTTAAAATCAGAGAAAAGCGTGAATGAACACCAACACAGGATGCCCCCAAATCAATGGAAATCAATACTTACGTGCAAGAAATTTGGGGAGATGTTATTTATTACCAACTTGTATAACTTGGGACGAAATTTAAAAGATGAATTCACTGCTTCGGAATACGTGAAAGCTGCTGACATTAAATTCTACTCTCCTCTATTAGTAGAAGTAACATAAGTAACGTGACTCTCTTACTGAAGATGCAGAATTTGTCAAAGAACCTTGTTTTCTGTCTCTGGCTATGAATAAAGTCATTCTTGTACCAGTCCTTGTGTTGAATTTTGCATGAATTTTCATTTCTCTAAACAATGCTTTCTTAACTTTGCAGTATACTTCTTTGCCTGGTGCTAATTCTAAACAAATATGACTTAATAATACAATTTCATAATAAAAATAAATCTCTCACTTTATTTGAAATAAAATTAATTTGGGATTAGGGAAATCCATTTTATTAGCCTTCCATTTATATTATAACAATTATAATAGGGCGAGCACATTGGCACAAAGCCTCAGGGTCAAGAGGAATTGGTGGATACTACAAAACTGAAAAGGGCGTACATACCTGTTTTAAATGGGCAGCCACTATTCTACTGCACACAATTCACCATGCAGACCCAATATTGCCAAATCTTCTAATTTTTTCAAGAGAAGACAGATTTTTGTGTGTACATATGTGCAGTCTCCTAAATTTAGATGTGGGCCTATAAGATAAAAATTGATCACTGGTGGACTAACGCAGTCCAACGTTAGACAGTACAAGACAAAACACAACTGCAGGCCAGATTTCGCTTCATGTTTCCAAATGATAAGAGACAAAGTGAGAAGAAAGGAAAGGAAGAACAAAGTAAAAAGAATGACACGTGCAAGAAGCAGAAAAGAGATAGAAAGAGACCAGACCAGAGAATCGTCTCTTTTGCTTCACTCCTGGGTCTGTGACAATGTACGTGACACCCGTGCCTCTGGCTTTTCCAGTTCTGGGTCACCTCTGGGTAACCAGGGGGGTGGGGCAGGGTACCTGGGAGGGGTTGCTTGACAAGGAAACACTTCTTACTGTTCATTGTCACTCTCCAGAATGGGAACATCAGCAGGGCCTCAGAAGGCTGGTCACAAAACGAGACACCCTACCTCCCAGATATCTTGGAACTAGAAGTTAGGAGATTGGGTTTTCTTGTATTTGGTATTTTTAAAATCAGAATTACTGAGGTAACTGAGAAGAAGGCTACTGATCATATCAAGCTTAAGAGGCTCCCAAGTGAAAATGTAAGGTCACCAGCAAAGACTAAATTCTGAGTTCCTGGGTCCTCAAGCACATATTTCAGAGAGTCCCTCACCTCTTAAAAGGCAGAAAAGTCACACACACACACACACACACACACACGCACACAAGCATGCACGTGCACTCTCTCACATTCGTCCCTTTAGAGTTCAGACAGCTTGGGACTTACTCAGCTGTAAAGAAAAATGTTTATGAAAACACACTCTTTTGATAGCTTTCCTAAGTGATATCTATTTAGGACTCTTTAAGGTTGGCATAACTGTTATAGCAAAACAAATTTGATTTTGAGGTTTCATTTCAATTCCTAAAGAATAGAGAAATATACATTGTTTCCAAATACTACATACATCCATACCCACTGAAAAAGAGAAAATTGATTTAAAGTCATCATGTCATTAATATGCACCCTGCCAAGAAAACAAACTGTGTAATCTCTCTCCGTGTTTATTATGAAGAAATATTCTCTCATTGTTTGCAAAAGCTGAAAGCAGCAGAGAGCTAACAAGAGCTTTAAGGATGATAACATCCTTATCAATGCTGTATGTTGCCCTACTTTAACCAGATTAAGTTCTCTCCACTCCTTCCTCCCTCCCTCCCCCCCCTTTTTTTTTTCCTTTCTTTCTGTAAAACACACCTAAACTTCCAGAATGGGCCAGAATACCCTGTCTTTGAATTGGTTGGCTTTAGACAGAAAACAGAATTCCTAAGGGATCCACTTTGCAAACTCTACACAATAGCCTTGTCCCCTGAGAGATGTTGAAAGTTACAGTGTGAAGGATTTCTTTACCCACAAAATCATCCCAGACATCCACCATGTGGAGAAGCTAAGGGGATTGTGGCTGCTGTGGAAGTCTGGAAGGCCCAGTACAGGGCCAGGTGTCTCAGACCTGGCTGAGTCCTTGCAGATGAGAACTGGACTAGCCGCTAGGATCAAGCCAAGGGCAGGGATTTGAGAGGCACCAGATCTTCCCACAATCCCGCACCATCTTCCCCTTCTAGTACCTCAGTGTCTGCTAAATTCCACTGTGGTTCCTGCTTTCCTGGGAGAGAATTCTGGAATTCTCTTTTATTATTCTCTCAGGCATGCTTTACTTTGGGCTCCTAAGCCAGAAGCATCTACTGAATAAGAGACAAGAAACCATAAGTTCAATCAACCAGTAACAAGTCTTGAGTTGAGAGAGGAGGGCAGAAACCTGAAGCCATCGGGGCAGGAAAGGAAGGAAGAGACGCTGAGAGGGAGAGAGCCCTCCACCCAGCTCCTGTTTCCCTCATCGGTCTGGACAGAAGCGGACTCCTTAGAGGAAGGTGGAAGAATGGAAATTTCTTCCACACTCAGTAACATGGGTTTGTGGGAAGAGGAAGGGATAAACAGGCTGGGGGGCCAGTCCCCAACGTGTGAAGGCTGGGGGAGCTCTCTGGACCCCTTCTCTAGACGGGAAGGCAGTGCCTTCTACAGGAGAGGTGAAAGTTGGGGGGAAACACCCATCTCTGGGGTCCTCTGCGGGGAGGTCACAGGTTACAGGCAGTTAGACGTTTCTATCAGTGGATGGAAGACAGAAGCATTCTGGAGCCTGGGACACAGCTCAGGTGGCCCACGCAGGGCAGGCCCAGGCAGAAAACAGCAGCGCAGCAGTGAAGGGTGGAGAACAGAGCAGCACGTACTGGGAAAGGGAAGGTGGGAATGTGCTGAGCACGGAAGACACACTTGGCCCGTCTCGTTGGGAGAAGCACTGACAGTTACCACCTGGGCCTCTGGGGGTTATCCCTGCAAGCGAGCAACCAAACAAAACATCTTCCCAGACGTGTCCAGAGGAACTTTCTGGGTGGGACCCTTCACGGTCTGGGGTGCAGTATGGCAGAGGTGCTCTGTGTCTGCGAAGCTAGCCTGTCAACCAGCCTCACGGAGGGGGAGATGGACTTTTTTTAAGTTTCTGGTTTGTCTCTCATTTGGTCTCCTTATTGTTTTTAGTAAAGTGTTTAGAGAATGTTCTGCCCTCTCTCAGTTGCATCAGGATAAAATAAAAGAAAAGTGGTGTTGAAGACAGTTCAAAGAGAAAAAGAATCAATAATCCCCTGGGTTGGGTTTGGTTCGGGTGTGGCAGCAGCAGTGAGAGGGGACCTGAGAAAAGAATTCCAAGGTGGAACACTAATGGAAAAAAAAATCTCATGTCGGCGGCAGCTGCGCCCCTCTCCCCACCCACACCCCTCTCCCTGCTGCTCTGCAATCCCCAGAGTCCAGAGGACTTAAGCTTGGGGTCCTGACTCTGCTACTTACTGGTGTGTGACACAGGCATGTTAGTGCATGTCTCTGAACCTCAGTTTCTGTATCTGTAAAATGGGAATAACAATAATAATACCTACCTCCTAGGATTATCTATCTCACCCTAAGAAATGAGTGAGATAAAACACTGTCTGGGGCTTCCCTGGTGGCGCAGTGGTTGAGAGTCCGCCTGCCGATGCAGGGGACACGGGTTCGTGCCCCGGTCCGGGAAGATCCCACATGCCGCGGAGCGGCTGGGCCCGTGAGCCATGGCCGCTGAGCCTGCGCGTCCGGATCCTGTGCTCCACAATGGGAGAGGAAAAAAAAAAACAAAAACCACTGTCTGGTCCAGAGTAAGCTCTCAATAAACATTAGCCATTTATAGTCTAAAGGTAAGGGATGTGAGGTTGAGAGGTAGGTGTCTAGAATGAGGACATTCAGAGCAGGTCAGATGTGAAAAGCCAGCGCCCAGGTTGGGCCGGATGCACAGAAAGGGCTAGGCCCTAGGATTCCCTGGTGGCGCAGTGGTTGAGAGTCCGCCTGCCGGTGCAGGGGACACGGGTTCGTGCCCCGGCCCGGGGAGATCCCACATGCCGTGGAGCGGCTGGGCCCGTGAGCCATGGCCGCTGAGCCTGCGCGTCCGGAGCCTGTGCTCCGCAACGGGAGAGGCCACAGCAGTGAGAGGCCCGCGTACTGCAAAAAAAAAAAAGAAAGAAAGAAAAAAGAAAAGAAAGGGCTAGGCCTATACCAGGGGCTCCAGCAAAACACAGTTCAATATGCAGCAGCTCAATCACTCCAGAGGGGAAGAAGGGAGGGAGAGGGGGTGCCCTGAAGTATTCAGCTCCTGCACCCGCTCCTGACAAAAGACTGACAAAAGACTCCAGGCTTTATAGCCCCCTGGCAATTATTCAAGTCCCTATTTCGAACAGAGCAAGGCACTAGGTCAGGGGTCAGCAAACTTTCAGTTGCGGGCCATATAGTAACTATTTTAAGCTCTGTGGGCCACATGCAGTCCCTGTCACAAGTACTCAACTCTTCTATGGTAGCACAAAAGCCACCAGAGGCAACATGTAAGTGAATGGGTGTGGCTGTCCTCCAACAAAATTTTATTTACTGGCACTGAAATGTGAATTTCATATAATTTTCACATCATGAAATATTCTCTTGACTTTTTTCAACCATTTAAACATGCAAAAAGCATTATCAGCTCATAAGCTCTACAAAAACAGGCAGTAGGTCAGATTCGACCCCCAAACCACAGTTTACCAACCCTGCACTGGGTACTTTCTCCAACCCAAGGGGGCACCAAAACCTACCATCAAACCCCACTTATCTTCACTGTAAACCAAAGACACTTATCATGACAATTTTTGCCATGTTTTGAACATGGCAATTTTCTGAATATTTTTGCCACTTCTAATTTCTCCAGGTTTTGCCCACATCTTTGCAATCCCTAAAGCACAACCCTTTAATTTTTTTTTTTTTAAATATCTTTACTGGAGTATAATTGCTTTACAACGTTGTGTTAGTTTCTGCTGTACAACAAAGTGAATCAGCTATATGTATACGTATATCCCCATATCTCCTCCCTCCTGCACCTCCCTCCCACCCTCCCTATCCCACCCCTCTAGGTGGTCACAAAGCACGGAGCTGATCTCCCTGTGCTATGCAGCAGCTTCCCACTAGCTATTTATTTTACATTTGGTAGTGCATATATGTCAATGCTACTCTCTCACTTTGTCCCAGCTTCCCCTTCCCCCCTCACCCCCGTGTCCTCAAGTCCATTCTCTACGTCTGTGTCTTTATTCCTGTCCTGCCCCTAGGTTCATCAGTACCATTTTTTTTTAAGATTCCTTATATATGTGTTAGCATACGGTATTTGTTTTTCTCTTTCTGACTTACTTCACTCTGTATGACAGACTCCAGGTCCATCCACCTCACTACAAATAACTCAATTTCATTTCTTTTTATGGCTGACTAATATTCCATTGTATAGATGTGCCACATCTTCTTTATCCATTCATCTGTCGATGGACACTTAGGTTGCTTCCATGTCCTGGCTATTGTAAATAGAGCTGCAGTGAACATTGTGGTAGATGACTCTTTTTGAATTATGGTTTCCTCAGGGTATATGCCCAGTAGTGGGATTGCTGGGTCCTATGGTAGTTCTATTTTTAGTTTTTTTAAGGAACCTCCATACTGTTCTCCACAGTGGCTGTATCAGTTTACATTCCCACCAACAGTGCAGGGAATCCTTTAATTCTTTGTGAAAAACAAACATCTAATGCCCTGGTCCCCTCTCTACCACCACCACGATTAAGGACACACTCAGAGTCTCCAAGTGAGTTTTTATCCAAAGCTTTGAGAGATACCACCCTGAAGCTATTCAATCGATAACAAGGAGTAAAGCCTGGCCAACCAGCCCTACAGGGTCCCTGGGAATGTTTTGAAGGCTATGCCTCCAGCTCTGAAATGACCACGTCCCTGCCAGCTCCCGCGGTCGGACTTGACATTAGCCTGCCACCCTCTTCGTGGAACTGATCCAGTGGGGCAATGTTTGTATCTCTGCATTCTTTCAGATGGGGGGTAACCGGCTGGGTTATCATATGATGGCAGGAAAGGCCTAGAGTCAGTGTGGCACATGGGAAGGACCTGGAAGATCTTTGGTGTCAAAGATCTAGATCTGAGTCTTCACTTGGGTGATCTTTGGACAGTCACTAAACCTCTCTCAGCCTCAGTTTCCCCATCGAAGAAACAGAGATAATCAGAATATCCACTTCAAGGGGTTGTTCTGAGGTTCAGTGGAAATAATACCTATGTACATAATAAACCATACACCTCCGTACAAAGGTAAGGGTATTTATTCATTCAACGAAAGTGTATGGAGCGTATGGGCTACTCACTGGACTGGATGCTGACAACTCGAAGGTCAAGGCAACAAAACTTTCCCTTCCCCAAGCTCAGAGGCTAGGAGAGAACAACTCGTTAAATGACTGTGTGGGAAACACTTCAGTGGAGGTCTCTATACTGTGGGGTCAGGGCTGTGCCTCAAGCCTCCAAGGTTCACCATTAAAACTCATTCTCTACAAATTCTTTTAAGTGCTGATCTTCTTGCTTTATCTCCTTCTGGGTTGGAGAGAGGGGAACTCAGGACAGAATCCTTATCTCTCAGACTCACTGGCCAGTTAGGAGGGATCAGGGCTGAGAGAAGAAATGCTTCCCTGAGCATCCTTACAAATCGCCATCCGCGCCTAAGGATGCAAAAGAGATAGGGGTCCTATTACATCCAGCCCTCCCTAGTTTGCACCTCCTCCCCAGAGCACTCAGGGATGGCAAATAAATCCATAGTTATTCAAAGCAGATGCTAGATAATATATCACAGCTGGAGGCTCTGATTGCACCGGGGACGTGAATGACAGAAACGCTTAGCAGGGAGAGGGTGGCAATTCAACTCTCAGAAGAGACTGGAGACCTCACGGGATCCCAGTTTGGTTTCTAATCTCATCTCACTTCTCAGTGGAATAGAACCTCAATTCACTGTATTGAACCTCATCAATACAGTGAGAAAGATGCTTACCTTTGGACACAAAGGTCCAGAAAAAATGCCTTGGAAAACACAGACCAGCCACTTGGAGGGCATGTCTATATGGGGCCCTGCTACCCTCCAGCATTTACTCCTAGCCATGACCTGGCTCTCCCAAAGAACAACGGAGTATCTGTCAGGAGATCCATATGGGGGCGTGGGAGAGACAAGCTGGGTTCTGTACCCTTTGCTGAGGTTGGAGACAGAAGGAACCGTGGTTTAACTCCTACCCCCACCCCCTCACTTCCCACCTGCCACCCCCGATTCCCTGCCCTAGCTGGGGACCTCTCCCAGGCTCGCCATCCCATGTGAGAAGGTCCTAACAGGCAGCGGTGTCAGGAAGCAGAACTGGGCAAAGCTCTTTCTATGTGCTCATGGAGGGTGTGGAGACAGCAATAGAAAGTAGATAAAGTCACGGGCAAGCTCTGGCCACAGAGGGACTGGGGTACCAGAAAGGAAAGGCGGCCACGTGACCTGGTGCGTCTCTGGTTCAGGTGCATCTGAGCCGACTAAGCAACGCTCCAGCGAATCGATGCCCAGACAGCTTAGTCGATGAAGCTCAAAGTCTAAGCTGCAAACCTGAGAGAATATACAGCCTGTGATCTGCCCTCCAAGCTGCCTGAGGCAGCCTTCTGACAGAAGTACACCAGCCACGACACATTGGAAGACTAACTAACCTTTCTCTTCCCCGAAATCCCGGCCCAGGATCTCCTTCACAACGCAGCGGAACGAAGGCCAAGTGGACTCCATCCATCAGTTAATTATACGGAGGAAGATGAGCGAGGAGGCTAAAATCATTTGCTCTGGAATGTGTTAAGTTAGCTGTGTGTTTATGTTCTGTATTTATTATGTTTATTTTTGACTAAGATGTGTTCAACTTTATGTGAGATTTATCTTAATGTACAAAAATTAAATATCTCCAAATACTGCAAGATATGGCTTTAACCTCTGCGTGAACGAATCAATTGTTATTGACTAAAATGCCTTTGCCTTTGCAGTTTTTCTTATCATGAGTTATTTAACTAATTAATTCCTGTAATTCCCATATCTAATATCTAAAAATACTAATACAGTTTAATTTTTTGGCACTGATTATATTCACTGTACCTGATGGCAGAAATTTTTGTTTCGTTTTGTGTTTTCAAAGGCTAAGTAACTGAAGAATGTGTCTGGCAAGTTCTGATCTGAAGAGGTCATTCTAAAGAGTCAAACCCTATGGCCTGAGTCTCTATCCTCTCCGGTCCTCCATGGCAGGGGACATTGGGACCACCCGCTCTTTTAAAACGCTCTACCCTTAGCTGCAGAATCTGTTCAGCTGCCTGGGTTTTCTCCAGTTGCCTTATCCATCAACACGCTTCAAACATAGAGGTCACTCACAATTTGTACGCTTCATCTGCTGCCAACGCTAAAGTGACCAACCATCCAGATTTCAAAACTGAAATGTCCACATCTCAGAAAAACCTTTGGATCTGGGCAAACCAGAACAGTTGGTCACCCTAGCATCACTGAGGCAATATTCAGGTTTCAAGTATCACCTTCCAACTGCAGTCATGCTGTTCTCTCCAGTGCCCTTCCTTTACGAGCAGATATGCACACACTTGAACTCTGCACATGTGTATACATGCCACCGTCTTATAATCCTCCAATGGGTTCCCGTTACCCACAGATCTTCAGATTGGCATGCAAAGCCCTGCAAACTGCATCTCAGGCCTACTTTTTCTGACAGATCTTGTTGCTTTATTTTATTCACTCTACGGAATATAATCACTTACAAGGGCTTGGTTCTCTTTCTAACTTTTAATTATGGAAAATTTCCAACATACAGAAAAGAGAAGAAATATATGAGGATCCTCTATGTATTAAGCCTCAATTACTATCAACATTTTGTCAGTACCATCTATTGAAAGTTTTGAGTAGGTTTATTCTATGATTCAAATATTTCTAGTAGCTTTAGCCCAAAGGATTTTGTGGGTTCTAAAGTAGAAAACTGTAGCAACTTTGTGTCATTTCCCCTAAATGCCGTGACCATTCTCAGTCTATGATTTGATTGCCTTCAGATCGCCATACGTGTGTTCTCTGAATTTTAGCTCTTCCAATTCTACTTTGCCCATTTCAACAATGGTTAATTAGGCCCCACTGTATTTAGCTTAAGTTCCTCTAAAAATGGTTCTGCTTGTTTTTCCTGACTCCTCTGTCTCTTTGGCCATTTGTGATGCAACACAGACCCTGCAACTATTCTGTTTTCTCTTCTCATAAAGCAGTTGAACAATTTCACGTTACTCTTCAATACGTCTGTCTTCATTTGAAGGAGTTCTACATTAGTCATAAACTACCCGTTTCTGTTCTCATATAAAAAATCAAGAAGAAAAGTCTTAAGATCTCTTTACCCCCCCCCAGAGCCCCCATCAAACTAGGTTTTAATTACTTTCCAAATCTCTTTTCCAGCTTTCTCAAAGAAAGCTTAGTGCTGTATGTCTGCCTTCTCAGACATTTTCACCTAGGGTGTGTAGGCAAATTGGTTCTCTGGAGAAGAAGAAGGAAAGAAAGAAAAGAAAAGAAAAGAAAAGAAAAGAAAGAAAGAAAGAAAGAAAGAAAGAAAGAAAGAAAGAAAGAAAGAAAGAAAGAAAGAAAGAAAGAAAGAAAGAAAGAAAGAAAGAAAGAAAAGAAAGAAAAAGGAAAGAAAGAAGGAAGGAAGGAAAGAAAGAAAGGAGGAAAGAAGGAAGGAAGGAAAGAAAGAAAGGAGGAAAGAAAGAAAGAAGGAAGGAAGGAAGGAAAGAAAGAAAAAGGAAGGAAGGGTGGGAGAGAGAAGAAGGAAAGAAGGAGGGGAGGGAGGAGGGAAGGAAGGAAAAGAAAAAGAAAGAAATCCCTAATGTGTAGAATTTTCTGATTTCCATTGCGTAAATTCTCCCACCGTGATGGACTTTGAACTACCCAGGAGTTGTCTGTGGATGGATCGCGGGGAAGAGCTGCGCACCACCTACGCCCTCTTGGCGGTAGGAGCCAATTGCAGCCCCACACCTCTTCCTCTCGGGCAAAATAGCAGAAAGATTGTACATACTGATTCCAGAGCTACACAGTCCAGATTTTAACACAGTAGTACCTCTGTGACCTTGGGCACGTTGCCTATCTCCTCTGAGCCTCAGTTTCTTCATCTTTAAAATAAGGGTAATAACATGTCTGTCTCATGGGGTTACTGTCGTAACGTGCAAAATTCTTAGAATAATGCCTAACATTCTGCAGCCACTGTACAGTAACGCATTTCCTGTTATTACTTGGGACTGAAAATCAAATGGTGTTGTATAAATTTATTGCCACTAGATGGCACCCTCCTCATTTCTGTACCAAAAACCCTTTCCGCAGAGGTATTCGCAATTCGATACGAAACAAGTCATTAATTCAATCATAGGAAAGAACTGGCAAAGATTTTCCCCCTTCATCTCCCAGTTTAAGCTTCATATTTTCTCTGAAAATCCATTAGGAACCCAGCTATTGACCCTTGAGTGTAGCCACCTCTAAAACTCTAGGCAGGACTTCCCTGGTGGTGCAGTGGTTAAGAATCCGCCTGCCAATGCAGGGGACACGGGTTCGAGCCCTGGTCCGGGAAGATCCCACATGTCGCGGAGCAACTAAGCCTGTGTGCCACAACTACTGAGGCTGTGCTCTAGAGCCCGCGAGCCACAACTATTGAAGCCCACCTGCCTAGAGCCCGTGCTCTGCAACAAGAGCAGCCACCACAATGAGAAGCCCGCGCTCGCCGCAACTAGAGAAAGCCCGCGCACAGCAACGAAGATCCAATGGAACCAAAAATAATAATAAATAAATTTTTTAAATAAATAAATTTATATTTTAAAAAACTCCAGGCAGAAGCTATTAATATTTTCAGTCTTATAAGAAATCAAACCAAAGTCACAGTGGTCCCTGTTACGGAGGGGTCAACGCCCTGATATTTGCTCTCCTCATCTCTCTCCTCTTTCTCAAAAGAAGACAAGATGGCTTCAGATATGATGTCCATTTACCACATCACTCGTTTCCCTGCCCAGAAAGGAGACCTAAATCAATTGAACAATAGTTCAGTTCTATAAATATTTACTTAGCTACTGTATATGTGAGATACTAGGCCAAGCAGTAAGGATACAAAGGCAAACAAGAATCATATAGAAGCAAGGAACTTACTTATCAACTAATCTACAAGATGTTTCCAGAAATAAAATATTAATTGTTAAATGAACTCAACAACTTATTTCTAAAACTTATATAGAATAGAGGCATCTACGAGATAGTAAGGCATACTAACCTCAACCAGATATGAAGGCATACTACTAAGTGATAGTGAGACTAATACACAGGAAAATGAGCATAAAAATGGACTCATTTATCCATGGGAACTTCAGATATGATAACATGTGAATCACATATACGTGGGCAGAGGATTGATCATTCATTAAGTGGTACTATGAATGCGGCTCACTGTTTGGAAGAAAATAAAGTTGGATCCCTTCCTCTTACTTTATACAAAGGTAAATCCAAATGGATAAAAGACCTAAATGTGAAAGGTAAAATTAATAGAAGAAAATATAGAATAATTTTGTGACTAAAGGGTAAGGAATGCCAAGATCCCAAAAGCTCAAAAATTGATTGGAGTTCCATTTGATGAAAGGCACAGATGACAGTCAGGGAGAAAACACTCACAACAAAGGAGAGCACTAGCTAGACTATACAAGGAAAACTGGGGTACACACACACGAGGCAAAGGAAACTCAAACGCACAACAGGAGAGGTCCTCATCCTCACCTGTAACCAGAAATATCCAAGTCAAAACAACAATAATAGACTACTTCACGTTCATCAGACTGGCCAAAAATTACCAAATGTTGGCAAGGATGCAAAGAAGAGAAAGCTTGGTGCTGCTGGAAGGGGTGTGAAATTGCACCGTCGTCCTGGAGAGCAATCCGTCAGGACTTGGTGAAATAAAAGATTCATACATGCTTTGACTCAGAAACTCACTCCCGGGTACATTCCAAAAAAGAAACTGTAGCACAAGTTCATGGGGGACAGAGATACGAATGGCCCTCACAGCGTGCTTTGTGGAGGTAGGAGCTGAAGGCACCCGAGAGAGAGGACGGGTCAGCAAGGTACAGCGGGTGCCCGGGTGCAGGATGGCATGGAGCAGTTACACTCAGTGAGCTAGCGGGACAAACAGCACCGTGGAGAGGGTGTAGGGACAAGTAGAAGAAGCGAACAAGGTCTGTAGCCCACAGAGGGGCAGCAGCAGGTATTTCGGGGGGTGATGGAACTGTTCCATATCTTCATTGTCAAAATAAACTGTGTACCAAGCAAACGACAGATCTGTAGCCCAACACCACCTACGCATATGGAAAAGCCCTCCCACACAGAACAGCGGTAGAAGAGCTGTGGGATGTCATCACCCACAGCAGCGCGCCTGGGGGAGGCACAGAACAGGACTTCTGGAGCCAGACCACTTGGCTTCAAACCCTGCCTCTGCTGCTTACTTGCTCGGTCACCTCGGGCAAGTCTCTCGACCTCTGTGTTTCATCGGTTTCTTCATCTGAAGAATGAGAGATAACAATAGTAACTAACTACTCAGTGGGGTGCTTGTGAGGATGAGCAGGGTTCATAAAAACACTTCATGCCTGTCAGTAAGTGCTGAGTGGTGATGTTGTTATTATCCATCGTAATATGAGTGGCGGAGCAAGAGTGGAAGAGAACATTAGATTAAAAAAACAAGTGTGTGGACTTCCCTGGTGGCAAAGTGGTTAAGAATCCGCCTGCCAATGCAGGGGACACAGGTTTGAGCCCTGGTCCGGGAAGATCCCACATGCCGAGGAGCAACTAAGCCCGTGTGCCACAACTACTGAGCCCGCGTGCCACAACTACTGAGCCTGCATGCCACAACTACTGAAGCCCGCGCGCCTAGAGCCCGTGCTCCGCAACAAGAGAAGCCACTGCAACGAGAATCCCATGCACCACAACAAAGAGTGGACCCCGCCTGCTGCAACTAAAGAAAGCCCGCGCGCAGCAACAAAGCCCAACACAGCCAAAAATAAATTAAAAAAAAAAAGTGTGGGGACTTGTATGTATGGTCATAGTGAGTTATGAATTGAAGGGAATGATTAACTTAACTTGGTACCTGAGGTTAAAACACACACACACACACACACACACACACACACACACATGCACACACCAACACACACGTCTTCCTCCCTGCAAAAGCTTGCAATACAACGGGAGAAACTGAACATTTCAATATACTATGGCAAAGACATGGTAAGAGAATGCACAGGGCAGTACAAGAACCCAGAAGAGGGCTTCCCTGGTGGCACAGTGGTTGAGAGTCCGCCTGCTGATGCAGGGGACATGGGTTCGTGCCCCGGTCCGGGAGGATCCTACGTGCCGCTCCTAGGCCTGTGAGCCATGGCCACTGAGCCTGCACGTCCAGAGCCTGTGCTCCACAACGGGAGAGGCCACAACAGTGAGAGGCCCACGTACCGCAAAAAAAAAAAAGAACCCAGAAGAGAGACATTTAGCATAACCTGCAGGTTCACAAAGGGATTCTGGAGGATAGGAGTCTTGATGGGCTGCTGTATGGTTTAGGGCTTAAGATTTGGGACCTGAGTTAGGATCACAGTTGTGCCTCCTACCAGCCTGTATGATTTTTGGCAAGTAAAATTCCCAGAGTAAAGACTCCTAGAAAACACCCATCCCTAAGAATATATTATTAGAGCTCAAAGACCCCAGCAGAACCTTACCGTAACCTTAACTGTGATCAACACTCTCTCAAGGTAGTTCACATCTCTTTAAGAACAATCCCTAAAAGTGCATATTGTCAAGCATGTGTACAGTAACCTAAAGGCCTAAATATGCATCTCCTCCCTGGTTTGTTTAGAGCATGGAGTGGGGCAGGGCTGTGGCATTCTTTTGCAGTCCTCAGCAAAGGAAGGGAACAGACAGTGGTGATCATATCAAATCTTGGAAGCAGAACGGAGGGATGACTGGGCCAGCGTTTGAAATCAGGAGGCGTAACCTGTCAGATGCAAAGGGTCTTTTGAGCAACTGGCCCGTGAGTGGCTGCAAGGTGGCCCACACACCATCATCGGCACGTGTACTGTTGGCTACCAGCTGCCGCATTAAAAAAAAAAAAAAAAAAAAAAAAAAATCCACCAGACACACACGTTGAGTCAGTAGCTAGAATGTTATTTTGTCCTAAGGATGTGTTTCTCGGTCCAAGAAAGGGACTCGATCACTGGAGAGTTTACAAATCCCATTTGCAAAACACTCGCTGGGTTCGTTCATTTTTCTCATGGAAGGAACATGAAGATAGAAATACTTGAGTGGCCTGAAATTTGCTTAGGGAATGACCTTGGAAGGAAAGAAGGAAAAGGAAATCACAGACATTCTTTCAGGCACCATTCCCATGGGCAGAGCTGAATAACATGTTCTCTAGCAGTTTTGAAACCAAAATCTGGTCAGGGAAAGAACACAAGGCGCATTCTCTGAAACTGAGAACAGTTTCCAACCCAGGAAGTGGCCACCAAAGTTTAGGGTCAAGTTCACAGAGACCAGCTCCAAATTCCACAGGTTCAATTCCCACCTCCACCACTTATAGGCTGTATGACTTTATGCAAGTTTCTGAATCTCTCCATGCCTCAGTTTCCCCATCAATAAAACAGGGACCAGGGTGATAATAGTACCTACCTGAACAGCCATTTGGGCGGACAGTCTGTCAGTTTCTCAAAGAGTTAAACATAAACTGATTGTTAGACCCAATAATTTCACTGCCAGGTATCTACCCAAGAGAAATAAAAATTTTTTCACACGAAAATTTGCATGCAAATAACCCTGGCAGCGTTGTTCATAATGGTAAACAGCTGCGAATAAGCCAGATGCCCATCTACTGGTGAATGGATAAACAGAACGTGGTCCATCCATCCAGCGGAGTGATTCAAACCCTGAGAAGACATCTAGTAATTATAAGACCTCAGAGAGTTCCGCTGTGGGCTTCGCTGGTGGCGCAGTGGTTAAGAATCCGCCTGCCAATGCGGGGGACACCGGAAGATCCCACATGCTGCGGAGCAACTAAGCCCGTGCGCCACAACTACTGAAGCCCACGCGCCAAGAGCCCCTGCTCCACAAGAGAAGCCACCGCAATGAGAAGCCCGCGCACCGCAACAGAGAGTAGCCCCCGCTCGCTGCAACTAGAGTAAGCCCGCGCCAGCAACAAAGACCCAACGCAGCCAAAAATAACTTAATTCAATAAATAAATTTAAAAAAAAAAAGAAATTTCCGCTGTGCCAATTTTCAGTCAATACCCACTCCTACTCCCAGCCTCAGGAGAAACCACTGATCTGCTTTCTGTCTCCTCTGAAAATTTCATATAAATGAAATCATATAATATGGAGCCCTTTGCATCTGTTTTGTTTCACTTCGCATATATTTTGTCCTAACTGGGGTTGGAGCATGCTACTGCCATCTAGTGGTAGAGGCCAGGGATGCAGCTAAACATCCTACAATGCACAGGATAGCTCCCACAGCAAGAATTACCCAGTCCAAAAGGTCAGTAGTGCTGAGGTTGAGAAATCCTGCTCTAGTGGAATGAAAGTGTGAATCGATGAAACAATGAATCGTTTTTTACACTTGAATTTAAGGACTGTCCTCTCAGATTCTAAGAAAAATCTCTAAAACGATTTCAACACCCCTTCCCTTTCCACGATTTGACATTTGTTGCTCTAATAGTAATATTTTTAAAGAAGTCCCCAGGATGGGCAAAATGTCAGAATTTTTTTTTTTTTTTTTGCGGTACGCGGGCCTCTCACTGTTGTGGCCTCTCCCGTTGCGGGGCACAGGCTCCGGACGCGCAGGCTCAGCGGCCATGGCTCATGGGCCCGGCCGCTCCGCGGCATGTGGGATCTTCCCGGACCGGGACACGAACCCGTGTCCCCTGCATCGGCAGGCGGACTCTCAACCACTGCGCCACCAGGGAAGTCCCAGAATTATTATATCAGGAGCACTGTGATGCCCTGCACAGATCACCTTTCAGACATGACCCTCATCTCGTGGGCTGTTGCCAGCTGACAGCCTGTAGGTGGGAAGTCACCTCAGCCAAGGTCAAGCCCTCTTCCCAGGGCAGCTTACATCCTATGACAGGTTTATTGGGGGAGGGGGGCGGCAGGTAACAGGCCAGCAAGTCACCCAACTCGGGGTAACTCTGAAGGGCCAGCTCAGCTTCAGAATTCCTTGGGGGTTGGCTGAGGCCTTTGTTAAGACAGCATCACAGCCCAGCATCTCTCTCCTCCCCTTCTTGTCCCTTCCTTTCCACAGGTGTCAATCATAAAATCAATCCCTAATAGAGCTCCTTCTCTCTAATCTCCAGGAATCAACCTCCCAATTGTGACAACCGGAAACAATAGCTCTGGCTTCTAAAATTTATTTTGGAATATAAATATTTTTCATGTATAAAAGTCTAATCTAAACAGTGACAGAAATACTCATGCAAACTAACCTCTAGTGACAGAAAGCAGGTCACTGGTTGTTTGGGGATGGAGGGTGTGGTTATTGCCAAAGGACACAGGAAACGCGGGGGGTGATGGGTATGTTCACATCTTGATTGTGGTGATGCTTTCACAGGTGTATGCATATGTGGAAACTTAGCAAAGTGTACACGTGAAATATGTGTTGTTTATCGTATGTCAGTTATACCTCAATAAAGCTGTTTTAGATGGGGGAAAAAGAAGAAATTATCAAAGCCTGAAAGGGAGTCTTAGAAATTAAGAAAATTATGTATAATCCCTAATACAGCTATTTTCATTTTTCCATTGTTTTTTGGTTTTGTCCCTATGTCCAATATGTGCGTATTTTACAAGGGTATAATGACAGCATACATTAGCTGTTCTCAGCTGCGATGTCACACTGGTATGTCCTGATGAGCTACAAGATGTTCCAACTAAATTTGTTATTAATCGTATTTAAGATACCTGGTTTGCCAAGGTTTGCCTCTTTTAATATAGCACAGCATATTCCAAGATTAGAACCATAATAATGTCAACTTGACTCTCTTGCATTTTGGTATGGTTTCTTATGTGTGGAAGCTAGCACACAGAATTTCACATCACCCTTGGCATATGCTTAGGAAAATGTCAGGCGCTGAGAACCAGTGATGTAAATACTCAGTTGTATCTTGGAAAATATTATATCTTAAAACTGTGTCACATGTGTTGCTACATGGCCTTCATAATTGACATATTCCTTAAATCAAAGTAAAATATACAAAAGCTAATAAATCATATAAATCTCCTTGAAATCCCCTCCCCCCTTCTGCCAGTACAAATTTCTAAAGGCACCTTCCTTCCTTCTTTAATTTTTCTTCCTTCCTTCCTCTCTTTGTCCTTCTTTCTTGTCTTCCTTCAGTGGGTAGATAATATACTCACATGGGTCAAAAATTAGAAAGTAGTAAACATGATATACAACAAAATGTCTCCTTCCTGCCCTGCCCCCAGTCACCCAGCTTCCCTCCTCAAATGCAACTGGTTTTATCAGTTTTTTAGCTCTCCATCTATCAGTATCAATGAGCATATATGGGTATGTGTATATCCACACACTTAGAGAGGATTTAAACCCTGCAAAAAAAGATGGCAAATTATTTGCACTGTTTCACACCTTGTCTTTCACTTTTTAATATACAGGCTATCATCCAATATTAACACATAAAGGGCTTCCAAATTCTTTTTAAAGTTGAAAATATTATAAGGATTGGTGTATTGAATTAGACCCACATGGATGAAGATTTAGGTAGTTTTCCAATCTTTTGTTATTACAAACAACACTGGAATAACCTCACAGCACATCATCTTGCATGTAGGTAAACATGTTTATAGTATAAATTCTTAAAAAGGGACTAGCTAGGTCAAAGGGTGTGTGCCTTTTTAAAACAGAGAGATATTGCTAAACTGCCCTGCTTAGAGGTTGTACTGATTTACACTCCCACCACTTACATAAGACAATGACTTTCCATGGATCCCTGCCAACTACCTGAGTCATAACCCTTTTTGATCTAGGCCAACTTGATAGATGGAAACATATCATAATGTAATTTTAGCTCACAGTTTTCGTAAGTGTATACAAGCAGGTTTGTGTCTGAGAACCATCCATTTGTCCATTTCTGTGAATGCTCTGTTCATATCATTTGCCTGCTTTTCCACTGGGCTTCTGTTCTTTTACTTTATTGAGGTTTTAGCTCTTTCGACCCTAGGATAACTACCTTTCTGACTGTGAAATGAACCCAAATATTTTTCCCAGTTATTTTTTGACTTGCTGGATTTTGCCAAACAGATTTTTTTAAAATTTTATGTTATTGAATATATAAATCTTTTCTTCTAAGGCTTCTGCATTTAGTACTAGTTAGCAAAGCTGTTTCTACTCCCAGAATTGTTTTAAAGGTTTTTTTCCCGTAAGTTCCTCAGGTACTTTATTGGTTTCTTTCTCTAACATTAAATATTTGATCCACCTAGAAATGTTGCTTGTGTAAGGTGTGAGGTATGGGCCCGGTTACATTTTGTTTAAAATTACCAGTTGTCCCATACCATTTAATAATCCATCTTTTACTGATTTTAAAAAGCAACTTATTTAAAGCATTTCTGGGTTCAAATATGTAACTCCAAATTACATGATTAAAGTTCTAGCGATGTTTTGAATGCAGGCTATTTCACTGACTCGTGTGTGAAAGCTGGGATTTAGTTTCCATACGCTACCCTTTCTCTCCCTCCTCCAAAGCTTGATAAGTACATCGTGCTTAGTTCCTCTGTTACTAAGTACTATTAGTTACTTTAGCTACCTTAAATCATTGACTTACACCACAATTTCTAGTTCCAACTAATCAGTACCAAGACACTCTTTTCAGCAAAGTGCAGATAATTCTGCACAGAAGTGTACATATTTTGTGTTGTTGTTCCCACTCCGTATTACCCACAACAGGGCCCAATCTAATTCATAATAGTGATAATAATAATGGTGCATGAGGCAGGATATAGAGACTCAGATCAATGTTTGTCATTCTATGCCTCTTAAAATAAATATCCACGAGTCCACAGTGATATAAATAAATCATCAAATGAATGAATGAGTGAATGGGACAATTCTCCTTTCAGAAGAATTCGAATTAATAAATGTAGAAGAAATGAGGGAAATAGAAAATCTCGATTAGAACACCACAGTAATCATGGCTGCAGGTAAGTTCTACTGATAAATGATAAAATTGGTAGGTGAAAGTTTAAGGAGGAACAAGACTTACCCAAGCCTCAAAGTATCTCTCCCAAAATACGTCTTAATTACTGTGATGGTTTTAACATATGTCCACATATGCTTTGATGTTCTTCCCTCCAGAAGGTGGGTTTACTCTACCCAACCCCTAACCCCACCCCCAGAGTGGGCTGCACTTAGTGACTTCCTTCCAAAGAATAGAACATGGAAAGGAGGGAAATACTGATCAACAGTGACCAAGTGATCAAAGTTAACATCACTGATAATAAATCATGTTTATGTTGGAAACCCCCTGACTCGAGTGGAGGAGAAGAGCACTTCACCTCTGTGGCATACTTCCCCCAAATCCATAACCCCAGCCTTGGCATGAGAAAACACCAAACCCAAATTGAGGGACACTCTACAAAATACTTGCCCAATACTTTTCAAAAGTGTCAGGATCATGAAACACAAGAAAAATGCCAAAACACTTTCATAGATAAGAGGACTGGTGGCGCAGTGGTTAAGAATCCACCTGCCAGTGCAGGGGACATGGGTTCGATCACTGGTCCGGGAAGATCCCACATGCCGAGGAGCAACTAAGCCCGTGTGCCACAACTACTGAGCCTGCGTGCCACAACTACTGAAGCCCGTGAGCCACAACTACTGAAGCCCGCGCCCCTAAGAGCTCATGCTCCTCAACAAGAGAAGCCACTGCAATGAGAAGCCCACACACCACAAGGAAGAGGAGCCCCCGCTTGCTGCAACTAGACAAAGCCCGTGTGCAGCAACGAAGACCCAAAGCAGCCAAAAATAAATAAATAAATAAAAACTTAAAGAAAAAAAAAAAAGAGGAGACTAAAGAGACATGACATCTAAATGCTGTGGGGTACCCTGAACTGTTCCTGGAGCAGAAAAAATCATTAGTGGAAAGACGGGTGCAGTATGAAGCCTGTAATCTAGTTAATTGTTAAGTGTTAATTTCTCAGTTTTGGTGTTATATCATGGTTATGTAAAATGTTCACATTAGGGGAAGCTGGTTGAAGGATACGCAGAAACTCTTTGTACTACCTTTACAACTCTTCTGTAAGTCTAAAATTATTTCCAAATATAAAGGTATTTTCAAAATAAAATCTTATTACTGGGCTAAATTAGCTCTTGGATACTTTTAAATTAATATCAGTATTACTGGAGGAAAACAAAGTATAATATTTTTTAGTTTCAGTGATCATCAAGCAATTAGTTTAATGTGAAAGTGAGTGAAGATAACCTCATTTCTCATTCAATTTTCTTTGCTTTACTCTATGTAAAGGTTTCCACTGTGTCCTTGTATTCTGAAGGCCTAGGACTGTTCTTCCAATGCGCACAAATGAGAAGTGGAATGTTTATCATGTTTTAAAATTCATAAAATTAGTAATATTAAAAATAATTTTAATAAAATTAAATGGAACTTAGAAAGTTCTGTTTCTTTGCATTAAATGTAATCCCAGTATAAGACAACATGACATATTTACCGGTAAAAGTAGGGCAGACCATTCCCATTATCGCTCCAATTATCGTTGCAATAAGGTCTCCTTTCCTTCACTCACTCACAATATGTATTGATTACCAAATATATTCCAGACATCGTCCTAAACTCTTGAGAAATTAAAAACAAAACAAACAAAGTATTATTGGGGCACTTCTTACTCTGCCCCAGTCCCAGAAAGTTCTTATAACTGCCAACTAAAACTAATAATAACTAACGTGAAGAGGAACTCTTTCACTCCTCACAAGTCTATAGGTAGGGTTATCATTATGTATCCCGTATTTTTATGCCTATTTTTACGAGGGACGAGGATACTGTGGTTCAGAGAGGTCAACAGTCTTGCCAGAGACGCACAGCTAAGCAAGAGGCAAGCGCATCTCAAACCATGCCCCACACTCCACCCCAGGGCAGGGCGGTGACCACGAGGTGAGCGGGTCACCACAGCGGCGCGCTCCCCAGGGGACGCCCCTCACCCTCGCCCTCCGCGGTCGCCCTCGGGCAGCCCCCCACACTCCGACCAACTACCTGACTCTGCCCCGGGGGCGGGTTTCCCCAGCGAGGCTGCGCCGCCGGGGCGGGGTGGGGTGGGGCGGCCCGGGTGGGGTGGGGCGGCCCTCCGGGGAGGCCGGGCGAGGCGGCCCTCCGGGGAGGCCGGGCGCCGGGGCGGGGCCGCCGGGCGCCGGGGCGGGGCCGCCGCTCGCAGGAGGAAGGAAGTACCCGCCAGCGCGCTTCCGGGGCTGCGCTGGCTTCGCCTGCGCCCAGCCGCACCATGGGGCCGCTGCCGCGGACTCTCGAGCTCTTCTACGATGTGCTGTCCCCCTATTCCTGGCTGGCCTTCGAGGTGACGCCGGGGGAGCCACTTCGGCCGGGGCTTGGAGGACGAGGGCAGAGGGAGGGGCGAGCGAAGGGCGTAGGGACCGCAATCTCGTGAAGTTCCTGGCGCTGCCCGACGCGGTTTAGGACAAGCAGATAGAGAGCCAGGCTGAAGGTCACTTTGTTGGTAAACCAGATACGATCGCTGGCTCCAGGTCGAACCCTTATAGCCTAAGGCAGGGGCTTCCCCCAGTGGTTAAGAAGATGATCAACTTCAGAGAATCAGGATATAAGCCCTCTTCGTAGCCCTCCGATTTCCGTTTGGTGGAGGGGGGTGGAGGGAGTGAAGAACAGATGAAAAACTGTCCACAGGAGCAAAGGTCCTGGGGTCGATTTCTAGCAGTGGAGAGAGTTTTGCCCTTTCAAACCAAACAGTTCAGGACTTCCTTATAACCCCTTGTCTGCGCCTATAGCTTCTGGCTGATGACTGCCTAGAAGCACCCTTCCCTCCCTCAGCCGTTTTCACTCTCTCTCCTCGCCCCCGCCCTGCAGGTCCTGTGCCGGTATAAGAACATCTGGAACGTCAGCCTGCAGCTGCGTCCAACCTTAATTGCAGGGATCATGAAAGACAGCGGTATGAAGGCAGCCGCGTTTTCGCAGGGATTTGAGGGAAGACTGCAAAGGCCCAGGGCAGTGGCCCTCCACTGGGCCTTCATATTGGCGGCAGCAGCTAGTAACATGCCCTCTGCCTGAAACCCCAGTAGGGGGTCCCCCAGTCCTGGGACCCTTAGGTCGTGCCTCACCAGTGAGCCCAACTTTCCACTTGCAGGAAACCAGCCGCCAGCTTTGCTTCCCCGCAAAGCCTTATACGTGAAAAATGATGTTAGGCTCCTGGGACAGCATCTCCAGGTTCCCATCCACTTACCCAAGGATTTCTTCTTTGTGATCTTTGAAAAAGGTGAAGAGAGTGGGATATAGATGGGGGCCTCAAGTAGAGAGAAGTGGATTTGGAGATTGCAGGGCCAGAAAGGAGGGGTTCGGGTGATTCCACTAAGTGAAACAAGCCGTGGGAAAACTCAGGATCAGAGTTAAGGGAGGAGAAGGTTTGAGGATGTCAGGTGAGGGAGGGCAGGACAAACGGGTTATCAGAAACATGGGTGGGAGGCTGAGGGCGTTGGAGCACTGGGGGGTGTCAGAAGCAGGAGAGAGTTGGTCTTCCACGGGGAAACAAGCTAGAGGAGCCCTACCTCTGAGTGCCTCTGCCCCACAGGAAGTTTGACAGCCATGCGCTTCCTCACCCTCGTGAAACTGGAGCACCCGGAGTTGCTGGAGAAAGTGTCCAGGGAACTGTGGATGCGCATCTGGTCACGGGTGAGGGCGGGGCTCTGGGAACCCACTTGCAGGGAGACCCTGGATGATTCGATGACGCTGCCCTAGGCTCAGTCTAGGTCCTGCCTTCCCCATCGTTCACTGACCTAGTGTCCTCCATCACGCCCCTCACCTCCCCACCCCCTCGTACTGAGTGTCCTCTTTTTTCCAGGACGAAGACATCACGGAGCCCCAGAGCATCCTGGCCGTGAGTGCCCCCCCTCCCCCCGTGGGGAGTCTGAGGACAGTTGACATCCGGGGGCAAAGAGGACATGTTTTCTTATTGGGTAGAAGAGGTGATAGTTAGGGGAAAAAGGATCTTTGATAGGCCAAATTACTAAAGGGTTGGAACTAAGAGGACCTGCGAGAGACTATCCCATCGATGAAAGAGGAAGTGCAGCATTCTACACGGGCAGCACGTATGTGATGCGAGAAGTCAGTGGGAGGGAGGTGTTAAATTTGGCACCCGCAGATGTGAAGTACTGGCAAGTCTTGGCCCCGAAGACTCCAACACAGACCTCACCATCACATCCAGGAGACTTTAGAAACAGGCTTTAAAAAGACAAAAAGAGCTAACTGACTCAAGCCAAAATGACACAGAAGCCTGAGTGAGAAAAATGGAAATAGCTCAAAACGTTAAAATGTGTGCCAGCCATAGATAGGGCTATAAAAAGTAAGTGTTTCTGCAGGATTAAATCGGAAAATTCAACACCATATTTTTTTTTCCCTTAAGTTTGCAAAAGACAGTTGAGGCATATTCAAATGTAATAGATAAAACGACAAGTCACAAAAAAGCTAAACATACAAAGCATGCCCAATATATCCTTCATGTTTTTATTCTTGCACAGTCTGCATAGGCTTGCTTTTTCACTTAATACTTAACAGTCATTTTCCGTGCCATTTAAAACTCTTGGAGAGAATAATTGTTAGTTTCCACATAGCATTCCATTCAGTGGATTTGTTTACTTAACCACTGCCCTATTATTGAACCCTTGGTCAGAACACAATTCTCTCATGTGGTCAAAGACAACGTCATGGATGACTTTGCATTTCCCAGTCCAGGTCGTGGAGGTCAGGTCACAGTGGTTGTCAACCCTGGCTGTGTATTAAAATCACCTGGGCACCGCCGCCCAGGAATTCCGATGTAATTGTTCTCGGGAATGACATGCAAACTGGGATTTTCAAAAGCTCCCCCAGGAGGTTCTCACATGTGTGGCCAAAGTGAAGACCACCGATGCCAGCAAACCCCAAACTGAAGCCTTCAGCGTTCTCTTGAAGCCAGACACTCGTAGCTGTAGCTGTGTACTTTGTCCAGAGCCCACAGGAAGTTCTATAGGAATTAGAGCCCAGCCTTGATTCAGGAGTTCTGAGAAGTAGGAAGGCACTAGCCCCAGACTTACTGTCGGGGGACTCAGATTCTAGCACTGGTTCTGCTACGAACGAGCTCTTCGACACTGACCAGGAGATGTACCGTTTCTGGACGTCAGGCTCCTCGTCTGTTGACAAAGTGGTCGGGAAGCTGCTCTCTAAGATGCCCTCTGGCATTAAATTTCTGCAGCTGTGCCTCTGCCACCCACTCTTTCCACCCATCTCATGATTTTGAAGGGAAAAACAGCCCCTGTCGGCAAGGATAGACCTCCACTCCTGGGTGGGTAAAGGCATTGTCAGGGTAACGTAGGGACAGAAAATTTAAAAAACAGCCTTTTCCTGGGATTCCCCTCCGCCACTAATGCAGACACAGTTGTATTCCCTACCCCATCCCTTCAGGCTGCAGAGAAGGCTGGCATGTCCACGGGACAAGCCCGGGAACTTCTGGAAAGGGTCTCAACACCAGAGGTGAAGAACCAGCTCAAGGAGACCACTGAGGCAGCCTGCAAATACGGGGTGAGCAACTCTGTGTGTCCCCAGCCCCGGTGCTGAGACAGGGCGAGACTCTCGGCTAGGTCGCCATGCTCCTGTCCAAAAGCTGCTCCCCAAGCGTGAGTCCTGGCTCTCCCAGACCACCCTCACCCTCTCCCTTCCTTTCCCTGGACCCCAGGAAAGGAAGGGAGGGAGCTAGATGGTGAGAGAGGAGACAGAAAACTCTCCCTAGAGACCCGGAGCCTCTTACCGGACACCTCTGGCTGCTTTGTGTCTATGACCTCAGACCAGTATTGACGTGCAGCCTTCAACGGCAGCCCAATAACCACCTGCTCCATCACTCTCCTTCCTGCACGGTGGCTGCTTTCTCCAGGCCTTTGGGCTGCCTGTCACTGTGGCCCACCTGGATGATGAAACCTACATGCTGTTCGGCTCTGACCGGATGGAGTTGCTGGCACACCTTCTGGGTAAGTTACAGGTTCATGCTGAGCTGCCCTTGACCCCACCCCTGCATGATATCAGTTGCCCAGAAGGATGGATTCAGAGCAAAAAAAAAGAATGTTCTAGGCCCTTCCAGTAATGGAGCCTCATACAGACACAGCTGTGCCTGAGGTAGAATGGGGAGGGAGCCACCTTCTCCCACAGGAGAGAAGGAAGCCTCTGTACCGTGAAGCCAGGCGGAGCTCGTCCTAGAGAAGCCCCGGGGGCTTGTGCGCCGGCCTCTGGCATGATTTTCTCCATCCAGGAGAGAAGTGGATGGGCCCTGTGCCTCCAGCTGTAGTTGCCAGACTTTAAGGAAGCCCAGAAGCAGCAGAATTATTGGTATAAAAGAGCAGACTATCTCCTTACCCCTCGTCGAGCGTGGGGCCCGGGGACTCTGGTTTCCTGTCTGGTGGAGGTTCCTCTCCAGCCCTGGGGGATGCCGGCGAGGGGCTCAGCAGTACACCATCTACCATTAGTCTCACGGCTGCTGTTACTTCTGCGCCTCACGAGTGCCTTTCGAGAGCCCCAAACCCTGCTTCCCACAAAATAAACCTAATGCCATTAGGCATCGTATTTCTGGGTCTGTGTCTTCCCTGGTGTTTGTGTGCTCTTGTTCCTGCGATCCCGTCCCGGCCATCCTAGGTGTTTGAGAAGAGCAGCTCACTGTGTGCTTCCGGCCCCCTGCCCACCCTGGGGCAGCTACTGTGGAGGGAGCAGGAAACAGTCCCTCTTTCTCTTCTACAGAAGCTTCCTGAGTCTGTCAGAGACAGGCAACTAAGCTGGATGGATTTTGCCGCTAAGCAGTTGGGCACTGTCTTCTGACCAGCCGTGGTGCCTGAGACAGGGCTGGGGCCAGAAGCCCCTGGGGAGGGAAGGCTGGAGGCACCCGGAGCGCGCCTGGGCTTGCATCCAGATATTTAAACGGGGTCCAGCTACTCTGACCAGCAGAACCAGGACAAGGCCAGGCAAGGAGGGAGACTGGCCGGAGCTGCCACGGCCTGAAGAAGTGGCTCATCCCCTCCGGGTTCCTCCCCCGCACCCACAAAGCAGATCCCAAGGAAAACTCAGGCCTTTCTCCCGGCCTCTCATGACCCCTGTTCCCTCCCACACAAACCTATAGCTTTCCCACTCCCCCAGTTCTTAATCCAAAGGCCCTGCTCTTTGCCCACTGTATGAGAATCAGAATGCCTTGTGTTTCGATAGGGTCTGGACTTCTTTGACAATACTCTGTTTAGAAGCTGAAACCACACTTGGACGCCTGTGTGGCGACTTAGATGGCTCAAGGGGCTTTAAGAGGAGATGCCATCTTCCCTTTGCTTCACTCTGGCTTTCTCATCTCATATCCCATTTTCCCCTCATATCCCCTATCACTTTCTATCTTCCTCCTCTCCCCACTTTTTCATTATTCCAGCATACTCCAGGATTTCAAATCATCCTGCCAGGCTTATCTGTGAAGTAATGTCAGAAGTGCATCTCCATATAAGCACTCCTTCCTCCAAAGGAGATTTGTGACATGTGTAGCTAATATAAGATAAAACTATGGGGAAACATAAGGGCAAATTAAAATGGATCTTTTCACGTAATGAAGTTAAATATTTTCAAGTATATTGAAGTTCTCATATATGCTGAGAGCAGCGTGAGTAGAGACAAAGTTTTATGAATAGAGATGCTTGTCTCACCATTATTTGTGATATCAAATGACTTAAAATATCAAATGAGGATTTTTGAATGTTATGGTCCAGGATGTAAGGTTTCATAGCCATCAAAAATTATATTTGTGGGGCTTCCCTGGTGGCACAGTGGTTGAGAATCTGCCTGCTAATGCAGGTGACACAGGTTCGAGCCCTGGTCTGGGAGGATCCCACATGCCGTGGAGCAACTAGGCCCGTGAGCCACAACTACTGAGCCTGCGCGTCTGGAGCCTCTGCTCCGCGACAAGAGAGGCCGCGATAGAGACCCGCGAAGACCCAACACAGCAAAAATAAATAATTAATAAACTCCTACCCCCAACATCTTCAAATAAATAAATAAATAAAACTCAAAATGGATTAAAGACCTAAAGACCTAAATATATTTTAAAAAATTATATTTGTGAAAATTTTTTTGGAAATTTGGAAATTCTTAGTATATAATAATTGGAAAAAAGATGAAACTATATAGTATGATGTCAATTAGGTCTTGATGTTAAAAATACAGAGGACATTAATGTATTAATCTGGAATAAAATATATCAAAATGTTTTCATTTTATTTGTATAGTTTTTGTTTGTTTGTTTTTTGCAGTACGCGGGCCTCTCAACTGTTGTGGCCTCTCCCGTTGCGGAGCACAGGCTCTGGACGCGCAGGCTCAATGGCCATGGCTCACGGGCCTAGGTGCTCCGTGGCATGTGGGATCTTCCCGGACCAGGGCACGAACCCGTGTCCCCTGCATTAGCAGGCGGACTCTCAACCACTGCGCCACCAGGGAAGCCCTGTATAGTTTTTTTAAATGATCATTTATTCTGGTAAACATAAAAAAAATACAAGAATTTGTAGATTCACATTTGGGTACAATTGTGTGTCTTCATTGTTTCCTAAATGTATCCCTTGCTTAACTTAATACTAAATCTCATCCCAGACTAATGTGGGATAATCTCTTATTGTAGAGGCAGATTTCCCAGTCCTGGCCACTCTTCCTTTAAAGGCTCTAGCATCCTATTTTTCTAATCCAATAGAAGAATTTAATCTTCACTGAAGGAATGAGACAGTTTCTAGACTAATCCTTACACATGTGATCTAGATTTTAATGTCTGAACTTATGCCAAATAGAATAAAAAATGATTGTATGAGGGTTCTCCCAAAAAGACAGAATCAATAGGATATTTATAAATATATACAAAGATTTATTGTGAGGTATTGGCTCACATGACTACAGAAGCTGAGGAGTCCCATCATTTGCCATCTGCAAGCTGGAGGCCCAGGAAAGCTGGGGTCAGTTCCAGTCCAAGTTCAAAGGCCTGAGAACCAGGAGAGCCAATGTCTGAGGGAAGGAGAAGATGGCTGTCTCCGTTCAAACAGCATATTCTCCCTTCCTCTGCCTTTTTGTGCTATTCGGGCCCTCAATGGATTGGATGATGAAAACCCGCATTGGTGAGAAAACCTCTTCTACAGATTCAAATGCAAATCACTTCTGGAAACACCCTCGCAGGCACACCCAGAAATTATGTTTTATCAGCTCTTTGGGCATCGGTTAGCACAGTCAAGTTCACAGCGAGAAAAGGAAAAGCCTCCAAATGCAGCTATATTTTATTTCAATTAAGGAATACTCTTTTCTATAATTTAAACCGTTTCATGCTTAGTTGCTTCCTCTCCTCTCCTTCTGATCAACAGTTGTAATATAAAATTTGCAATTATGTCAATGCTCAGAATTCAGTACTGAACCACTTCCTTGTGTTGTAATTCAAATTCCAAGCTTCCCTGGGCTTCCCTGGTGGCGCAGTGGTTGGAAGTCCGCCTGCCGATGCAGGGGACATGCCCCGGTCCGGGAACATCTCACATGCCGCGGAGTGGCTGGGCCCGTGAGCCATGGCCGCTGAGCCTGCGCGTCCAGAGCCTGTGCTCTGCAACGGGAGAGGCCACAGCGGTGAGAAGCCCATGTACTGCAAAAAAAAAAAAAAAAAAAAAAAAAATTCCAGCTTACCAAATAATGTTATGCTTCTAAAAGACAACTTTTTAAGGTAAAATTCTTAAAAATTATATATATATATATATTTTTTTTTTTTTTTTTTTTTTTTCTTTTGGCTGCGTGGGTCTTTGGCGCGCCAGCTTCATGGGCTGCTCTCTAATTGCGGTGTGCGGGCTTCTCTCTAGCTATGGCGTGCGGCCTCCAGGGCGCCGTGGGCTCTGTAGTTTGCAGCACGTGGGCTCTCGCTGAGGCACATGAGCTCAGTAGTTGTGGTGTGTGGTCTTAGTTTTCCCAAAGCAGGTAGGGTCTTAGTTCCCTCACCAGGGATCGAACCCGCGCGTCCCCTGCATTGCAAGGTGGATTCTTTACCACTGGACCACCAGGGAAGTCCCCAAAGTGATATTTTTTTACAGAACCAAAACACAAGTGGTAATTAAAGACAACAAAGTATTGCATGCATGTGGTAAAACAAAAACAAAAAAACAGAACAAGTTGTGAAATGAACTATGAAGAACCCTCCCTTTCCCACTCTTCACTTTTTTTGTGTATGCTTCGAGAAATGCCCATTTTTTTAAAACACAAATGTCAGGCATAATACAGAGATTCCATATACCTTCACCCAGTTTCCCCAGTGGTAACATCTTGCACGTCTGGTACAATAACACAACCAGAAAATTGGCATTGATACAATCCATCAACCTCATTTAGATTTCACCAGTTTGATATGCACACATTTGTGTGTCTGTGTTTAATTCCATATAATTTTATCACCTGTAGGCTCATGTGACCACAACCACATTCTAGACACAGACTGCTTCCAGCTTAGGGATCCCTCATACTTCCCTTTCTGTAGCTATAGCCACCTCCCTCCCTCCCTCCCTCCCCACTTCCCTAACCCTTGGCGACGCTGATCTGTTCACATAGCTGTCATTTTATGAGGGCTGCATGAACGGAATCAGATTGGCTTGTTTTCACTCAGCATAACCCCCTGAGGTCAACCCAAGGTACTATGTGTCTCTGTAGTTTGTTTCTTTTTATTGCTGAGTCCTGTTGCTTGGTATGGATGTGCCAGTTTGTTTAACCTGTTGAAGGACATTTAAGTTGTTTCCACTTTGGGGCTGAAAAACAGTTTCTGGACCAAATTCCAACGTGTGTGTGTGTGTGTGTGTGTGTGTGTGTGTGTGTGTGTGTGTAGGCTTCCCCACACCAACAAGCAATTTTCAGTTGCCAGCAGCGTGTTCGAGAATTCAACTCAATTCCGACACTATCTACCCAGAGATAGCATTACATTCCACATGTAAGACCACCCTCCACTTCGATCGCCAGGTGCAAGTCCAGGTTATCACCTGTGCTTCTGACAGACTGGTTATAAGCCAGAGGTTCCCATGACCCCCTTCTCGGATTTAATTAATTTGCTAGAATGGCTCGCAGAACTCAATAAAACCCATTTACTCACTAGATTACTGATTTATTATAAAAGTATATTAAAGGATATGATTCAAAACCCAGATGAAGAGATACATAGGTCAAGGTCCTGAACAAAGGAGCTTCTGTCCTCATGGAGATGACGAGATACATAGGGCAAGGTCCTGAACAAAGGATCTTCTGTCCTCATGGAGATGAAGAGATACATAGGGCAAGGTCCTGAACAAAGGAGCTTCTGTCGTCATGGAGGTTGGGGACCAGCATGGTGGCACATGGAAGCATCCAGGTTTCCCATTGTAGAACCTCTCCGAAAATGGGGTTTTTATGGAGACTTCATTACATAGTCATGATTGACTAAATCTCTGGCCAATGGCAATTGATTTAACCTCAAGCTCCTCTCTCCTCCCCAGAAATCAGGGAGTGGAACTGAAAATTCCAACCCTCTAATCACTTGGTTGGTTCTTCTGGTAACCAGGCCCCCCATCTTTAGGTGCTTCTAAAAGTCACTTCATTCACAAAAGACACCCTTATCACTGTCAATGCTTAGGAAATTACAAGACTTTTGGAAGCTGTGAGCCAGAAACTGTGGAGTAAAACCACATATATATAAGAAATATATTTTGGTCATCTGAATATCCAAATGTGTGTATATAAATCTATCTATCTATAGCTTATCAATCACAATATCACAGGGGCTATTACAAGTAAAGCTGCTATGAACATGCATGTACAGGTTTGTGTGTGCTCATAAATTTTCATTTCTCTGGGGTAAATGCCCAGGAGTACAATTGCTGAGTCATGTGGTAAGCGAATGTTTAGTGTTGTAAAGAAACTGCTATACTTTTCCAGAGTAGCTGTACCATTTTCCCTTCACACCAGCAATTCATGAGTGATCCAATTTCTCCACATCCTCACCAGCATTCGGTGTTACTACAATTTCTTATTTTACCTTTTCTGATTGATGTGTAGTGGTATCTCATTGTGATTTTAGTTCATATTTCCCTAATAATGTTGAACATCTTTTTGCCTATGGGGTTGAGTGGGAAGGGGAATGATGGAACTTTCTGGGTGATAGTAATGTTTCTTATCTGGATTGGAGTTTGGGTTACACCAATGTAAATTTTATCAAAACTCATGGAATGGTCCAGTTAAAATCTGTGCAATTCACTGCATGCAAATTTTACTTTAAAAAAAAAGGTAACTGTAAACTAATATTTAATTCTTGTTACTTTTATGTATGCTGAAGTAGCTAGGTGGAAGTGTGCTGATGTCTGCAGCCTACTTTGAAATGTATCAAAAAATAAGATATATTGATGGATAGATAAAGTGATGGATAGATATGTAACAAAGTATAATAAAATTTATTTTATGAATTTATTTATTTTATTTTATTTATTTTTGGCTGTGTGGGTCTTTGTTGCTCCGCGCAGGATTTCTCTAGTTGCGGCAAGCAGGGGCTACCCTTCATTGTGGTGCACGGGCTTCTCATTGCAGTGGCTTCTCTTGTTGTTGCAGAGCATGGGCTCTAGGCTCGTGGGCTTCAGTAGTTGCAGTGCTCTGGCTCAGTAGTTGTGGCTCGTAGGCTCTAGAGTGCAGGCTCAGTAGTTGCGGTGCACAGGCTTAGTTGCTCCACAGCATGTGGGACCTTCCTGGACCAGGGCTTGAACCCACGTCCCCTGCATTGGCAGGCGGATTCTTTTTTTTTTTCGGTACGCGCGCCTCTCACCGCTGTGGCCTCTCCCGTTGCGGAGCACAGGCTCCGCACGCGCAGGCTCAGCTGCCATGGCTCACGGGCCCAGCCACTCCGCGGCATGCGGGATCCTCCCGGACCGGGGCACGAACCCGCGTCCCCTGAATCAGCAGGCTGACTCTTAACCACTGCGCCACCAGGGAAGCCCGGCAGGCGGATTCTTAACCACTGCGCCACCAGGGAAGCCCTGTATAATGAAATATTAGTTATAGAATATAGATGGTGTGTACATGAGTGTTCACTGTAAAATTCTTTTCTGTGTTTTTAAGAACTCATAATAAAATGGTCTATACATGCTGAACTATGCATACTGATAAGGAACAATCTCCAGTATATGTTGTTAGGTAGAAAAAGCAAAATATAAAAACAATATCTATGACATGCTCCCATGTGTATAAAGAAAGGGAGCCTGATTATATTACATTTGCTTGGTCAATATCTCTCTGGGAGGATCTCCAGAAAAACTGTAGAAACTGGGAAACTGTAATTGTCTCTAGGAAAGGAGACTGAGAGACTGAGGTTTGGGGGTGTAAAGAAGATTTACTTTTTTTTTTTTTTTTTTTTTTGCGGTATGCGGGCCTCTCACTGCTGTGGCCTCTCCCGTTGCGGAGCACAGGCTCCGGACGCGCAGGCTCAGCGGCCATGGCTCACGGGCTTAGTTGCTCCGCGGCATGTGGGATCTTCCCGGACCAGGGCACGAACCTGTGTCTCCTGCATCGGCAGGCGGACTCTCAACCGCTGCGCCACCAGGGAAGCCCAAGAAGATTTACTTTTTACTCTAATCCTTTTTAACTGTTGAAATGTATGAGTATAGATTCTTTTCTTAACTAAAATAATTATCTTTAGTAATCTATATCTTTAAAAAAATGTGTTAATATCCACACATTGATACTTTCACACATTGATACTGTCTCAGATACTGTGTTTAATCATTAACTCTTTCAGACAGAGTGTCAGGCTGTCATCTTTCCATCCACCTCAGAAAATCCTGGAGATCAAGATCAAAAGTGTTACCTTTCCTGGATAGATAACTTTAGAGATTAGCAGAGGACGATGTACAATGTTAAGTTACAAACAAATGCTCCCTAGTGAAATCCAGTCCCTGTGACAGGGTGGTGGCCCTGTGGCCGGGTCCCTGGTGTGCCCATTACACTCAGACTTTGGCTGTAGCTCCTGGGTCATAGCCGGGCTGCAGGAGTGGGGTGGGATAGGGGTGACAAGCTTGGGCTTATTTTCACCAATTTACAAATTAGAAACTGAAGCCCAGAAAGGTTGAGTACTTACCCGAGGTCACACAGTTAAGTGGTAGAGCTGAGATTTGAAACCTGGTTTGGCCATGTCCAAAAAAATATGTGATTAACCACAATACAGCCCTACTTTCTCATGTGTGGGGACACAGTTAATGTGGGACACTGTTGCCACTATCTGTAGAATTTTCTAATAAAAACAATGCTTTTTGTGTTACTTGGCAAAAACCACACTCAGTTTCTTAAATTTCAGGATTGCTTTTTGTGGCACAGTGCTGAATACCTCACAGCACTGAACACCGTTGTCCACTCAGTTCATTCCCAGTGAGCTTTGTACAACGTTACAACTAGCTGGTGAGGGTAACATTTATCCTTACATACTTGAGGATTCTTTGAAAGCATTTCTGTCCCCAAAATATCAATGTTTCTGATTTACTTCCTGTTATATCATTTAACCACCTTCCCTACACATTTGGAGGAGCTGTAAGGCAACTAAACACAGAAGAAAAAACCCTCAACAGAGTTAAAAGATCAAGATTCTGAGGTTGATTCTAACTAAACAAATCATGGGATTTCTCTGAGCTGGTTTCCTCCTCTGTAACATGGAAATGATAATCAGATTTACCCCATGATTGTTATTAAGGATCAAATGAGATTGTGGATGTGGACCAAATTGTTTCTACCACCAACACCGTGTTAGAAGAAGTCACGTGCACATGAGGCTTCTAAGAGCTGTTCATTTAACATGTTACTTTTTATAACCAGTCTTAATTAGCTCATAAAAGATGAGCATCCTGATAGAGCGAGCCTACAATCTTAATTTCCTAATCTTGCTTTATAGGCCAATAACCTTATTTTATCTTCTGATATTCTCTTTTGCTACCTTTGCTATCTGAAAATCAGTCTTTTCTTAAGATGACAAACAATGGGGAAAATTGCATCTAACCACTCCTCCAGGGAAGACCAGGGTAACGATCTTAGAATGTCACAGGTGCCGTGTTAAATTAGGCGGCCAAAAAAAAAAGTGTTAAGAGTTGGATGACATAGTGGTTCAGAGCCAGTACTCTGGACTGGGACTGTGGGTTCAAATCTTGACCCACCCTTGACTAGCTATGTATTTTCCTCAAGTCTCTGACCTCACCTACAAAATGATATAATAACT
This sequence comes from Kogia breviceps, assembly GCF_026419965.1. NCBI lineage: Eukaryota > Metazoa > Chordata > Mammalia > Artiodactyla > Physeteridae > Kogia > Kogia breviceps. The sequence goes on along the minus strand of NC_081318.1, from coordinate 11,759,447 downwards.
ACCCCTTATTACATTATATTTTAAATTACCTAATTTGTGTAAAGCATTTAGCACAATGAGCAGTACATACAAAACACTCCACGCGTGTTGGCTGTAAGTATAAAACAGACCCAAATTCAGAAACAAAAAACCACAGAAATCTGGAGACACAGAAGCACACAGCGGTAGACACCCGTGACCCTTCCCAGGAAGTCTGTGGATTATCTGCACTTCTCCCTTTTGCCCTGACCACCCACTTCCCTGCACCATTATCCTCCAAAATGAGGTGGCCTGGCAGGCCAGCCAAGAGGGGAGTTCCAACCTCTAGCCAGGTGCTTTGTGAGAAGCAGGCAAGTAGAAAGCCAGAAGACAACTGAATTAAGTGGTGAATTCATATTCTGCTAAGGATACTAAGGTGATAAAGAAAAAAGGCAAGTAAAAACTTTGGGAAGGAGATTGGCCACATGCATTCAGGGCAATAAAAATTTTCACCTTGCTTGTCTCAGGAATGACTTTCCTTAGAATTCAGCTGGAGGAAATAACCCCAAAAGGAGAAAAACTACACCCAAGAAGATAGAATTTTATATATATATAGGCTGCGTTGGGTCTTCGTTGCTGTGCGCGAGCTTTTCTCTAGTCGCGGCGAGCGGGGGCTACTCTTCCATTGTGGTCGCGGGCTTCTCACTGTGGTGGCTTCTCTTGTTGGGGAGCATGGGCTCTAGGCATGTGGGCTCAGTAGTTTTGACACACGGGCTCAGTAGTTGTGGCTCATGGGCTTAGATGCTCCCTGGCATGTGGGATCTTCCCAGACCAGGGTTTGAACCCGTGTCCCCTGCATTGGTAGGTGGATTCTTAACCACTGTGCCACCAGGGAAGCCCAGAATTATACTTTTTAAACAGCTTTATAGAGGTACAATTCACCCCTGTAAAGTGTAAAATTCAATGGGTTGTGGGGGTTTTTTTGGTATATTCAGAGTTGTACAAGCATCACTACTACCTAATTAGAAAACATTTTCATTAACCCAAAGCAATAAATCCATTCACAGTTACTTCCTATTCCTCCCTCCAGCCCTTAGCAACCACTAATCTACTTTTTTGTCTCTTAAAGCATTATTATTATTATTATTTTTTGCGGTACACGGGCCTCTCACTGCCGCGGCCCCTCTCCTGCCGCGGAGCACAAGCTCCGGACGCGCAGGCTCAGCGGCCATGGCTCACGGGCCCAGCCGCTCCGCGGCATGTGGGATCTTCCCAGACCGGGGCATGAACCTGTGTCCCCTGCATCGGCGGGCGGACCCTCAACCACTGCGCCACCAGGGAAGCCCAAAGCATTATTTTTGATGACCGAGAGGAACAAAAAAAGAAAAATTGAATAAACTCAATGTTATTGAATAACATAATATAAAGGTCTGTTAAATTATAGTATATCCATTCAATAAAATACTATCTTATTGGCTGTTAGAAATTACTACAATAAAAACTATATCAAAAGGCAATTCTGTTACAATGTGTAAAGTTTTTTAAAAGATAACAAAATGGTGAACATACTCTGATCTCAACTAGGGTATATTCTGGTTTGTGTGTGAACAGACTGGAAGAAATGTGTAGAAATTTGAAGTGGCCATGTTAGGGTAATGAGATTGTGGACAACTCTTCCTTTAGCCTTTAAATATTTTGTAACATTTTATATTTTTTTAAAAATGGAATTTTTAGAAAATCTATTTAAAATTACTGAAATAGAGAATATATTGTAGGGCACAGCCAGACAGCAGTCCAGCCCCTATGACTTGGATCCAGTTCTTACTTAACAAATCTCTTTAGTGCAGGCTCCTTCTAGCAACCAAGAGCCTTAAGCTACAAAGGTCCCACCTCACCCAGGCTGCATGACTTTTCACACTGTAGACTTTCAGGCCTTCACCCTTTGGCCCTCTTACCTCTCAGCCGACACTCCCCAAACTCCCCAGAACTCACTGCTTAACTAAGCCTTCTTAGTTACCATTGCATACCAATGACTCTTGGCCAATTTCCTTCTATTAATATATTCCCTGTAGGTCCAAGTCCTTCTGATCCCAGCCATACTTTCTCCTTATGAGCTGAATAGTAAGAAAATTGGTGGAAACAAGATAATCATCCCTCAGTATTGGTAGGGGATTGGTTCCAGGACCCCCGAATGTGATGAATGTGGAAAAGCCTTCATTTGAAGGTCACATCTCATTGGATATCATAGAGTACACACTGGAGTGAAACCCTACAAATGCTCAAAATCTGAGGTTGCTCAAGTCCCTTATATAAAGTGGTGTAGTATTTGCATATAATTCAGCACATCCTCCTGTACACTTTAAAACCATCTCTATGTTACTTATAATACCCAACAATGTAAATGATTTGTAACAGTTGTAAATACAATTTAAATGTTATATAAATAGTTGCCAGCACTCAGCAAATTCAAGTTTTGCCTGTTGGAACTTTCTAGATTTTTTTTTTTCTGAATATTTTCTATGCGAGGTGGGATGAATCTGAGTGAATGCGGAACCCGCAGATTTAAAGCGCCAGTTGTAACTGAAACCGTGGCCCTCAGATTGGGACTTGAACTCAGCCTCAACCCAGACTGGGACTCGAACCCATGCAGCTGGGACTCAAACCCAGCCAAAACCCACAGTCTTCCAACTGAGGTCACACACCTGGTTTCAGGACTTAATGAAGCTCAGGTTTTTGATGTCTCATCACAGAAAGAATTCAGTGAGAGACAAACGGATAGATAAGAAGTGGATTTATTCAGAAGAAACACACTCCATAGACTGTGGGCCATCTCAGGTGAGAAAGGCACCAGGGTATGGGGTTGTCAGTTTTTATAGGGGTGGGTAATTTCCTAGGCTAATGACTGAAAGGATAATTCCAGCTATTTGGGGAAGGGGCGGGGATTTCCAGGAATTGGGCCACCGCCCACTTTTTGATCCTTACGGTGGGTCTCAGAACTGTACTGGCACCTGTGGGTGGTGTCATTTAGCTTGCTGATGTGTCACAGTGAGGGTATAGTGAGGCTCGAGGTCTAGTGGAAGTTGACTTGTCCGCCATCTTGGACCCATCTGGTTCTAATCAGTTTACGTCATGTCCTCGGGCTACGTCATGCTTTCAAAGGTTGTGCCCTGCCCCTTCCCTCTGGTTTCATAACAACCAGCTCTCCTCCTGTTACTGAGTCCAAGCTCCCTGTCTCGCCACACGATGGGCCAGTAACTCGGGAGGCAAGGTGTTGAGGCAAGGAACATGACTTTATTCGGAAAGCCGGTAGACCGAGAAGATGGCGGACTAGGGTCCCCCAAAAAACCATTTATTGGGGTCTGGATGCCAGTTTCTTTTATAGAATCAGAGAGGGAAGTAAAGTAAAAATGTAGAATAGAGAGAGAGGCGGGGAGGAAGTAAAGTAAAAAGGACTATCAGTCTTGCAAAACATCTCTAGGCCAGCCTCGGGGAGGGGATGTGTTAATTTTTTCTTTCTTGCAGCCATTCACAGGGGGGTAGGGTTCCCTGAGGCAGACCATTATGTATGATTATAATAACAAAAGCAATGAGAAAGGCAAAGGCAAAGAAACAGATCCCACACGGGGTCAAAATAGGCTCTCTTCCCTGTTACTCTCCCACCCTGCATTCCCACTTCCTAGAGACACAGCTCATTTACCCTATCGTAGCCTTCCTGTTACGTCGATCACCTCCCTCCCCGTAGTCAGTTTGGGACAGAGAACCAACACTGACACCCCACCACTACATACACACACAACCCCAGGCACACTCACTCTCACCCATGTCCTCATTTTTGTTCTCCTCCTCTCTCTTCCGCCCCCCGCCCCCCCTCCACACATCCTCCGCTGCAGGAGCCCTGGCTGTGCCCCAGGACTGCTACCCCTTCCGTTTGTCCACTAGTAACACTCTGAAGGCAAGAGTCCAGCCCTGTCTCAAGAACAAAGTACGCCTCCAGCACCTGCCTCACCCAGACTTACTGCCAGGTCCACAACTGAAAAGAGTGGGTTCCAGATCGCCAGTCTGTGGTGAGGCCAGGTGGAACGGGAGCCTTCTAAGGAGAGCATTCAACTGTGTTCAGTGAGCACCTGCCACGTGTCAGGAACTGTGTTAGCTTCAGAGATTCAGGTTGGTTGACACTAATCACTCACCCTGAGAAGCTCACAACAGAAGCGTTGCCGAACACAAGTTCGCTTGTCTGCTCCACGGTGAGGCCCAAGAAGCCCAAGCGTCAGTGTTTGGGGCAGAGAAGAGTTATTGCAAGGGCTGTGCAAGAAGAATGGGCAGCACTTGCTCAAAAGACCTGAACTCCCTGATGGTTTGGGGGAAGAGTTTTTGAAGGCAAAATATGAGGTGAGGGCTGTGAGGTGTGCGACTTTCCTCTGATTGGTTGGTGGTGAGGTAACAGGGCGGGGCTCCAGGAATTTTGTGCTAGCCTGAAGTTACCATCCTCCACCTGGGAGGGGGCCTTAGCTCCTGTAGAAGAACTCAAGGATATATTGTTACTATATCCCTTGAGGAGGAACCAGGACTTGACTTTATCGCAGAACTATTGTTTCTTGACTGCTCCTCCACGGTTTCTACATTGCCTTACTTCCGTAATTAGAAACTGTTTGAATCTGCCCTTTGAAACTCAGGGAAAGTCTAGGAGGCTAAAGCCTTTTTCCTACCGACAACAAACAGGGGGCGCTTCCCTGGTGGCACAGTGGTTGAGAGTCCGCCTGCCGATGCAGGGGACACGGGTTCGTGCCCCGGTCCGGGGAGATCCCACATGCCGCGGAGCGGCTGGGCCCGTGAGCCATGGACGCGCAGGAGCCTGTGCTTCGCAAGTGGAGAGGCCACAGCAGTGAGAGGCCCGCGTACCGCAAAAAAACCACAAAAACAACCAGGGGACCCAGAAAGGCTTTTGCACCCAGGAGGGCTCCTCAGGGTCCTGCTCGGTTTCAGAAGGAAGGTACGTAAACAGAACGTCCCTATATAGCGGGAAAAGGCGTGGGCAGGGGAGGAACGAACGCCGTGCAGACGCAGTGGGGACGGTCTCCGCAGCAGGCGCCACCTCGGAGGTGGCCTGTGAAGAATCAAGAGTTAACTGGGCCAAGAAGCATACACAGCACGTCTTACAGGTCTGCAGAAAACAAGGAACTTACAGAAATGGCACTTTGGCAGCAGAAGTAGGACACATCATTCCATGCCCACAGTAGTGCTACAGTGTGCAAAGCACTGCGTGATCCGCAGAGATCAAATAGACTGTAGCCTCTGCTCCCGGGCACAAAACGTATTACCTGAATATAATACATACTGCTCGGAATACCAAACGCATTGAGAAGAAGGGAGAAGAAATGTGAATTTAACTCTGGTCGCAAGTACAAAGATCACTGGGGGTGAGTTTGGGGAAGTACTCTCTTTAGGGCGCTGTAGGGGATGGGTGGAGTAAATAAGAGGCAGAAAAATCAAGGTGGGGCAGTAGTAGGAGTTCAGCCTTCAGCAGAAAGGGGAGGAGGAATCTTGCGCAGGATTGGGGCAGGAAAGTGGGTGGAACCAGTGGGCGCCACCCCGTCTCCTCCTCCCACCCCCCCCTACAACCTCCCTACCTCGCAGTCTGGTGAGACAGGTGAGGGAGGAGCTCCTAGCGCTGGTAAGAGGGGCAGGAGGGCTGTGGCTTTGGGGCTGGCGTGTAACGAGGGGGGCTGGCGTGTAACGAGGCGGTCTGGCCCCTTTGTCGAATCAGTGACTTCTTCCTCTGCAGAGATCAGGGAGCTCCTGACAGGCTGGCTGGGGCTAGTGGCTGCCTAGGTGCTGCTGCTGTGTTGCAGGGCAATGAAAAGGCTTCTCCCCACCAGCCTCCCAGCCTCTGTGCTAGTAACTCCAGGCAGGAAACTTGAAATCGGAGTTTACCGAGTGAGGGCCGGTAGAGGGCGGGGGGCTGTGACAGACATGGGGCACGGAGAGGTCAAGAATCACCTGGGCCTCTGTCCATTGCCCTAGACCTCTGTCTATCGCCTTCGACCTCTGTCTGTAACATTCTCAGGTAGTTGTGTCCTGTGGCTTTGTTGTGTCTATGTACACTTTGTCCCTCCACCTGGAGTGTGTGGCTGACAGGAGGAAATGGGAAGATGGGGTCAAACAGGGTAAGTGGTGCCCTACAGGGTCAGACTGAGGGACTCAGACTGGGCAGGTGGGGGGGTGGGCGTTCGATGCAAGCAGTAATAAAGGGCGGGGCCCTCCTATCACCTGGATTCCAGAGATGCCGTGAGTACTGAGGCCCCAGGCAGGGCCTGCCCAGGACTGGATCCTGGAATGGGTAGAAATACAGAGATGGAAGGGAGACCATAGGGAAGAAGGAAAAAGTAAGGAACGTAGGGCTCTGACATAGTAAACTCAGGGCTGGAGGGCTGGGAGCCAGAACTCCTGGACTGGTTTCCTGGCTATTCCACACATTCTGATACCCTGGGACAACAGCGTGATCCTAGAGAGAATTCCAGAGCTGAAGCGGGACCCTGCAGATCATTTCTTTGGGCCATTTATTTGATTTGAGATTGAAGAAACAAACCCAAACAAAGGTATCTAATATGCTTACTTTGAAATCTAACCCAGCGGTGATGCCAATCGCTAGTGTAGACACAACAGCTGTGTGTCTTTTTGCAGGAGCCTGGGGAGGGGCCATGGTGCCAAGCCAATTGTGGGGGACTCTGGAGAAGCTGCTTCTCTTCCTGTGTTGCACCTCCTTCCTCCTGGGGCTGGCTTTGCTGGGGATACGGCCGGACATCGCCCCTGTTGCTTATTTCTTTCTCACCTTGGGTGGCTTCTTTTTGTTGGCCTGCCTCCTGGCCTGTGTTTTGGAATGGGGGTCTCAATCAATGCAGACCGAGAGCCCAGGGGCCTCAAGCAATGCACGGTGAGTTAAGGGGTGGGCAGGATTGGAGGATTACATGTGTACCCATTCTCCCTGTGTCCCTCTAGACTCTAAGCGGACAGCCTCTGCTTTACCCCTGTCCCTGGTATCAGGGTCAGGGGCTAGTGGAGGGGTCTTTCGCTGGTAGAAGATAGAAAAGGAAAAAAAGGCTTCTTTCAGGAAGCCACTAATGACCTTATTTCTCCCCACCCCCCTCAGGGACAATGAAGCCTTTGAGGTGCCAACCTATGAAGAGGCCACAGTGTTGGAATCACAGTGCCACCCCCCAGAGGTGGATCAACCACCCTCCTACACCAGTGTTGTAATCCCCCCAGAACTTGAGGTGGGACAGCCTAGCCATCCAGAGGAGCCCAGGAGAGCCAGACTGGACAGGCGAGTGGGCTCAGAGGGGTCTGTGATCTCAGGAAGCCCTGGAAGACCTCCAGTCAGCCTGCGGCTTCGGGGACCACGAGTTGCGTCCACTGTTCCTGATCTGCAGAGCTTGTGGACGCCCCCCAAATTGGAACCTCTTACTCCACCCCCTGCCTATGATGTCAGCTTTGGTCACCTTGATGATGATGTTTTCTATGGAAACAACTGGACACCCCGCTAAAGGACTTTCCCAGGATATACCATCTTTCTGCACCAGACCCACTCATTCATTCGACCAGTGCTTCCCAGTGCCTGTTATGTGTCAGGAACTGTGTCTCCACCTGGACATCACATATGATGAGTAACCCAGAGGGGAGTGAGGCTATGGTGAGCCCTTCCCAGCTTTACAGTGGCTCATCCCAGAGATGTGGGCGGCACAATTTGAGTCTTCAGGCAATATTCAGTGACCTACCCCATACCTGGTATCTCCAGAGTTAGACTGAGGGTGAGATGAGGAGATTCCAGAGAATCTAGTGAAGGACGAAAAGAAACAATATCTGAGTGACAGCTCTGTTGCTTCTGTTCCAGGTGCTTTGCCTCTATTAGATCACAAAAATGAGGTATCATTGTTCTCCTTTGAAAAACGAGGATCCTGAGGGTCAGAGAAAATTGATAATTTGCACAGGGGCACACCACTAGTGAATAACACACAAATGTCTTGAATTTTGCTCTTCTGATCCCATAGCCCTTGTGTTTTCAATACAAGGCAACAGAAGCCAGTTCATGCACACATCTCTCAATTTCTGTCTTGGTCAATGGCTGGTGAGGGGTAGAAGACTTCATGTAGACAGAATGGGGGACCAGCTGTGTCTGCAGACAGGGAGTGCTGAGTGGGACCAGGAGTGTGCCCAGCCTCCTAGAGGAGCAGAGCTATCAAAACTGTGATGGCCCCTGCTCCAGATGGGGAGAAGTTCCTGCCCCGAGGAGCTAGACAGCAGTCCCCAGTGCAGGGTCCCATCCTATCTAGAAGCAGTGGAGTAAACTGCCCCAGGGAGAGGTACATCTGATTCTGAGGATGGGTGGATATGACGGTCAGAAAAGAAAACCCGAGGTGCTTGGCGAGGGGTGGTGAAGCATCTAAGGATCCCTCTTGCATCATCTATTATGAAGCACCGGAAACACCTGCACTGTCTGCAATAGCTTCAGCCTCACCCCTGTGCCTGACCCCGCTGGGTTTTACCTGAGGACCCCCTGCCCTGCTTCCTCAGATCCAAACAGAACACCAGCTTCTCTTCTCTGTAATAATGTGCTGTGCCTCTGATGCAGGTTTGAGCCAACCATCGCTGACCCACGCTCATTCTTTGCGCGGGTATCTGTCTAGCGCCTTCTAGTGCTGTCCTCGTCGTCTTTACCCTGGTCCCAACAGTTCAACTTTAATAAACTGAAGAGTCCAGCCACACCCTTCTCCATACAGTTCTTGCAACAGGAGCGTGAGGAGAGGTGGGCGGTTCCGGGGAGGGAGCTGTGATTTCCGCGGGAACCGACGACCAATCGGATGGCCAAGTAGGGCGGGGCGGCTCCTAGCTTCCCCTTCCGCCGAGCGCGCTCGCTCACCCCATTGGACAGCGAGTCCGCCGCGTGGGTTGTGCGCCTGCGCGCGCTCCGGCGACGGCATGGCCGGCCTCGCGTGGGGGCGGAGCTGGGATAGCAGCGCGCAGGCGCTTTGCGCGCCGGCGGACGGGGGAGGGATGCGGAGGACGCGAGGGCTCGCGGTTTGTTTGGGTTGTGGGCGGTGCGCGCACAGCCCGGGAAAAGCGGGAAATGGCGGCGCCGAGCGCGGGACCCCGGTCCGCCCTCCAGCAAAAGGGGCTGATGACCGCTGATAGGGGGCGCAGGTGAGTGGGGAGGGTCCCAGGGGTCCGTAGTGGGGACCAGGGAGGGAGACGCGGGTTTCAGGCGTATGGCCCTGGCGCCCTCTCCCCTCGGAGCCCCTGGGAGCCGCGGTGTCCACGCTTCCAGCCAAGGGTGGGAGGCCGGCTGAGCCCACGAGCGCGGGCGGGCGGGCGAAACTCTTCTGGGCCTTGTCCCTCTCGAGCAAAGACTCCCCAGCCTCGATTCTTCCAACCCCAGAGGCTCTGAACCAGGGGAGGTCTTTCCAGTTCTGTCAAATCTCGGTTTCGCTTAAAAGATTCTTTATTCTTTCTTTCCCTCGGTTCCCTTTTGAGGAACTAAACTCTGTACTCATAAAAACTGATGAGACATGCACATCTTGGAATTCTGCCTGATGTGCGTTCGTTTCGGATTGAATATATCATGATCCGTATTGCGTTGGGTGTAATGACCAGATTTTCACATAAGTCAGCACAGATTTGAGGGGTTTGAGTACTCTGGGACAAGGAGGTTCCCGAGGCTCCGAGTGTGTCTCAGCCTCTGCCCCAGTTAAATCGTATCATGGCAGACATTACCCAGAATAACATATCTTAATGCCTCCCGGTCCAGACCCAGGTGATGAATTGAGGACTTTGGAACCAGAACCTGCAGAAGGACACAGAATCAAGACTTAAGAATCGCCTTTGTGTCCTTTTGTCCACCCCCTCCCCCCTTTCCCGATGTGTCCTAAAGATTGTGGTTACTTTTGGAAAGTTCACCTTTGAGACTCTCCCCGTAGTATGGAATCCTGCAAGGAGCAGGTGTGTGTAGAATGCATACTGCTTCAAATTAAACCTAATAAGTTATTGATTGAAAATTCAAGTCTACAACTTAGAGTTTAGAACTGAGAGTCGACTAGTGAATTGTGTGGATGATACTGAGTAGGGAGAGGTTTTTTGAGGGGGCTTCTTAATGGAATGTCAACATTTAAGGGCAGACCAAAGGTCCTGTGAAGGAAACGGGGACCTAGTAAGCAGAGAGGGAAACTGGAGAGAATGGTGTCATGGAAACCAAGGGAGGAGAAAGTTTTAAGGAGAAAATGCTACTGGTTAATTAAGGGAAAAAAGTCGAGTAAACCCACCCCACCATGGGTGTGTATCCTGAGGAAATACCCAGAATCCAGCTACGATGTTATTTTGCGATTGAACTATTAACACTTATTTTTACCAGAGTTCATACATGTTGTCATTGTTAACTGCTTTGGTGTGTTCCAAGGTGATTCTTTTTATTAATTAATTAATTTTTGGCTGCATTGGGTCTTTGTTGCTGTGCGCAGGCTTTCTCTAGTTGTGGCGAGCGGGTCTACTCATCGTTGTGGTGCACGGGCTTCTCGTTGCTGTGGCTTCTCGTTGCTGTGGCTTCTCTTTGCGGAGCACAGGCTCTAGGTGCGTGGGCTTCAGTAGTTGTGGCTCGTGGGCTCTAGAGCACAGGCTCAGTAGTTGTGGCGCAGGGGCTTAGTTGCTCGGCGGCATGTGGGATCTTCCCAGACCGGGGCTCGAACCCGTGCCCCCTGCATTGGCAGGCGGATTCTTAACCACTGCGCCACCACGGAAATCCCCAGGATGCATTTTAAGATAGGTTTTTTAAGTTATAATCTGAAGTTGGTACCATATTCCTTTCTCACTGCCATCAGGTCCTTACTGTTGTCATGTATTTGCAAACTGTGACTAAGCAGGCTGGCACACCCTGGATTTATATAAACTAGGCACATAGATGTTATACACTGGAAATGGGATTCTTTATAACATCTTTACTGGAGTATAATTGCTTTACAATAGTGTGTTAGTTGCTGCTATATAACAGAGTGAATCAGCTATATGTATACATATATCCCCATATCTCCTCCCTCTTGTATCTCCCTCTCACCCAGAAATGGGATTCTTTGAGTTCATCAGCAGAAGCTGAACTCTTTCCAAACGCATAGCAAAACTAAGGAATCCTTGAAATGAAGACATCCCTCGTAAACTAAATTACCCAAATAATTTCGCCTTTACATGCTTTAACTCTTCGAGTGATTTCAGGTTATGTGGATTGTTTTTATCATTGGCATTTATCTACTGTGACTTTCTGGCAGACTTTTTACTTAATTCGGTTCTTATAAGATCCTGGTCATTTCTAGTGTTATTTTGTCACAGGAACTTACCGTTTTAAAAACCATAGTTGCAATTGGTAAAAGTAGGCTCAAGAAAATGTGTGTGTGTGTCTGATTTACTTTATGTTGAAGCTGTCCATTGGCTTGAGTTTTTGCCACTGTATTAAATTATTTTAAAACAAAGGATTATTTTAGGGCTTCCCTGGTGGCACAGTGGTTGAGAATCCGCCTGCCAATGCAGGGGACGTGGGTTCGAGCCCTGGTCCGGGAAGATCCCACATGCTGCGGAGCAGCTAAGCCCGTGTACCACAACTACTGAGCCTGCGCTCTAGAGCCTGCGAGCCACGACTACTGAGCCCGCATGCTGCAACTACTGGGGCCCGTGCTCCACAACGAGAGAAGCCACCGCAATGAGAAGCCCGTGCACTGCAGCAAAGAGTAGCCCCCGCTCGCCGCAACTAGAGAAAGCCCTCACACAGCAACGAAGACCCAACACAGCCAAAAATAAATAAATAAAATAAATAAATTTATATATTTAAAAAAAGGATCATTTTAGACTCATATCATATCACTGTCAGCACCTTAGGTAAATAATGTGAAATGTTTTCTGGAATACTCCTTAATGCAAATTGATCAGTCAGACAGAGGAATATTCCTTCTTGTGAGTACGTGTACTTGTGTGTGTATTATTTTTGTCACGATAGATATTTCCCCTCGTCAGACCATTCATCTCAGAAGATGGTGTCAGTTGAACATCCTCCATAAAGGATTGTATATCATTTCCTTATGATCAGTGTGTTACTGCTTAATACTTCTATGATTTTTTTTTTTTGCGGTACGCGGGCCTCTCACTGTTGTGGCCTCTCCCGTTGCGGAGCACAGGCTCCGGACGCACAGGCTCAGCGGCCACGGCTGACGGGCCCAGCCGCTCTGCGGCATGTGGGATCTTCCCGGACCAGGGCACGAACCCGTGTCTCCTGCATCGGCAGGCGGACTCCCAATCACTGCGCCACCAGGGAAGCCCGCTTCTATGATTTTAAGCACGTTCCACAAAATATGTCTCGTTTTTCGTTATCATAAGTCCTGTTCCTTAGGTTTCTCCTACCCACACCTCTTCCGCTCCACTTCTCTGTGCCCGATCTGGTACTTGACAGCTTTTCTGTCTTTTATCTGTAGGATATTGGGAGCGTATGGCATGCATCCTGACCATCAGGAAGCTCTAAAAAAGAACCGAGTGGTGCTAGCCAAACAGCTGTTGCTGAGCGAACTGTTAGAACATCTCCTGGAGAAGGACATTATCACCTTGGAAATGAGGGAGCACATTCAGGTATCTGAAGGCAAAAGAGAAAAGCTAAGGACATATATTAGTGGGAGAAAGAGGAACAGAGCATAGGAAAGTGTGCAAAAGATGCAGTGCTTGACTAAGGAAATGAAAATGCTCTTCTACCCTAGAGCATTTAACAAAAAACATATAGTTCAAGAATAATGGGGGAAGGACTTCCCACATACGTATTTTTCTGTAAAAGGAGTTCTTGAGACGGATGATGCTGTTAACTAGGGGGCTCATCTGGAGAAACAGAAGTACAGCTGGGTAAGTAAATGTGATGTATCGTGTTTTATTCTTGTGTTGTAGGCCAAGGTGTGCAGTTTCAGCCAGAATGTGGAACTCCTCAACTTGCTGCCCAAGAGGGGCCCCCAGGCTTTTGATGCCTTCTGTGCGGCCCTGAGGGAGACCAAGCAGGGCCACCTGGAGGACCTGTTGCTCACAACCCTGGCTGGTCTTCAGCACGCACTGCCACCGGCATGGAGCCCTAGACATGTGGTGTGTTGGGAAGGGTTGGTTTGGAGGGAAAGGCAGTTTTGAGACTGTGGTGAAGTGGGGAACAGGACTAGATTTCTGTATTACTTGGACTGGACCAGCTCCCTAAGGCCTGGTTTGGTGGGTCCTGCTTTCTTACAGTTGAGCCGCGACTACAACTTGAGTCTCCCTTTCCCGGTGTGTGAGTCCTGTCCCCCCCACAAGCAGCGCCGCCTGTCTCCAGGTGAGAACTGAGGGCGTAAAATGGGTCCCGCGGATTGATTTCCGTTTCCTTGACTGGCATCTGACTTTGCCCTGGTGTCAAACCTATTTTCGTTCCTATTGGAACAGTTTCCTCAGTGAATTTGTTAGGGACCAGCAGGACAGTTTAGATGGGCTATGGGTTGGGCCTGTTTTTCTTCCATCAGAGATGGTTTTCTAATGGTGATTGGTCCTTGGAGCAACTTGTGCAGGTAGGAAGTTCCTGCACATAATTGGCCTATCTCCTCTGTAAAGCTTAGTTATGTTATGGTGAGGAAAGACTACATCATGGGCCTCTACCCTGCTGACTGAGTAGCCTAGGGATTAGAACAAGGGTTTTATCGTACACCCCATTCAGTCGTTCACTGAGTTGAGCACTTACTGCTGTATGCAGGGTAAGTGCAGAGGATCCAGCGGTGAGCGAAAGCAAACGGGGTCTCTGCCCCCATAGAGCTTACAAACAAGGGAAGTGAGTGAGACCAGTAATTATTAAAAGGGTGCCTGAGTTATAATGAAGCACTAGGATTGCTGTGTAGATGGTATGCTAGTTTTTCTGCTCTCTATGCCGCAGATACAGTGGAACACTCCCTGGACCATGGAGACGGTCCTCCCGGCCTTCAGGTGAAGTCTTGCACTCCTGAGTTTTATCAGACGCACTACCAGCTGGTGAGTCTTGCAAAATGGCAAGAGGAAAAACGTTGGGAAATGAGATACCCTTCCTGGGCATCTGAACTGAGTTTGTGTATGTACATTTCTCTCCTGCCTTTATTAGTCAGAAAATAATTGCTGATTGAATGTGTTCTGTAGGTATGTCTATATTTGACCTGGTGGGATTAAGAAGAAGAACGTGATGTCTTTGTTTTTTTGAAATGTCTCATCTAGTGGGGGAGGCGTAGTTTCTGTCCTCAAGAAGCTCATGGTCTAATCGGCCTCCCCTCCCCAGGCCTATAGGTTGCAGTCTCGGCCTCGTGGCCTGGCACTGGTGCTGAGCAACGTGCACTTCACAGGAGAGAAAGACCTGGAATTCCGCTCTGGAGGGGATGTGGACCACAGCACTCTAGTCACCCTCTTCAAGCTCTTGGGCTACAAAGTTCATGCTCTTCTTGACCAGACTGCACAGGTACCCGAGGCAGGACATGCAGACATGTGCGTTAGAGGATGGGGCAACACTTGGGGGCCAGAAACATCCATGCTCCTCTGCCTGCTGGGTTGTGCCTTACTAGAGTTATGTTCTCTCCCTACCTTTTACTTGCTGTGTTCTGCCTCCCATCTTGCAATCTAGTTTAAAAAAAAAAAAAAAAAAAGGCGGGGGGGGGGGGCCTTCCCTGGTGGCACAGTGGTTGAGAATCCGCCTGCCAATGCAGGGGACATCCCGCATGCAGCAGAACAACTAAGCCTGTGCTCTGGAGCCCACGAGCCACAACTACTGAGCCCGCCTGCCGCAACTACTGAAGCCTGTGTGCCTAGAGCCCGTGTTCCGCAACAAGAGAAGCCCGGATACCGCAATGAAGAGTAGCCCCCGCTCGCCACAACTAGGGAAAGCCCGTGCGCAGCAACGAAGACCCAACACAGCCAATAAATAAATAAATAAATAAATAAATAAATAGAAAACAAAACAAAAGAGAGAAAGGATTCAGGCCAGCCAGCTGCCTGGGTGTTGACTTCTCAGGGTGGCTGTGTGCTCCCTGAGTAAGAATAGTCCAGGGTCGGGTTCTCACTTTGACATGCTCAGCAACTTGATTCCCGGTCCCTCAGGTGGTGAGATACTGATATGCACCCAGCCAACTAAGAAAAGATATTTATAAGTCAGGGTTACACAGGACAGTGACTTCTTGGTTGACGTTGCTGCTTAGGAGTCCAGTTCTCAAGATTACGTTGGCAGATAAAATTCTTACAAATGAAAGTTTGCTAGAATTGTCCTTGTAAATACTGTTTTGTGGTCATTTCGTGAATTAACCTATTTTTTTTTTTCCTTTGGGCTGTGTTGGGTCTTTGTTGCTGCGCAGGGGCTTTCTCGAGTTGCAGTGAGCGGGGGCTACTCTTCATTGCAGTGCGCAGGCCTCTCATTGTGGTGGCTTCTCCTGCTGCAGAGCGTGGGCTCTAGGTGCGTGGGATTCAGTAGTTGTGGCGCACGGGCTTAGTTGCTCCGCGGCATGTGGGATCTTCCCAGACCAGGGCTCAAACCCATGTCCCCTGCATTGGCAGGTGGATTCTTAACCACTACGCCACCAGGGAAGTCCCTAACATAACCTATTCTTATCAGTTGTGTGGCCACAAGACAGATCTTAACGTAGATTACTTCTGAATTAGATTCCTGCAGGTCATAAGCATTTTTGTTATGAGTTAGTCCCCTTTAGCCTCAATTACCGGTCTGTACCACTGACTTTGTTACCTTTAGGTAGCTCTGTTTTGGAATTGAAAATAGTCCATTGAAAATTAATACTAATTATTTATTTTGATTCCAGAATAATAGTGCTTTCCTAAACTTGCCTTTGGGAATATCCGTGGTAAAATTAAGGTTTCTAGAAGATTCTCTGTGATCTATTGAGGTAGGGTGGTCAGCATTGTCTATGGTCTTCATTTCTGTTTCTCAGCTGTCTTGCTTCTGTGAGAATAATTATGTATTTGCTAAATTTGGGGTAAGGCCAGATTCATTGGTAGGGACCTGAATGTTGTTCTTTACATGCTGTTAGCAGCTTCCCAATAATGGCTCAGGCAAAGAAGTAAACCTACCCTTGCTTCAAAGCCATGGCTGGAACAGCTCCTTTCTGCATCAAGTATTCACGTAGGTTATATGCTTTCCTGAGAGATCTGCTGGGCATGAAGGGAGTAAAGGTGGGACAACAGCTGCAATTCTTACAGAGGGAATCCTATTAGAAGGTCACGTAACAAAATGAATGCTATTTTCATTTCTTTACAGGTTTTGGTCTAGTCATTTTTTTTTACTAGGAATTTATTATGTCATGGTTTTCCAAATTTTATGCAGTTGGTAAGGGATTTTTATGTGCTTGATAGTTAAAGATACATCACTAAGCACTAGGTCAGCTGTGTACTACTGATTCTTCTTAGAGACAGTAGCTTCGATGGGCCTGTGGGCCCACTTCACAAATGCCATTCCCTGATGCAGATTCCAGGACCTGTTGGATTCTGATTCTCCGGTTACGTTGTTCTATAACTTGAATTGCAGTGGAGTTCAATTTTGAGCACCTTATAACAGGGGGCAACTATGTTAGCTGCCAGAGATTTTTTAAAATGTGGATCTTGAGTTCAAGGGACCTCAGTTAGACGAGGGAGCCTTGACATCGGTTTAAAAAAAAAGAAAGAGGCACATCCCCTTATTTCCTAATGACAACGAAAGACTAGAGACAGTGTCTTCTACAGTAGTTAAGAGGAAGAAACCATCACCTGGGTAGATGTGGTGAGAAGGATAAGTGGAGGATGTGAGAATTAAGCTGCCCGTGAAGGATGGAAGCTACTGAGGCAGAGAGGAGGAGTGAAGGGGCCGTATGCAGGGAGAACAGCATACAGATTAGAAATGTGTGTGTGAGGGACCTTGTGAGTGAACCAAATGTCTAGGGCACAGGAGTTCCAAAAATGAGATCGGAGAAAAAGGGACCAGAGGGCACAGGGCCTTGAATGTCTTCCCAAAGGAATTGGGCTTCCTTGTGTTGACATTAGAACATCGTTAGTAGTTTCTGAATAGAAAGGTGACATATTCACAGTGATGATTCAGGAAGATGAATATGACAGTAATAAATGAGGTAGAGACCAGTGGCGGGGAATACAGTTTGGAGTTAATATCATAATGCCAGTATGAGATGGTGGGGGCCTGGACGGGATAGTGGACCAAAAGGAAAAGAATATATGTGAAAAATAGTATAATGGAATGATTGTACCGTCAGTGCTTTGTGATTAAATAACTACCTATGGAAGAAGATGGAAAACGTAAGGAATTGAGGGCCTCAGAGGAAGTCAGGACCAAAGGTGTAAATTTGGGAACTACTTGTGTAGGAAAAAGACTTTCAGTAATGAGAGATTATAACCTTTGAGAAAAAGCAGAAGGGCTGCGACTTAACCTTCGGGATATCACCCTCCATGTATCCTAGTCCTCAGCTCTGGAGATTCAGAAACATGAGGAGGACATTGCAGAATCCATTTCTGACAGTGGTCAATCGAACTTTCAGATGCAGTTAAAACCAGGTAGCGACAGTGGGTGTGATAATTTGGTGTACGAGGCATCTGTACAGGATACTATCTTTCTGATAGAACATCTCAGGAGGCTCAATTCTTCAAAAAAAAAAAAAAAAAAAAAAACGTTTTGGCCATGCCACAAGGCATGCAGGTTCTTAGTTCCCCGACCAGGGATTGAACCTGTGCTCCCTGCAGTGGAAGCGTTGAGTCTTAACCACTGGACCTCAGGGCAAGTCCCTCAAGTCTTTTATGTAATTATTTGGTGGGCAAAGAGACATAACCAAGAAAATTTAGATCCTCTTTTTCTCCCCGTATTATTCCTTTTTGCTTTAGAGATAATTCCATTTAAAAATTGGAGATAGTGTAGTCTCAGAGAAGCATTTCGCCTGACAGTGCTGGAGAGCACGCTGGCACCGTCACCGCTCACGTAGGTGTTCAGTGCTTCTGTTTCTCATCAGAGTCTTTTCTTCTTGCATCTACCTCATGAGTTTTACTACTTCTAGAATTAACAGTTTATTGTCTATTAGGAAATGAGATACACTTTAAAGTGGCAGGTTTCCGTTCACCATGTGGTGGTATTGGTTTGTAACTTGCATTTGGTCACAGGCGGATTGGAGGGTATAGGGGCAAGCTGTGGGTCATCTCTGGAAAATACAGCTGCCGGGAAAATTTGGGGTATCATTTCAGGGAGTTCACAGGTTATTCTTTTCTTCTGTGTCCCCCAGCCAAAAACACATGGAAGTGTTAAGAGCCCTGCTATTTATAGAAATTCTGTAATTTTATCAGAAATAGATCTAGAGATCCTATTTTAAGCTATGCTACTTTTGGAAAAACTTCCCCAAATGACTAACCCCCATTTATTGAATGGTTTAATCTTATTAAATTCAGTTACAAAGCCCGTGTGTTCTTAACTTTGGGCTTCGTTGTCTTCTCTTTACTGACCTAGTAATCTCACTTAAGTTCAAAATGCTCCTGAGCGCCTAACCTGTATATTTATTCCCTTCTTGGAGCAAAATGAACTTCACCCATTACATGTTAAATTCTGTTACAGTCAACTCCAGAGGAGCCGTCATACTTATGTAGACTCTTGAGATGATACATTCTTAAAATGAATGAATTTTGGATATCTTTTATTACCTTAAGATCTCCAATATTATGGTTGGGTTCTGTTTGCTCAGAAAATACGCGTGCTCTTTCGGCACAGCCAGTTTCTCCATTTCCAGTGAAACTGCAGACTTTCAAGTCTCTTATTAAGTCTCAATTATGTGCAAACGGAACTATTCCAAACAGATAAGTAGTTCTCAAACGTTAGCACATCAGGATTACCTGGAGGGCTTGTGAAAGCACAGTTTGCTGGGGGCCAAGCAAGACTTGGCGGTTCTTACAGGTTCCCCGGTGCTGCTGATGCTGCTGTTTTAGGGGCCACACTTGGAGAATCACTGCATTGTATTATACAAGTGTGTGTTTTATTGGGGGCTGTGTATGGGCTGTTAGACATGTGTGTACTATAACTGTTCTACCTAGATAGCATATTCTTCATTATATTTTGATCAAGTTCACAGTAAAATGAGCTTGTTGTCTCTCTGCTCGTCTCAGAGACAATCCAGACATCTTGAGTTGTAGAGGGAGACATAGGTTTAAAAGTTTGTATCATATTATTATACTGTTAGGTATAATGCCTCAGTTAGAGTATTATTCATATATTTCAGTCTAGTGCAAGATCAAGAAGATTCTTAAGTTAGACTACACGGTTTCTTTGAAAAAATAATATTGTTAACTCTTCATGAGACAAGCACATTGTAATGGCAGATCTTTGCAATATGTGCCAGACATAGTGATAAGTCCTTTGTATGCCATATCTCATTTAATCTTTACAAACTTGGAGGAAATGGGTGCCTAATTGTCTTACAAAATGGGTATTAGAGCCTTGAGGGGCTCAATAACTTGTTCTAATTTATGAACCTAGGGATCCAGCTTAGGTCTGCCTGATCCCTTCACCCATATATGTAGTCATGACCCCGTGCAGAATCCTCCATAGCGTGTGTGCTTCCATGGACAGAGCATTTTATACAGACGTCATCACTGTCTCTGGGAACTTAAATTCTCAGACAGAAGACAGCAAAGAAGTACCGCTGTGCTCTGCTCTCAGGGTCCTGTGAGCCCTGTGTCACACAGCAGCTCCTGCAGCTGTTACGGTTTACCTGGCGGTCCCTTTGTGCCGTGTGTATACCAGGGCCTGTGCTCTGAAGAAGGATCAGGTTGATGATTGGAGAACGGATAAAGCTAACTAGCTCGTGCACGATTAGCCTCATTAATATCTTGCTTTAACCCAGGAGTTGTTAACATACCTCAGTGAGTCTGTGAATTGTAAAATTACACTCAGAATTTTGTCTGAAGTCATGCAGTTTTCTGGTGCATCTCTGACTTCACTTACCATTGACCACAGGAATGCAGGGGACACGCTGCACCTTCTGATAGCTTAGGGTTTCGGACACTGAAGAAAAGCTTACACTGGTGCTGACTAGTGAACAACGCTAAGAGTTCTCTTTCTTCTAGGAGATGCAAGAGAAGCTCCGGAATTTTGCGCAGCTTCCCGCTCACCGAGTCACGGACTCCTGCATAGTGGCGCTTCTCTCCCACGGTGTGGAGGGCGGCGTCTATGGCGTGGACGGCACGCTGCTTCAGGTGCGTGCCGCCCCGAGGCCGCAGCTCCGCGAGCTGGGCCGCTTCACCTCCCGCCTGCCCCTCTCTCCGGCGGCGGCGGCTCCCCTTGTGTGTAGGACTCAGGAGGCCGCACTGACCACCAACCTCCCTTCTCCCTTATTTGTCTCTGGCAGCTACAAGAGGTTTTTCGGCTCTTCGACAATGCCAACTGCCCGAGCCTACAGAACAAACCGAAAATGTTCTTCATCCAGGCCTGCCGCGGAGGTGAGTGCCCTGGCACACCGGCACCTGGGTGTGGCTCCTGGGCAGCCTCCCACCAGCTCTCACTTTCCTGTTTGCTCCTCTCAGGTGCTAGCGGATCCCTTGGGCACCTCCTTCTGTTCACTGCTGCCACCGCCTCTCTTGCTCTGTAAGTGTCTCCCAATGCATGGGGTGTGCTGGGACTTGGGCAGCCCGTGGCTCTCAGGTTGGTCAGCTCTCTGTGCACTGCCACATCCTGTCCTCCAGACGCTCTTTGCCAGTGTCTTTGCCTTCTTTCCTGAGGACGCTTCCTTCTTTCTGTGCTTATTAATAACCCTGATGCGCTTTTTTGGTTACTCATTCCAGTTAAGGATTTTGCGGCTGTCTCCGCTTCCTAGCCCTCTCACTTTATCCTCTTCCTCTTTTTTTTCTCCACCTCTCCTCCCCCTTTCCGCTTTCTCCTTTTACTTCTCGTCTCACCTACACTCCATTCTTGTCTCCTCCCTTCTCTGTGTCACTCACGTGCCGGGCAGGAAAGCAGCGCAGAAGCCCCAGGTCAGCCTTTGGCTCGTGCTGTTCTGTGAGCTGCTGCTGTCCCTCTTCTTTCTTGCACGGAGTCTCTTTCACCCCTTGGAGAGCCAGGACTCCCCGACTAGGTTCCAAAGACATGGAGGCCTGCTTCTCATCTTGGAGGAAAACAGTAATAATTAAAAGCTCTAAATGCGGAGTCAAATTCTGCCTCTACCACTGACTAGTTACGTCAAGTTAGAGAAGTTGCTTGATGTCCCTGCACCTTAGTTTCCTCAGTATCAAACGTAGATAATCATCAGACCTACTTCATAAGGTCAGGCTGTTGTGATGATTAAGTGAAATGGTTCGTACGAAGGACTTAACTTAGCACAGTGCCTGGCTCATAGGAGATCCACGGAAAATGCCAGCTCTGACTGTTAGCTCATGATCCGTGCCCCTTAAGGGGCTGGTAGTTTGATTTAAAGGTCACTTTGTCCAAGCATTCAAATAATACATTTTTTACATGTGTGTGTGGAGTAGCAGATAGATCCTTTCAGGGAAAAGGGGGCAATGCAATATGACAAGCATACCAAGATTAAAAAGATATCCCCTTCGCCCCCCCAAAAAAAAGGTGTGCTGAGCCAGAAGTGGGCCCGAATCTGATTTGAAAACGGAGCGTCTGCGTCAGTCATATGTAATGAGATGTGGCTGACCTCGTGATAATATACCTTCAGCTACAGCTGAGAGTTTGGACTTTGGACTGTGACAGATAATAGTACAGAGCTGTTGGGAGCTTACGTAAGAAATAATGCGGCAAGTTTTTTTATTTCGGGACGATTACCATGGCAGGAAACGGTGCTAAGGAAAGAGTATGTGCAGCAGGAACTTACTTCCTTAAGCGCCTGCTGTGTCCCCGGGCTCAGAGCACTACCCGATGTGTAGTAGCCCTTCATAAACATTGAATGAATGGATGGAAGTTAATCTGCCTAAAAAGCGTAGCAATAGTACAAAAAACATATGGGGATACTGTGAAAAAACAACATTTATTCATTAATAGATCTGAGACACAAAGGCAAGGGAGGAGTCTCCTTTCTCTTGAGGGACACGTTCAGCTTGGCCTATTTCCTTTAGGAGGTGTCACTAGCAAAATAAAAGGAAATAAACATGTTCATGATCATTTTCTCCTCCTGTGTTCAGAGATTATATACAAATACTAGACCTGGATAGGGAAGAATTGCTCTCTTCTGGGCTAACGTGAATCTTCTCTCTAAAATTAAATCCTTCAAGGCATGACCAGTAGCCAGCTCTTCCTTTGAAAGCCTGAGCTCAACTGTCTTCTGCTGTATTTCGTTAACATAATTGATACCTGTAAGAAGGACCGCCCCACCCCGGGTGACTGGCTCCTAAACTGGAGTGTAAGCTCCAGAAGGGCGGGGACTTTTTCTTCACTATATCCCTACGGCTTCAAACAAAAACAGCGCCTGGCATATGGCGGTTGCTCAATAAATTTTTACGGGATCAGTGAATCTTGGTCATTTTCTGCACAGATCTTCAAGCTTCACTCCCGTTTTAGGCTGTCTTGGGGGTCATATGGAGCAGGAGATGTAAAAAAAAGCATACTTACTCTCTTACCTTTGGCATGACAAGCTGTGTGTCCTTGTGTCTCTTTCCTACCACCCCCAAAACAGCAGCATCAGAAAAAGAACATATCTTGGGGTAGATAAGGCCTAGGTCAGGAGGTTGGGCACGTGCTCAGGGTATGTTGAGAATCCACTGCTAATATCGAATGATAGTGTTCTTGTTACATTGCATAGGAGAAAATAGTCAAATTTTCCCAATTTTAAGTTTCTTTAAATTTCTTTCAAATTTTGCACGCCAGCTACAGTTTGGCTTATGACATTAATAAACAATAAGTGATGTAAAAATACCCCAGACACCCTGAAAACAGCTGATCATGCTTAGTTTTATAATTTGTTTATTGATACATAGATTTGAGGTGGTAGTTTTCATATAGCATAAATGTAGTCATCATATTTTTGGTTTATTGTTTTTCTTTTTTATGTAATAAAACTAAATATATCAATATTTTATTGTGTATTGCAATAAGGAGCATTTTGACTTCCAGGAATATTGACAATTGAACAAGTGAATCATGGACGCAGATGGCTTTTCATTCTGTTTACAAGGAGTATTTGATTCAGCACTTCCCCTGTCTTATACGGCGTGGACAGAGCTCAGGCTGTGTACATGTGCGTGTGATTGGGCACGGTGTCCGGCCCGCCATGGGCACCCTCTGTGTGACCGGTGTCCTCTGGCAGAGGAGTGGGACTCATGGCGTTCGTTCGTTTGTTTTTTAATTCATCAGCCACAGGTTGGAGGCAACAGCTGGAAATGGTTCTTCCCAGTCAAGGTTGCAGGGAGCTCGGGCTTGCCTGTGACGGGCCCCAGAGAGGAAATGACCTCTTTGTCCGCTCTGTCTGCCTCCGTACAGATGAAACAGACCGTGGGGTCGACCAGCAAGACGGGAAGAACCATGAGGGATCCGCCGAGTGCGAGGAGAGCGATGCCAGCAGAGAGGAGGGGCTGAAGATGCGACTGCCCACTCGCTCGGACATGATTTGTGGCTACGCCTGCCTCAGAGGTACCGTGAGCTCCAAAGGAGAGATCCAGAAGGTGGCGGCTCCCTCTGACGGGGGAGGGGGCGGGTGCCGGCGAGGTCCGCCCAGCCGCGTGAGGGTGCCCGGGACCTTCCCCGCGCGCTCACCGCTGTCCTGGTCGCAGGGACCGCTGCCATGCGCAACACCAAGCGGGGCTCCTGGTACGTGGAGGCCCTCGCTCAGGTGTTCTCTGAGAGGGCCCGTGACAAGCATGTGGCCGACATGCTCGTGGAGGTGAGTCGGCTCAGCGGCGCCGGGAACCTTCTGCGTCCCCGCGCTGTTCTACCTTCCTCCGCCCTTGCCCTGTTTCTCACAGTCTCCCCACCCTTCCTCCTCTGCTGGGACCCTGGAAACACCCGCTCCTCAGACCGCGGGCCCTGGGTTTCTGCCTTTGCAGGTGAACGCGCTCATCAAGGAGCGTGAAGGCTACGCCCCGGGCACGGAGTTCCACCGATGCAAGGAGATGTCCGAGTACTGTAGCACCCTGTGCCGTCACCTCTATCTCTTCCCGGGACACCCTCCCACGTGAGGCCACCTCCCGTCACCCGAGCCTCGCGGAGGCCGCTGGACCACAGGAGGCGAGATGGAGCCTCCTCTCTCCAGGACACACGGTTTCTGTCCCTCCCCCTCAGGGATTGGGAATATCCCAGGCTCATTTCACACGCCCATTGTCTCCACCTTTGACCTCGGACTACAGGCCGCCTCCTCCCGTGGGAGGCTCTCTCCCTGTGGAACCAGCTCCGGCTGGACTTGTCGCAAGGAGTCATTGGCCTCAGTTGAGGGACCTGGCAGATGATGTTACGAACATAGTGTCTCTCGGTGGGGAGAGGGCGTGCGTGCGTGCGCGTTTCCTAGACGCTTGTGTACGGTGTCTGCCCCCAGGGCTCTGGTCGGAGGCGTTTGGTGGTGGCTTTTATTGCTTCAGTCGAGGTGTCTCAGAGGTCATCTCCTATCTTTTCTGTCACTTCCCAGCCCCGTTAGTCTCAGAGTGAGAGTTCGGAATGTGTCCTGGTGTAACATAGACCTTTTTCATTTGGTTTCAGAAGGTCAAGCAGGACAGGAGTCACTCCCTGCTGCTGTGGGTGGGCCCTTACCTGTGCATTCATTCCCTTCGGTTCCAGAACGTCACCCCCTGGAAGGACTGTCCTCTCAGCTCCACCCTTGGCTCCTTGGGGCTCAGGGAATCCAGCGTTTGGCGGAGGTTAGGGTTTGGATGCCTTGTATCTGTTGCTTGTTGATCTTTGCCCATGGAAGTTTCAAAGATCTTTAAATTGGTCTCTCTCTGAGCTTTGTACCTGAAATGGGCCTTGCAGGGAGTGTCTGCAGAGGCAGATAAGAGTGGTACGCTTGCTCATACTTTGTAATCTGTCACCTCATCCTCGTTTTTCTTCCTGTGAAGTGTCCCCTCTATAAAAGCTTCCTAGTTGTTATCTCCCTACTTCCTGTTTCTCCCCTCTTTACCTTCATCCCATCCTGTTCACTGCTGCCACCAGCTCTGTCTAAAATACTGCTTAATTGGATCATTTGGCTGCTCAAGGATGTGATGTAGTACCTTGTTCCCTCTTTCTGCTTCAGTATTAAATCCCCTCTTGATTTTATGTGGCCTATTTCCCCTTCCCGTTATGACTCTCCATTTCAGGGAGACCAGTGCTATATATGTTATTTGTTCACCCTAGAAGCCATCTTCATCTGTGCTTTTATGAAACTTGCCTCTTCTTAAAGGCCTTCTCTTTTGCTGCTGTTGTTGCCCCTTTCAATCCAGTCTCTGCATGACAGATTTTGGTTTGGGTTTTTAAATATAAATCTGATGCTGTTACTCCCCTGCTTGGAACCCTCTGGTTTCCTATCACACCTCAAATAAAATCCAGACTCATTACCTTGGCCTGCGGGGCCTCATTAAGTGCTGATTTCCCTGTAAGCAACAGCCCACTGCCGTCCTCAGTTTCTCAAACATTCTGAGGTCTTTCCTGCCCATGGCCATCAAACACTCTTCTAGGGTCCACTGAGCTCCACGCCTCACCACTCTTGGCTCCGGTGGCTTTTCTTTATCGTTCAAGTCTGAGCTTAAATGCCACCTTTTTGTGGAGGCCTTCCCAGGCCCTTCTGTGTCTAAGAATCGTGTTTCTTTATCCCTGTGTCCTGTTTAATCCCCCTTGTTGCACTCAGCACAATGCATAATCAGCAGTCAGCACGCTTCACTTGTTCATTCCTGTCTCCACTTGAAGCTCCGTGAGAGCAGAAACCTTGTCTCTCTTGTTCACTGATATGTACCCAGTGCCTGGCATGTCGTGGGTCTTCGATAAATGTTTGCGGAAGGAAGCAACCCTAGCTAGACTCCTACTTTTTGACAAAATTTCCCTTTTGGCAAAATACCCAGTTGAGTATTTGTACTCTGTATTTTCCCACGTGTTTTGTTGTATCCACTCGTATTATTAGCCCCTGAAGACAGAAGTCACACATAGGACAGCTGTTGCCACACCTCCCGTGGTGCCGGGCGCAGCGCTCAGCCTCTCGCCGTTCAGGTGCTTGGTGATTACGTGCTCTGCACGGGTTCGGAGACTTGTCACCAAGTCCTGCCCTTGGCCCAGTATCGTATGGAAGTATTTGGGTGACAGAACTTTCCTCTTCCCGCTGCCAGGATTTTGTATTGCCATCTGGTGCCAAATAAACACTCATATTTATTACCGATGTGTGCCTGATGTCTCTGTGTCTGTAGACAGTCTGTGTTCTGAAGCCCACTTACTTCCATTGCCTTAGCTTCTTACAGCGTTCCTCACCACCTCCCAAGGCATACCCAGAGCTGAACACCTCTCGTTTTGCTGCCAGGTCTTTTTTATACAGCCAGAGCCACACCTCGGATGAGCCCATCTCCATTGCCACGGCCACAGGCAACTGCCCAAAATACGGCTGCCAGCACCGGGATTCCTCGTGGTCGGAAGACACGGAAGAGTCATTGGCCAGCAGCGTTGGTTCTGGCTTGCTTAGGTTATGGGATGGAGGCTGGAGAAACAGATTGAGCTAGAATAGGATGAGGAGGATCCTAGAATTCCCTGTCTCACGTGATCCAATTTGGATTTAAGGTTTTCCAGGCTGGGTATAGATCGTAAGAGAATTCTCGGGCAGCATGGAAGAGGTCTAAGCGGTGGGCTGTGTAACCTGGGGAGTTCTCGCGGCGTGATGTGTCTACGCCCAGAGAGGTAGGTGTACACACGCAGGTGGGCTACGGGGGGTTAACACGTTCTGTTGGAGCATTGTGGTAGGAAGCTGCTGTGGGCCTTGGGGGAAGGAAGCCTGTCCAGGAATCCAGGGGAGGAAGAGTTGAGAGGGATTAAGTTGAGCTGAAACATCACTGGGCGGAGGAGAGGGACTGACCTGGGGAAGTGGGCTGGGCCCCGGGGACCTTCTCCAGGGATGGGAGGTGGAGACACAGCCTCGGTTGTGGGGGGGGCACTGCAATAGTGGAAGGAAAGAGTTTGGGAGGCGCGGTGTGTTAGGGATTAGAGAGCAGCCTATGCTGAGCTGGATTCCATGGCCTTCCCGCCCCACCCTTGAATAAGGGTATCAGGTTGAATTTCAGAGCTCTGTCCCCTCTGCCAGGGGATTTTCTAAAATTATACCCCATCCCTGAGCTGGGGGCGGCCGTTTGCTGCCCTCCCCCATCCTGTTTCCTGTAATAGGGAAGAGGAAAACAGGAAGAAATGGGGCAGATGGGATATGAACAGAGGGGGAAAGTGGTCTGAGGAGAAGAGGTTCATGACAGCTATAGTTGCCCGAGCGCTCGGTGCGTGCGTCTCCCAGGCGCGGTGCAGCTTTACCCCACCCTCCCACAGGCCAGGAGGGCGTCATCTCCCGGGTTCTTTTTCAGAAGTGGAAGATGAGCCTCAGAGACTTCAATTATCCAAAAAAAAAAAAAAAAAAAAAAGATGGAGCTTCAAGGACATGGACTCTAGAATTAAATCGATGGCAAATGATGGCTTGGCCTTTTAAGGTATCCGAGACCGTGGCTAATGTACCTAACCTCACCCTTATCTAAACACAGGGAAATCATTGCTACCTTAAAAGGATGAAAGCCGTGACCCTGTGAGGAGGAACGCACGGTGGATCCCACGGGGTTAACGCATTGCAGATGCTGTTAACCATCTCACGGAATGAGCTTCAGTTTAATGACACGAGTTAACATTCAGAGCTCACTTTGGGGCAGGCGCTGTGACTTTCGCGTGCGTTCTTTTCTCTCTGTAACCCTCAAGTTACTGCCTTTCTGAGGAAACGGAGGCCAGGGTGGGAAACAACCTGTCAACTTGAGTTTGTGCCCTCAGCTAACAATATTGCTTCTGTGACTTTTTTCTTAGCATGAGATTTTTCTCCCTCCTCACTTTCTGGGGCCAGAGATTTTTCCCACTGAGCTGGGAGGATTCTGAGACCAAAGACTTGATTCCATCTTAGCCCTTTGGGGGCAGAGACTAGGGAAAAAGTGTACTGTATCGTGTTCAAAAATACAGAAGGGGAGAAGAAGCCCTGTCCGGTGCTATGGGGAAGGCCTCGTATGCAGGGTATGGGAAGGGACCAGGGATTTTTTTTTTTTTTTTTTTTTTTTTTTGTGGTACGCGGGCCTCTCACTGTCGTGACCTCTCCCGTTGCGGAGCACAGGCTCCGGACGCGCAGCCTCAGCGGCCATGGCTCATGGGCCCAGCCGCTCCGCGGCATGTGGGATCTTCCCGGACCGGGGCACGAACCCGTGACCCCTGCATCAGCAGGCGGACTCTCAACCACTGCGCCACCAGGGAAGCCCGGGACCAGGGATTTTTGAAGGATCTGGAAGGCAAGGTCCAATAAGCAGTAGAGGAGAAATGACTGCCAGTGGGGACAACTGCAGAGGGAAGGTATGTTCAGAGGAAGTTGCAGTTGCCTAGGCGAAGTTTCAGAAAGCAGGTGGTCATGGGTTCCACGCTAGGCTGGATGTGCAGAGGGCAAGTCATGACTGCTAGTGCCTTAAAGAGAATGTAATGATGTATCGTCCAATGGTTGGAGAGGCCAGACTTGAAGAGGTGGGAGTCTGAAAATAAGGGTGTAACCCAGGGAGAAAGTTCCTGCTTAAATTGATGTGGGGATGCCAAGGGGCTGGCTTGTTCACGACCACCTATACCCTAACACACGTCCCCTTGCACCTGTGTCCCAGATGGACCTTTCAACAACCTTCCTTCAAATAGAAATTCTATAAGCCTATAGGTTTTAACCTTCTAGTCTCATGGACCTCAGGAAAGTCTACTTAAAACCCCCAAAGAATCCATATACAGTATACATATCTCATAGATAAATGCATGCTTATGAATTTGTTTCCAAATGTAGGAGCTTTTCAAAGAACTCCCCAGAGCCCCATCTTTGGCCCTCCAAACAAGAGCCTAAGCACTGTTACCCATGGGGTGTTGGGATGGAGGGGGGCACCATTTACATTTTATTTTCTTCTCTTGCAGGCTGATAACCCATGAGATTTTAACTCGTTCTAATCTCAAACTCAAGATCATTACCCTCAAATCCTTGCCCTTCAGCACTAGCAGCTATAGATTTCCTTGACCCTCCTGATTTCAGAATCTGGTTTTTAGAATTGCTGCTGTTTCTTCTAGGGAGCTTGGCGGAGTGTGAGGTTTTTCTCAGTGCCAATAACCTCTGCCTTCAAATTTCAGAATCCATAACCAGGACCTGATTTTCTCAGGAACAGTGAAGAAACAGCAGTTGCGCTAGATACTTGTTTCTTGGGATTATTAAGCCCCTACAGAAACCGGCCACCTTCAGTGGAGCCATGCTCCACAAAGGCGTGAAGATATTTTCTGTTTCTGAAGCCCCCCGCGAAGGATATAATTTCACTCTGGCATTCTATTTTCTTTGTTAAGAAAGTATTTCTTTAACCTCACACCAACCCCTTAGATCTCTTTTCTTATACGCTGCCTGCAGAGGAGTGAGATATTACAGAACCTCCAGGCCCTCAAATCACACATTTGTAATCTTTGTGGGTAGATTATAGGCCTTCAGATTTATGTCAGAAAAGGTGCTTTTAATGGTATTCATTTCCCCACCAGCTTTGGACGGTCCCATTTAGCCTAGAACAAAATGTAATTGTAGACCAGATGTTTGGTGTACCTACCCTTCAGTCCCTGAACTTTGGCTGTCCTGGGACAGACCTCACTTGGCGATGGATCCTCAACCGCACATTGGCTCATGTTTATCAATTTTATTCTATAGCGAAGAGCTCAGAGGGGAAGGACTGTACTAGGAAAACTGGTTTAAAAAAAAAGCGTGATGCCAGATAGAGTAGTTTGGCCTTGGCCAAAAATTATTTATTGACCTGAAAAGGGAAGAATATCAGAGTACTTCCCTGTCATCTTTTATGTGTGTCGGGCTCATCACGAGAAACGCCCTTTCCCTTCCCTCCTCGGCCTCCCTCGTTCCCCTGGCCCACTTCCCCTTCTCCCCTGTTATCTCACCTGCCCTGATAGACCTCCGAGGGATGCTCCACGATCTAAACGGAGGCTCAGTCCCTCCCTGTGCATCCAGGCTGCTGGTGTGGCTGACGGGTGTCAGTCTGGGGCGTGGGAGAAATGCCAGAACGCAAGGCTAATTATTACCCCCGTGTCCCACAGCCAGGGGGTGATGGAGGTGTGGTCGAGCGGATGACCCCAAAGCATCACCAGCAGCCTCGGGCAGACAGAAAAGGCAGAGCTGGAGGAGAAGGCTGAACACTGGCTGGGCTGGGGGAGAGCTGCTCCGACAGATGAGAACCAAACCTCAGGAAGACGCAGAGCTGGGAACAAGCCCGCAGGGAAAGATGGCAGAGAGGCGCCGGTTACTCTCCCAGGTGAGCTGCCCCCCAGGGCTTCCGGGCCCTAGGATGGCTCCATCCAGCTCCTCAGCCCTCACCTCCCCACGCACTGAAGAAAAGAGGTGGGTTGCTTAGAGGATGCAGCCTCGGGGCAGCGCACAGGTCTGAGAGCATGCGAAGCCGTTTTCCACCCTGGCCTGGGCAGTATTTATAGCCGGACCAGTGGCTTGGGGCTGGGAGCCTCCTAGTGACTAAGGAGGGGGACAGTGCCGGCCCTGCTGAGGGAATTCCCTGCGGGGCTGTCCCACAGGTTCCCATCCAACCCCTCCCCCGCACGGCTCTCACACCTGCTTCGACCCCAAGCAGATCAGATGTGGCTGGGGGGGGTCATGTGACGGAGAGATGGCTATAAATAGCTGGGGGTGGGCACGCTGCCCCAGACGCCTTGGGGACAGGCAGGAGGACAGGCTTAAGGAGCTGTACTGGGGGGAGGGCAGGGACAAGCGGGCCCAGGCCTGGCCGGGGGAGGGAGCATGGAGCCATCTGGGTCCCCGCGGCATGGGGCCGAGCCCAGCTGGTGGGGTAGCGCCCCCCAGTACCAGTACATGTCCTTTGAACACTGCACCAGCTACGGACTGCCCTACAAGAGCGGGAGCCTGCAGCACAGGCTCCGGAGGGACGCGGGCCCCCATCCCAACGCCGGCCCCACACAGGTAAAGTCCTACGGGGAGGGGGCGGTGGATTCGAGGAGACGGGGGTGCCATGGATTTGGGGGGTAAAGAGGAATCAGGTGAAAAGAGGGAGCACTGTGATCTTTTTAACTTGAAAAAGTACGCGGTCATGTGTTCAAAATATGAACGTTCTTCAAAGGTCTGGGTTCAGCCTTGTGAGCTCCTTATACAGAGATACACGGGCACCTTAACACAAGCTTTACTAACAGAACCCCTGAATCCTGGGGGGGAGAGGGCAGAGCCACACATGCATGACGAGCTCGGGCTTACATAACCCACAGGAGGTAAGTGGCAGAGGGGACCACACCTCTGTGTGTGTGAGCTGTCCTTAGACCCTCACCCACGTTGCAGGCATCTCCAGCTTTCTCCCTGCCCGCCCTCGGCAGGACACACACACATCAGCACTTCTGCAGAAGGCAGAAGAGTGGAGATGAGTGGAGAAAATGGACTGAATTGCATATCAGCGATCAAAGACAGAGCAGGGTCGAATGAACAGAAGAAACATAATCAAGCTTTCGGGGGGAGGGTCAGTTCGGTAAGAACCGATGAGATGGCAGAGGCACAGGGAGGTACAGAGCTCTGCGCCCAGAGACAGGGGCTTGCGGACCAGTTAGGGGTGTCCGGCGACAAACATCCTCCAGGGCTTCTAGACACCTAGGACAGGGCAATGGGTAGGGCACCACTGAAGACAGGCTGGCAGCTTGTCGCAGACAAATACACAGGCTAGGATTAGCGAGTATGTGTGCATGCGGAGAGCCACAGGACGGGACCTGTCAGGAGGACCAGGAAATCAAGATTTAAAAGTGTTTTAGGGCTTCCCTGGTGGCGCAGTGGTTGAGAGTCCGCCTGCCGGTGCAGGGGACGCGGGTTCGTGCCCCGGTCCGGGAGGATCCCACGTGCCGCGGAGCGGCTGGGCCCGTGAGCCACGGCCGCTGAGCCTGCGCGTCCGGAGCCTGTGCTCCGCAATGGGAGAGGCCACAGCAGTGAGAGGCCCGCGTACCGCAAAAAAAAAAAAGCGTTTTAGCCAACGAGGGGGTGGATTGTGGCTCCTCTAGACAGGACTGGGAAACTGAGGGCCGGCCTGGGCTGGTGATGTCAGCGCTGGGCGTCGAGAGGATCCACATCTCAGGCCTCATCCATCCCGAGGGTGGTGGGTGAGGGCAGCCCCGGAGAATCAGGTGGGGACTGGGACACAAAAGCCAGCAGAGGCGCCAATGGTGAGTCAGAGTGGGCTTCCTGGAGGAGGAACGCTGTGTGGGGTTGGACAGAAAGACCTCTCCTCATGGCCCTGGGCTCACTGTCACCGCGTCGGCGGTCTGGGTGGGCGACAACTTGAGTAAAGGTGCAGTTATGGCACCTTCTGGCGACAGTGAGGAAACCAGGTACACTAGCGTGAAGCTCCCCGTTGGAAAGGAATGCTGAAGTGGCTTGGGAAGTAGGGTTGGCCTGGGCTCCGAAGGGCCCCGAAAGCAAAGAAGAGGAGTTTGGACTTAAGTTTTTCTCTGTTTAAATTGTATTATGGAAATTTCACACTTCTACAAAAACAGAAAGAGCAGTGTGACGAATGCCCAGTGATCAGTTATCAGTATTTTGTCAGCATCGTTTCCTCCATCCTCCCACTCCCAGCCCCAGCCCTACACACACGGGTGTTTTTGTTAGGGAATCCAGACACTGCGAACGCTCTCAGGCTTGAAAGCCCTCCCAGCCCTGCTCGACTGGTGAACACTGGTCCAGCCAGCACAGATCCGGCTCTTTCAGGGTTTCCCAGCTCAGGTTTGGTATGGAGCCCCCTGTTCTCGTCTCCACCAGCCTGGGAACCAAGGGCACTGAGGCAGCCCATGTACTGGCCCCCTGTGGGTAATGTCTTCTCTCGGGGGCCAGGTAGGGCCCAGAGGGAAACACGGCTTCTCGAAGTCACTAACCTCATTCCAGAAGACGAAGGAGCCATGAACAGGGTATTAGTGCATGCCTGTCCAGGACTCAGGCATAAACTCTACTTCTTGTATTGTGAAATCAGATCTCTTCCACCCAGGCTCTCCCAGAACCAGCAACATGGCCTGGCCTGACCCTGGCTCCAGAGGACGGAGTTAGTGCAGTGGAGGTGGGGCAGTTAGAGACCTTGCGCGCGCGTGCACGCACACACACACACACACACAAACACACAAGCTCTGCTTCAGGAGGAAGTGGACTGACTTGCTTTATCCACACACACACACACAAACACACAAGCTCTGCTTCAGGAGGAAGTGGACTGACTTGCTTTATCCACACACACACACACACAAACACACAAGCTCTGCTTCAGGAGGAAGTGGACTGACTTGCTTTATCCACACACACACACACACAAACACACAAGCTCTGCTTCAGGAGGAAGTGGACTGACTTGCTTTATCCACACACACACACACACACACACACACACACACACAAGCTCTGCTTCAGGAGGAAGTGGACTGACTTGCTTTATACACACACACACACACACACACACACACACACCCAAACACACAAGCTCTGCTTCAGGAGGAAGTGGACTGACTTGCTTTATACACACACACACACACACACACACACACACACACACACCCAAACACACAAGCTCTGCTTCAGGAGGAAGTGGACTGACTTGCTTTATCCACACACACACACACACACACACACACACACACACACACACACAAACACACAAGCTCTGCTTCAGGAGGAAGTGCACTGACTTGCTTTATCTGGGTGGGGTCCAGTTTGTGCATTTGAGCACAGGAAGGGGAGGTGGATGGGCTTTCTCTAAGCCTGGCAGGGCATCTGAGGGGCCTTATTAAAGCTAGACACACCAAGGCCAAGAGCAACGAAGAGTCACCTGCTAGTCTTTCCTTACCCCATCCACATCGGTGTGAGGGGGTCTGGGGAAACAAGAGAGAGGCTGAGACACAGGAAGCAGTGACACAAAAACATGTAATTGATGCAGATGCCCAGTATCAGCACAGTTTTTTAAATACATTTATGTATGTATGTATGTATTTATGGCTACATCGGGTCTTCATTGCTGTGCACGGGCTTTCTCTAGTTGCGGCGAGCAGGGGCTACTCTTCGTTGCGGTGCGCGGGCTTCTCATTGCAGTGGCTTCTCTTGTTGTGGAGCACAGACTCTAGGCGCGCAGGCTTCAGTAGTTGCGGCACGCGGGCTGTAGAGCGCAGGCTCAGTAGTTGTGGCACACGGGCTTAGCTGCTCCGCAGCATGTGGGATCTTCCCGGACCAGGGCTCGAACCCATGTCCCCTGCACTGGCAGGCAGATTCCTAACCACTGGGCCACCAGGGAAGCCCTTAGCACAGTTTTTGTATCCCTACTTCAGAGTAGAAATCGGTCCCCTTGGTGAAGGCTGCTACTGACCAAGATGACTACAGACGTGCCAGGGTGTGGATGGATGGACACGGGTGAGGAGTGGGAAAAGTGCAGACAGAGTGGGGAGTGGAGGGCCCGATGACCACAGAGAGACCCTGCCCGAGGCCCTCAACACCCAGGATTTTTTTTTTTTTTTTTTTTTTTTTTGCGGTACGCGGGCCTCTCACTGTTGTGGCCTCTCCCGCTGCGGAGCACAGGCTCCGGACGCACAGGCTCAGCGGCCATGGCTCACGGGCTCAGTCGCTCCGCGGCATGTGGGATCTTCCCGGACCAGGGCACGAACCCATGTCTCCTGCATCGGCAGGCGGATTCTCAACCACTGCGCCACCAGGGAAGCCCTACACCCAGGATTTTAAAAAGCCATTTGTTTGTTTTATCTGTGGATCTATATGCTTCCCTCTATTTCTTTTAACTCTTCAACAAGACAGACCTTTCCCATCTCCCTCTGTCCAGATCCATGGCCATCACAAAGAGCAGTTCTCAGACGAGGATCAGGACACGGGGATGCCCGAGACGATGGACTCCAGTGCTTCCACGGACCACAAGGATGAGGATCACTATTCTAAATGTCAAGGTGATGGGGACGGGGGAATAAAGGGACGTGGAGTGGAATTCCACGTCCCTTTATTCGGGGATTAGGGATTCAGGGATTCTACAGGGATTAGGACACTGACTCAGAAGACCTGTGGCATATTTCTGGCTCACCATCCTCACACGCACACCAAAGCCCTCCTCCAAGTGTTAAGGAGAAGACGTGGCTCCCGTGTCCTTCTCACTCTGCCTTCCTACTATCCCTCCCACGCAGCCCGAAGAAACTAGGGTTTAGAAAGGAATCAAGTGGCCAGTGGGGAAGTGGACTCTGGTGCCTTCTGAAGGGCAGAGAGGTGAGGAGAAACTCAGGGAATGAGACATACAGACAAGACCCCGAGGGCCCTACACCTCCCATCCTCAGCCACACACACAGAGTAGTGACTGGTTACCTGCTCCTCTTTACTTTCTTTTCCTAGGTTGTATCCACCGTCTGGGACTCGTGGTGAGAAGAAAATTAGGGGAAGACTGGATCTTTCTGCTGCTTCTGGGGCTGCTTATGGCTCTGGTTAGCTGGTGCATGGATTATGTCAGTGCCAAAACCCTTCAGGGTAGGTTTAACCTGGCCCTTTGCCCTCAGCCCTCCCTATATTGCAGTTCTTCTAGAGTTTCGACCTAGGGTAAGCTGGGGGGGCTTTGGGAGGGGGATGGTGCACAGAGGAGATCAGACGTAGCTCTGGCCCAGGATGAGCCCAGACCTAGACCCAGACCCAGACCGAGATCCATTTTTACTGCCCCTCCCACCTGCTACCAGCCAAGCTGTGGGGACCCCTCTCACAGGGTGACCATCTTGTCCTAGTCCTCCTCGGACTTTTCAGTTCAGGCAACTGGAAACACCTGGAGTCCCAGGAGCCCCTCAGTGCCGGGTTAACTGGGGTGGTTGGCTGCACCACAGCCTCGAATGACGCACCCACAGCGTGTGGTTGGCTGCACTGGCGCCCACTTGACCTCCTACAAGTGGTGGGAACTTGAACGGGTCACGTCTCATCCCCCAGCTTAGACCCCCTCACGTGTCAGATGAGAACAGTGCCACCTCTGAGGTCGAACGGGATAGGCACGGTGGGAGCACGCCACTAGCAGGCTGTCCCATGCCGCGAGTGTGGGATGGCGGCAACGTGCCGTCCACACAGGACTAAGCCCAGACGCCTGTCTCCGCAGCCTACAAGTGGACCTACTACCAGATGCAGCCTAACCTGCCTCTGCAGTTCCTGGTCTGGGTCACCTTCCCACTCATCCTCATCCTCTTCAGTGCCCTCTTCTGCCACCTCATCTCTCCCCAGGCTGTCGGTGAGAGCTTCCCAGATCCTACCCCATCACGCCATCAGCATAAGCCAGCAGAACCTCACTGGTCTGTGGGCCATGCACTCCCCTGCCTCCCTCCCCCGCCCCCCTGACGGTCCTCTCGCCGCTTCGCTACTGTCCTCCCCCCACAGACCTCTCGCCCCACCCCAGTGTCCACTATCTGGATATCCATCTCCCCTTAACCTCCAGCTTAAACCTGCACACAATCATTTTTGAAAAACCCTTTTAGGCTCTGGAATCCCTGAAATGAAGACAATACTTCGCGGTGTTGTCCTGAAGGAATATCTCACCCTCAAGGCCTTCGTGGCCAAGGTTGTGGCCCTGACTGCGGGGCTGGGCAGTGGCATCCCTGTGGGGAAAGAGGTAGGACTCCAGTTACTGTGGGGTGAGCTGGGCAGGTCCTCAGGCAGAGGGCGGCACTGAGTCTAGAGGGAGCTCTGGGGCAGCCGTGCACCACGGGGATTCCGGAGGAGAGATACACGGGAAGGGCCTCGTCAGCCCTGGGGGCGCCTCAGAGCAGAATCTCGCATCCTGGGCCCCGTGCACATTTGGGGCTGCATAATTCTTGGTCCTGGGGGGCCGTGCTGTACCTTGTGGGAGGATTAGCAGCCTCCCCGGCCTCTACCCGCTACATGGCGGCAGCAGTCCTGCCCCACCCCCAATCCACCCCCGCCTTGTGACAGTCAGAGTGTCTCCAGACATTGCCAGTTGTCCCCTGGGGGCAAAATCCCCCCCCCCCAGCTGAGAACCACTGCCTTAGAGACAATCCAGACACATTCTGTGAAAACAGAGACCTAAAGGAGGCTGTGGTTTTTTTCAAGGTTATGCTCATGTACCTTCTCGCCCCCCCTGCAGCCAGAGCTGTCTTTTCAAAATGGAAGCAGGAATGTCTGCCCTGTGGTCAGCAACTTCAAATGGCTTTCCATTCCTCTTAAAGTGAAGTCCACGCTTATTCCTGGGGCCTAGGGGGACTGTGGACATCACGCTGCCCCTCCTTCCCCGAGCTTGAGTGACAGGCACTTCCTGCCACTCAACTGCAGCGAGCCTGCCCCCCTCCTGGGGCTCCTGCGCTTGCTGTGCCCTCAGCCTGGAACATCTTCTTCCTGACGCCCCCGTGCGGCTCATGCCTCATTTCCATCAAGGTCTCACTCAGTTGTGACCGTCCCCATCCCACCCTCAGCTTTCCTGTCTCTCTCTCTCCTCTGAACCTCCCTCAATTTCTTCTTAGCCCCTAGCATTTTCTTTTTTCCCCCTTTTTTTGAAACAAATGTATGTATGTATGTATGTATGTATGTATGTATGTATGTATTTATGGCTCCGTTGGGCCTTCGTTGCTGAGCAGGGGCTTTCTCTCGTTATGGCGAGCGGGGGACATTTTCTGAAATGATAATATGCTGGCGTATCACCCCCCTTCCTCCCTGGGATGAAGCTCTGCGAAGGCAGAACCTCTATCTTGCTCACGTCTGTATTTCCAGCCCCTGGTACAGTGCCTGGAGCAACCAATGTCTGTCCAAGAATGTCCCCAAGCCCCCCATCCGGCCCCCTGCCCCTGACCCCTCGTCCTCCTCCTCCTCCTCTCTCCTAGGGCCCTTTTGTCCACATTGCCAGCATCTGCGCCGCTGTCCTCAGCAAGTTCATGTCCGTGCTCTGTGGGATGTACGAGGTAAGGCTGAGAAGGCAAAAGGAGCTGGGGCTGTGCGCGCTGGCGGGTGGGGCAGGGCTGCCTTGGCCGTGATGCTGAGCCGGGCACTGCGCTAACCCACGCTCCCTCGTCCCCGCACACCCACCTACTCCAGGCGCCACCCGCCTACTCCAGCCACGCACGCGATGCCGCTGTTTAGCCTGTGCCGGTTGCTTGACGCCCGCCCCGCCCCCTCCCGGTCCCGGCCCCGCATCGGGGATCTCGGCACGAGGTCCGCTCCTCAGCCACTCGGGCGGCGTCAGTTCCCCTCCGGTGCCGCCCGGTCCCTTTGTTGTTCCTGCCCCTCCACCCCGTCTCGTGCGCTCTCCCCCGCCCCCCGGCGCTCCACCCGCCCTGTCCGCGAGCTTCTCTGTTGCAGACTGTGCCTGGGCAGCTTGATCTCCTGGTGTCGGCCTGCGCAGTGGGCGTGGGGTGCTGCTTTGCAGCCCCTGTCGGAGGCAAGTCCCACTTCTTCCCTACCCCGGTGGCCCGAGGGGCTGGAGCGGTTGCCACAAGCTGTGGGGTGGAGAGGGGTGCTCGCGGAGGGAACTGGTGGGTGGGCCTTCCGGCTGTGACCCTGGATCACAGGCCCTGGTCTCTCCATGCACCCGCGCTTTTTTTTTTTTTTTTTTTTTTTTAACCAGAGAGCTGTCTGTTCTTTTGAGGCTGGTGGCTATTTCTTGCCGGCTTTATTGGTGCTGTTTGTCTGAAGTCCTTTCCTGTCTCTCTTGCTATTGACACTTCTTGCCCTGATTGTCCCCATCTCCAGCCCCTCTCTGGTGGCCATTTATTGGCTGACCTTCCTTCCATATATTTGCCTAACATTTATTTCATTTTCTATGTTTGGCCTTGTGCTAGGAGATCACTTCCTGTTTGCCAAACTAACTGAGTTTCTCTTGGCCTGGGATCGCAGGGGGGAGACGGGGCCGCTGTGATTCCCTGTGACTTAAGCTGGTCCTTCTTTATTCCCCACCCTTGCCTGTTCTCCTTTCCTCTTCTGCCCCCCTGCCCGTCCTTCCCATCTGGCTCCTTGTCTGTGTCTCCCCTAGTAGCAGCCATACTATTACACTGACATGCTGACCGTGGGCTGTGCAGTCGGAGTCGGCTGTTGCTTTGGGACACCACTTGGAGGCAAGTGATTTACCCCCGCCTACGTCTGTCCACTTGCCTGGTCTTGCGCCCCAAACAGTTTTTGTCAGCATCCCCAAGTTCGCATATGAGCAGTTGAAACAAGAGTAAAGCAAGAATAGCTCTTAGTGAGCATTTACTATGCGCGGGCAATGTTCTAAGGACTTTGCATCCCTTCCTGCCCAAAGCTGGATGAGATCTCTGTTAAGGAAGAGAGAGAGAGTTAGTGGCTTGAGCAGGTCATCCTGTTAAGAAGTGGTAGAGCCAGGAAGGAAAACCGAGGCGGCCTTTATGGGTCCCGTACTTACATTAAAACCCTTTGTGTTGTTGGATATTTTTGCCCTTCACTTATTACATCTTCTAACAGGGGACTTCTATGTATGTTCCTCTTGGTTTTTCGCTCTTGAATAATTCATTCTCGTCATTGTTGTTTTTAATTGAAGTATAATTGACATCTCTATGTATTTTCTTCTCCAAGGGAAGACTTACCTTTGGGTGTACGTTGTTAAGGATACAGAAGTTTAGGTGGACCTTATTTAGATTAATAGCTAGCTTTATTTTTATTTTTTGGCCGTGCCTTGGGGCATGTAGGATCTTAGTCCCCCGACCAGGGATCAAACCTGTGCCCCCTTCATTGGGAGCACGGAGTCTTAACCAACTGGACCTCCAGGGAAGTCCCAGTAATCAGCTTTAAATGAGGACTACAGATGGAAGTTAAAGTGTCATTCTTCCTTGGCAGCAATTTAAGATTGAGTTTAGCTCTTTCTACTCGTGTTAGACAAAGGGTAACCTTTCAGATTATTTTCTTTGTCCTGAGTAACTTAACAAGTGGGCATGGTCAGAGAAAGCTGTTGTGTCTGTTTATTTACTCATTGTTAACAGTTACAACCAGATTAACAGAGCAAGGATTATATAGATCATTCATTGGATTCATTGGTGATAAAAAAGACACCATGTTGACAATCTGAGAAGCAAAACTGCAGGAAAGGCATATGCTTCTTAAACGCACCAGCTGTCAGAGGTATCTTTCAATTATGAACATGTAATCAGTCCTTTCATAGAGGAGTCTTCAGGAGACTAAGATGACTTGGCTCAGGAACGATATATGGATAAACATTTAAAGTTAATGAAAAGGTACCATGCTCTCTTGAACTGACACTGCACCAATGTCAGCGAACACGTCGGCTGGCATCCGGTTTGCACTTCTGTCGTCAGCTCTTGTCATTAAAATCATAGTCCCCAGCCAGTGAAGGGTAGTGTGTTTGAATTTCTGCACACATTAAATGTTCACACTTGTATTTATACCCGCTTTCACCTTTATTTGGTCTTTTGCCTTACAAATCCAGAAGGTCTGAAGAACATTTTTAGAAAGGTAGCATTTTTTTTGTTTTTGTTTTTAATCAGATTCTTTTCAAGTGAAGAAAATATGAATTTTTTGCATAAAACGGGAATTTCTGGGGTGAATGAGGACGGTTCTTCCTGATCCTGTGTAGAGAACGGGAGAGGCAAATAGAAAAGTTACAGATACAACGTGGCTCTTGAGAAAATGTTAAGCATTGAAAAGTTAAAATGCTATTTTCAGGATGTTTGTAATAAGTTGCAAATATTAAATGAATTTGCAGTTAACATTACTTGATTGCTTTTATTTTATGAACATAGACCAATTCTAAAATAAACAAATTGGTATTAGAATAATTTATTCACTATATGGTCAACTCTTAATTCCTTTCACCGATGAAAGAAATTTGCTTCAATGTTTGGCTAAAATGGCAAATATGTTTTTGCTTCCATATGTGCCCTCTGCCGTGAGCCCTCTGGGCGCTGTGCTGGTTCCTGTGCTCTCAGGTACCCACGGCTGACAGGAAGGCAAGCAGACCATCACAGTTCACTCAAGAAGCATCCCAGTGGCAGCCTGGGCAAAGTGCAAGGAAGATATTCTGGAGAGGAGACAGCATTGCAGGGTCAAGATGTAAGGGACTAAAATGAACATATATGTGCATTTCTAGAGGATACAGGGGAAGGAATAACAGGAAATGAGTCTGGATAGGTATGTGGGGGCTGAATCATGAAGGTCCTAGTAGGAAATGCACAAGAATGTCGATTTCATTCTCTAGGCCAGAATTAGCCCGAATGTGTTTTATGGAACACAGTACATGGTGTTAATAGACATAACCTGTAAACAGTGTTCCAAGATCAGATAAGTTGGAAAATACTGGGTTCAAAAGGTAGTTTTTTAAACTGAAAGGGTCATCAGAACGTTTGATATGCTGACAGGTATTGTGAATATCCCAAGCGTAGCATTTCTCACAGAATTCTTTTTGCAAGGACCTTCTTATGGAACTCATAGTATCTCATGGGCCTGACTTTGGGAAACACTGTCACGGGTGAAGGGGAGCCATGGAAGAATTTCAAATAAGGAAGTAACATGGCCAACTGTGGCAGATCTGTGCAGGGTAGAACGGGCCTGTGGATTAGCAGGATTTATCCAAGATTAACAAGAAGACTGTTGTCATAGTCCTCATGCTAGATGACCAGAGACCAAACTGGGCAGAGACAGAAGAGGTAGAGAACAGGATGATATATATACATATATATATATATATATATATATATATATATATATATATATATATGGGTGATAGAAAATAAAATCGATGGGACCTGGTGGCTGATTTATGTGAGATGTGAAAGGTAAGAAAGGAGGAGGAATCTACGCTAACTTCCAATTTTATAACGAGGGAAATGGCACGGATAGCGATGCTGCAAGCAAGATGGGGAGTATAGGAAGTGAAACAGGTCTGGGGGCGCTGTTACATTCCACTTTGAATATGTTGCATTTGAAGTTCCTGTGGCGTCTCCAAGTGATGTCAAATAGGCAGCTGGCTTGGTGAGTCTGAAGTTCGGGAACTGAGGGGAAAGCATTGCTTTGTTAACCAGTAGGTTAGCATGGAGGTAGTAGTTGAAGCCATGGACATGAATGAAATTGAGAAAGTGTGTCTATGAGTAGCAATTGTCGGGGACCAAGGACAAGGCGCTGGCTGGGCAGAGGCAAAGGCGCCAGGAAGAAGGCAGAGAGGAGGCTTCAGGGTGGGAAAGAGAGCACTATTACGGAGCCTAGGAGACTAGAGATATGCTGTTTGTGTTTTCTGTTGTTGTTCTTGTTTTTTTTTTGTTTTTTTTTTTGCGGTACGCGGGTCTCCCACTGCTGTGGCCTCTCCCGTTGAGGAGCACAGGCTCCGGACGTGCAGGCTCGGCGGCCACGGCTCACGGGCCCAGCCGCTCCGCGGCACGTGGGATCTTCCCGGACCGGGGCACGAACCCGCGTCCCCTGCATCGGCAGGCGGGCTCTCAACCACTGCGCCACCAGGGAAGCCCTACCGTTTGTGTTTTTAATGCGTTGTTCCCTCTTAGCAGCACATTTTCTGTCTGGCTCAGGCGAATATGAAAATGAGCTCTCATGCCGGAGTACACAGTGACAGACTGTTAGAGAAGGTGTCCCAGAACCACATCGCAGGGAAGAAAATCTAGCCTAGGATTTCAAAAACTGGCCGTAAACTATTCATGAGTTGGATAGTTTACATCCGACAAATCAAAGCCGGCTTCGGTTTTGTTACTGGTAAAGAAAAGGAGAGACTTGCTCCACCTGACTCCGCACTGTGTCCAATCCTCCTTTTAGGCCAGGGAAACAGCTGCCTTACCTGGTAAGACTTGGGGAGCTGGGGCAAGAGGTGGTTAGCAAAGCTCTGTCCCTCACATTCCCTGTCTTCTGAAATGCCACCCATCTGTTCTCTTCTGCCCCCGTTCTTCCTTCCCCTGTCCCCCTCTCCCCTCTCCTTTCTGTGCACCCATAGAACAGGCCTCGAGCCCTGACGATGTGCCAGGCGCTGTGTTAGGTGTTGGGTTCCAAGGAACTTTCAATCCTGGGGGAACTCAAAGATGTAAATAAATAACTGTATCTGAAAGCGCTAAGTGCTCTGATAGTCCAGAATTCCGCGAGAACAAGGGAAGGGAAGGATGGTTTTTACCCGCGGAAGGGGATCGGGATACCTTCCCAGAGAAGGCGCCATTGAGCTAAGCATGAGGGATCCTCTGTCCAAATGCAGCGGCTACTCCACGAGGGAGTAACCACACTCTCTTGGCATAAATGGCTTCCTGTCATCGCTGACTGTCACCTGCGGAGGAGAGGGCTGGGGTTCTTTTTTTTTTTTTTTTTCCTGGTACGCGGGCCTCTCACTGCTGTGGCCTCTCCCATTGCGGAGCGCAGGCTCCGGACGCGCAGGCTCAGCGGCCATGGCTCACGGGCCCAGCCGCTCCGCGGCATGTGGGATCTTCCCGGACCGGGGCACGAGCCCGTGTCCCCTGCATCGGCAGGCGGACTCTCAACCACTGCGCCACCAGGGAAGCCCCGAGGGCATCGCTGACTGTCACCTACGGAGGAGAGGGCTGGGGTTCTGAGGGATTCAGGAGATGTGACTTTTGAATCCAGAACAGGGAGAAGAAAATGGCTCAGATGTGAGAGGCCACCTGCAAGAGGAGCAGGTTGGGGTCTTGGGCTGGCCAGCAGCCGTTCTCGCAGAGAGCAGGGGGAGACGAACCCTGTCTAGTTCACGGGCTTTCCTAGGTCGGGGCCTCTTCTCCATTCGTCTAATAATGGGCTGCATTTCCTTGTTTTTCTTCTTCATTTCCGATAAAAATGAGGCTTAGCCAGGCGTTAGGTAATTCTCTTGTAAGTTTTTTCTTTGCATCTAGTCACAGTCTATTCCCTGATTCTTGGTATGTTTAAAGACTATTTTCTTTGCATCTCTTTTTTTTCCCTTTATTTATTTTTGGCTGCTTTGGGTCTTTAGTGCTGCACGCGGGCTTTCTCTAGTTGCGGCGAGCCCGGGCTACTCTTCGTTGCAGTGCGCGGGCTTCTCATTGCGGTGGCTTGTCTTGTTGTGGAGCATGGGCTCCAGGCGCATGGGCTTCAGTAGTTGTGGCACGTGGACTCAGTAGTTGTGGCTCACGGGCTCAAGAGCGCAGGCTCAGTAGTTGTGGAGCACGGGCTTAGTTGCTCCGTGGCATGTGGGATCTTCCCGGACCAGGGCTCGAACCCTTGTCCCCTGCATTGGCAGGCGGATTCTTAACGACTGTGCCACCAGGGAAGTCCTCTTTGCATCTTTTGAGTCTATCTTTTATACCCTTATTAGCTTCCTTACTTTGTCTCCACCAACTCTTGCTATTTTTCTATTTACCTTCTCATTTGTGTTCCAGCATCTACTCTCAGAAACAGTACAACTTAGGACTCTTAATTAGGTTTCCTTCTACCTCACCCACCTTTCTTTTTTTTAAAAAAAAAATGTTTATTTATTTGGTTGCATCAGGTCTTAGTTGTGGCACGCGAACTCTTAGTTGCGGCATGCAGGTGGGATCTAGTTCCCTGACCGGGAATCATCACCCACCTTTCTTAAGCATAATTGTTTATAGCTTCTTCTGGCCTCTTGGTTTTCCCTCTGGATTTGGTCCCTTTCAGTCAGGTTTTTAATATTAATTTTTAAAAAAATGTGGATGAATCCTCTTTCTTTTCTTGCAATATTGAGTATTGTCAGCTCTCACAAAGC
Source organism: Kogia breviceps (assembly GCF_026419965.1). NCBI lineage: Eukaryota > Metazoa > Chordata > Mammalia > Artiodactyla > Physeteridae > Kogia > Kogia breviceps. The sequence continues at coordinate 11,714,600 of NC_081318.1, read as the reverse complement.
CCTTTCCTATTCATTTTTCTTATTTCTGCTCTAAAAGTTGCATGGCACGTGGTGCATGGGAGAAGGGAGGAGAGATTGAAGCGGGTGTTAAGGAGAGTCCCTGTAAACCTTGAGCTCTGCTTGGCACTCTGGTGAGCACCTGCTCTGGAAGCTTTCTCTTCTGTAACTTTTCTTGCAGAAGTTTTTCAAATCCCCGTGGATACCAGCCAACTGTGAATCCCACCCAACCTTGCTTTCTAAGGGATGGAGAGGGCACCACCACCTGACCCTCAGGTTTTTTTTGTGGGTTAAACCCCCTCATTGCCCATCCTCTCTGTATCTTGTTGAACCACATCCCTGGCCTGCAAAAAGCTGCTAGCATGAGCAGGTATATGGTTCAGAGCGCGGCGCACTCTAAGAGATCATCACTTGCCAGCATCGCTCCCCCTGTGATTGACGTTTCGGCAAAAGCTCCTTGGGCCCACGGGGTGGGAGTGTGGGAGAGAGCCTCACACTTTTGTCTGCACCTGACCCCACTTCCTTGCCCCTACAGGAGTGCTGTTTAGCATCGAGGTCACCTCTACCTACTTCGCCGTGAGGAACTACTGGCGAGGATTCTTTGCAGCCACGTTCAGCGCCTTTGTTTTCCGAGTGCTGGCCGTGTGGAACAAGGATGCTGGTAACAGGGGAGCCCTGGGGTGGAGGCAATGTGAAATCGGGAGGCCGGTAATCGGGCGTGGGGGGAAGCTCTGTGGGGCAGTGCAGTAAAGGAGTGGATGGCATCGTTTGGGAAGTGAGACTAAGGCCCAAGGGTATATATAGGGCAAGGATACAGGTCATGGAATAGGGGAGAGTGTCTCAGCCTGTAGTGTTAGAAAAAGGAACTCAAAGAGAAGAGGAGACATTGGGATGGGAGGAAGCTTTAACCCTTAAAGCCTATGACCCTGGCTCCTTCTCGCTGGGGTGCTGTGATGCTCCCACCATAATCCCTGGCCTTTGCATCTACAGTCACCATCACAGCTCTCTTCAGAACCAATTTCCGAATGGATTTCCCCTTTGACCTGCAGGAACTCCCAGCCTTTGCAGCCATTGGGTCAGTGGGATTGTCTGCTCTGGAGGACAGTGGGGAACCAGGGCTGGGGCGCGGCTTTGCACCGGAAGCGACCCAAGCTGGGAGGGTGGGGTTGGTGTGGGTGAAGTGTAAGTTGCTGGGGGGGAGGTGGGTAGAAAGGGAAGGCGAGTGCCTGGTATTTGTTTCCCTGCGGTGGCCAGGTCCGAGGGATGAGGGTGTCATTTCTGCACAACTTACACCCTCAGGATTTGCTGTGGGTTCCTGGGAGCTGTATTTGTGTACCTGCATCGCCAAGTCATGCTCGGTGTCCGAAAGCACAAGGCCCTCAGCCAGTTTCTGGCTAAGCAGTGAGTCACCGCCCTTCTTCTGCCCTACCTGTTTACCTTCTGGTTTCTCCAAGAGTTCCTCCCTTTCAATCTTGGTGGAAGGCGTTAAATGCCTTTCGGTGGCTTGTGCTAAAATACAGAAGCCCTGATACTCTACCAGGGGTGAATGGTGCGGTTTCCCCTTTAAAGATTGCTCGTTGGTGGAGAGGATGCTCCGTCTAACGGCCTGAGACTACAGTAGACTCCAGGAAACTTCGGCTTACCGGAGTCCAGAAAGTTGTCCACTGTGGCCTGGCTGAATTTGGGTGAGGATTCATTCTGTTTCTTTTTCAGCCGCCTGCTCTATCCTGGAATTGTTACCTTTGTCATCGCCTCCTTCACCTTTCCACCAGGAATGGGACAATACATGGCTGGAGAGGTCAGCTCCAAGGGTGACCTCTGAGGGTGGAAGTCCGGTCACTGAGCACATGGCTGGGGCCAAGCCGGGGCGGGGCCACGTGGAAAAGAGGGAAGAGCACAGGTGTCCCCCAGGCTTCTGAGCATGTGTGCCTTTGCCCAAGGATAGACTCTGTCCCTGAGAAAAAAGCAGAAGGGTCCCATGGAAAATGAAACTGGGGAATTGGTTCTCTTAAAAAAGTGGAAGTAGCGAACATCCCTGCAGAACTGCTCCCTTTTGCCTCCTCGTCTCACAGTTGATGCCTCGTGAAGCCATCAGCACCCTGTTTGACAACAGCACGTGGGTAAAGCACGTGGGCGACCCCGAAAGCCTGGGCCAGTCAGCTGTGTGGATTCACCCAGAGGTCAATGTGGTCATCATCATCACCCTCTTCTTCATCATGAAGGTACCTCTCCCCGCACTCCTGGCTCCCTGGGCTTCTGTCTTCAACCTAGGAACCGGGGTGTGCCTAGGGTAGGGAAGGGTGAAACTTCATTTGGTCTTCGTCCAGCCTAATAAAGAAACAGTTTGGAAACCAGAACATAAGGAAGTTGCTCGTCTAGAGAAGTGAACCCATATCTGGGTTAATGTTCCATTCACGTCAGCTTAGTGATGTTGCCATAATTGTTATAACCCTTGTAAAGGTTCCGCTTGCTAAATTGTTGAGACGTCACAGCAGCCAAGTGAGTAAGGACAAGAGCTTAGCAATACAGATAACTGTGTAAAGACCTCAGATAAATTAACCAAATCCCCCCCCATGTTAGATAATTAGGGACTTCATTCTCCATGCATCTGATTACCCATTTTCAGATGATTTGCATATCCATTTTTTCCCCCAGTCTAGTGGATGATCTCTTTTCTAGAATTACAAAAGGGATAAAATATTTCAATCCACTTTATTAGTGACTATAAATAATTTTTATAAATGTTATTATTCTCTATTTAGGTAGTGAGGCTGTGAGGATTTTGCCATTCTTAAACCATTTGCTTCTAACTTCAATTAGGAGACAAAAGCTGATCTCTTTTATAACAGTTCTTTTTCATGTTTGCCCGTCAAGGATCACGTGTTTACAGACTTCTCAATTACTGCCTCATACAAGCATGCTTTTCTTTCCATCACTGGTTGTGACATCTGTTATCATTGCTGATGGCCTTTTTTTTTCTCTTTTTGGATGATTTCCTCATTATTAATAGTATGTCTTGCTTGACTAACCCAACATTTTCCTCTATATATTAGGGCCTTCATCTGAAAGCCTGTCCGCATTAAACTTTCCTGTTTTTTCATACCTTGCTATTAACTTATCCTTGATACTTGTTGTGAATCTATGTTTCCCAGGATATGAGTCACTAAGTTATATTTATATTGTAATAGCTGTAGTGGGTTCATTTATTCAGTAAATGTTCTCATGCACCTACTGTGTGCCAAATATGTAATACTTGATTATTGATCTTTGGTGAATCTAACGCTTACGGTTGAAAAAAATTATTTTAAAATTTCCTTCGTGGTTTTTTGCTGCTCATTTAATGTGCTTGTCAATGGTCTTATCCTTAGAGATATCAGGTGCTTGCTATCATATTGATATCAGGTTCCAATTCTGTCACTTATGTCCTCAGGATTTGCTGTGGGGTTTCTGGAGGCTGTATTTATGTATGTTCTTTTTCATTCCATTCCAGGGGGATTAATTGGGTCTGTGGCGTCCATAGTTTACACACCCACTTTATTAATTAGATCATTTTCATTTCTTCCTTCAAAAGATTTGCTATTTTTATCATAAAGAAGTTCTCAGTGTCTTGTTAGGAGTCTGATTTTTGGACTTTCGTTATGGAGTTTATCTTCTCTAATTCATAAACCCCAGCTCCCTGTAATTGGTTGTTGAGCATACAAACCCATCTGCAGTAACCAAGTCCAAGTTTTGATGGCATCTCAGAATTTCTTGTTCAATGATAACAATGGTGTTTTTCTGATACTCCTCTAGACTGAGCTGTATGGTAACTTTGGGATCATATATACTTTTGAGATGTTAAGCGTTTGAAAATTTTTGGAGAAACAAAATTCTGTGTGTATTTTCAACATTTCCTTCCCACCTGACCTCATTTCCTCAGATTCCCAAGTATATCTCTGGATTTCACTTTACAGATTAAAATTTATTCTGAGAAACCTACTCGGATTATATAGCCGGACTCAACTGTATGTCATTCTTATTAATTTCTCACTGAATTACATCCTCAACGATGTCTACATAGTAAGTGAATCGAGAAGAAACCTCACATTTCTTGGGCTATATTTCAAGCCCAGCAGTTTGCAGCAGGCCTATGCTATTCTATAATATTTTAAATGTAAAACCATTCACTGCTATAAATCCATGATATTACCTAGTAATCACTGCTTCCAGCATTTTCACTGTCTTATCATTGGACGCATAACCCTTATTATTGCCAAAGTGTGGACAACAGGGGGCGTAGGCGCATTAAAACATACAAGTGACTTCGAGCTATTTCTCCACAGTTTGATTTGAAATTTAGCTTATGTGGTCTTCTGGCAGCCTCAGTGCTCACCGATAAGATTCTCAGTTCAGCTCTTTATAACATTGGTGAAGGGAACTTCCATCTTCTCAAGTTGAAGACATGGAAGGCATCACCATGTTGTAACTCTGGAGTGTTTATAGTGAGTATGAATGTAATTGCAACATCTCAGTTTCCTTTTTAATAAGTCTAACATTATTACCTAGGTCACTGAGTTCTCAGTACAGCCTGAGGCTCTGTAGCATTCTTGCCTAATCTTCTATGGTTCCTTCCTGTGAAGGGTTTAAATAAAGTAGAATCTGTGATAAGGGGTCTCTAGTTTCCCAGTTCTCTAGAACTGGGTGTCTAAAATCTTGGGAACTATTGGTGTTCCAGATCACTTACCCTGCTTCTGGATCTTCCCTTTCATGTGCTAATAGCTCAGAAAGAATGCTAGTCTCAAGTGTCATTCTCTGTGCTATAGGAGTTGATAACTTCAGTGTCCTCTGATCCTGATGCTATTACACTTATCTTGGAGGATAATCTGAAGTTTATCCTCTGAAATCAGATCAATCAGCCACCTGTTATCTTTATTACTGGAGCTTTCAGATTAACCTGAGCCTACAAAATCCCTTATGGCTTTCATGTACTTATTCCAAAGAGAGAGTACAGAATAGTTCAAGGGGTCTCAAAATGTTATATGTCAGGATCACTTAAGAAGCGTCTACAAGCTCCTCGAACTCTGTCTTCACAGACAGTCTGATGGGGTAGCCTCCAGTGGTATCTGGTCATCCGCAGTTTAAACAAGTTCCCCCGAAAGCATTACCGTTGGATGTTTTAAGCAAATATTAGCTCTAAGTGTTTCTGCTTTGCATGAATACTGTTTGACCACACTCTCTTCTTCCCTTCCTTCCTTCCTTCCTTCCCACCTACTTGCTTAACTTACCTACCCACATTTACTGAGCACTGTGCCGGTGCTGAGAGAAGGCAAAGACAGCAAGAGACACTCTTCTTAACACACTCGAAGAATTTGCAATCTGTACCCTCTTCAAATGTACAATTAACTTTGCTGTTCTCAACTGTTTTAAACAGTCCTGTTCTGACATGGTGACATATGTATTTTGCCTCTTCTCAGAGCTTCAGGGGTGAAGGCTTCTCAGAGCCTTCATCATTGTCTCTTGAGGACAGCCCTGGCTCAAAAGAATCTCTGTCTAAGGTTCAGAAAATTAAGAAATTTATTTCTCATTAGTTTACAATAAAGTTGGTGCAGTGTTTAAATTGTAAATATTTTGAGCCTGGCAATTTTTTTTTTTTTTGACCTTTAGCTGTTATCATCTTTCACCAAATTAGTTGGAGATCTTTTTCTAAGATCCGCTTACTTATTTTGAAAATGATATGTAAACCTGTTGCTTAATTTATATATTATGTCTCACATGTTTATTTCTTTTACAGATATTTCAAAAGTTCAACTACCACTCCTTTTTCCGTTCGGTTCCTCAGTTCTTTTGCATTCTTTGCTGCAGAATGTAGATATTGCTTTTGCTAAAATCATCCCATTTCCTGTTGGAATACTGCCTTGGCCTTGGAGGTCCTTTCTATCACGCTGGCTGATCTAGCTGGCTCTCCCAGTGTGCTTCTGCACGATGGTCAGGACAGGTCTGATTTTCTGATCCTTTGTTGAAGGTGATTTGATGTTAAAGGAAATGGCTCAGGCAGGACTGTCTTCACTCCAGGTTCCCTTGTGAGGCTTGCCCTATAGATGGCTTTGTAAATGACCATATCGAAGCTAAAGCAGTCACGCAGTCAGTCACTATGACTTTAAGGCGTCTGCCACTTAGAGCTGGGGCTTTTTTTTTTTTTCAGAAACATAGTCTGGCCAGGAAAAGATATCCTCCACGTTCAAGAGCTCAGGCTGCTTAGCTGAGGTGACCTTTTTGGGCTAAGAGGATACAGTGGGCTAGGGCCCTTTTGGGGGCAGCGACAGAGGAGTCCTCTGGTGCCTCACTCCTTGTTTTGATTCCCTAAAGGCAAATATGGTCACTCCAGGTAGGAACGATTTGGGTTGATTTCCTGGAGGAACCTTCTTATAGTGTTGTCTTTGGTGAGCTCTTAGCCTCAGCGCTCCACGTGTTTCTGGTTCTGGAGGAAAGGTGACAGACAGGATGGCTTCCAGAAGGATTAGCTATCCCAGGATTTCTGTACCTCTTGAAGCAAGAAGGAGGAGAACAGTGGGAAGGAGGTTGAGTGTGTGGGAAGGAGGTTGAGTGTGTGCGTGTGTGTGTGTGTGTGTGTATTGGGCAGAGCCGAGAGGGTGTCCTGACGCCTCTTTTTACCCCAGTTCTGGATGTCCATCGTGGCCACCACTATGCCCATACCCTGCGGAGGCTTCATGCCTGTGTTTGTGCTCGGTAAGTGCTGCTGGGAAGCCCGGGACCTTACTGATGGCTGCAATCTAGTGTGCTGAGAAAATAAGCAAAGGCCTGGAAGGCTGGGGGTTTGGTTTGTATTTAGTCTTAGCGCCCAAGGAGGTATGGCTCTGAAAAAGGAGGATAAAGACCTTGACTCTCTCAGCACCTTCTTTTCCTTTTGTCTCTCCCTAGGAGCTGCATTTGGAAGGCTGGTAGGAGAGATCATGGCCATGCTTTTCCCAGATGGTATCTTATTCGACGACATCATCTACAAGATCCTACCTGGGGGCTACGCAGTAATTGGTGAGACACATTCCACCTTCCTGTCACCCCGAATACCCACACTCGAACTCTCCCATGATATCTGCGTTCCAGGCTACACGATATGGCTTTAATTTAATGCTGTTTAATTCAACTTTTATTTACATAATCAACCCTTGGCTCTGACTCTCATTAGCTCTTATTAAACATCTCTGAGCCTTAGTTTCCTCATGTAGAAAGGGATTACGGGGATTAAATGAGATAATAAGGATGAGAGCACCTAGGATCACCTCTGAATGCTTGGTAAGGGCTTTTTTTTTTTTCTCCCCCCAAAAATCGTGGAAACAACAGTGCAGGTGACTGGCTTGAATACTCCTAACCTGCAGATGTGCCCTTGTTAACGGGACTTAAGAGCACATGACTAAGAGCTAAGAAACATAGGCTCTGCACTCGTCCCTGTGTTTTTGTCACTGGATGACCATGGGGCAAGTTAGTGGCCTGTCTGCACCTTAGTTTCTTTATTCTAAAATGACTTCTGAGATGTCTTACAGCCCTAACATTTTGAGAGTCTGAGATAATCTTTTTCCATCAAATCTATAGTCCCTTCCAACCAAAAGCCATGTCTAACAAAATGACCAGTATATGCCCCGGAATTATTATGCTTCCTCCCTCCCTCCCCCCCTCACTGAAATCCCATAACATCTAAGGCCATGCCTCCCTTTGATTTAGAACTAACCAGCTTTATAGTGCATACAGTGACCTTACTCCCCCCATCATAGCTCTTTACAATATCTCCCTTTTGTGACTTTTTCTTGTTCCATTTTGATGTATGGCTTCCCCAGCATCTTTTCTCATAGAATATCTTCCCATATTTAAATAACAAATATAGTTAATGCACTAGGGACTATTCTGGTTGGTGAGAAAACATAACCAAAAACAAGTAAGACAGATTCTATCGTCAAAGAGCTTATGGAATCATAATGTTTTAGATCTGCAAGGGCCTTAGAACTTACCTAATGACCCCTTTCACCTTAGAGATGAGAGCATGGGATTCCAGAAGAATTCAGTTCTATTCATACAGTTGAGAAGTAGTAGAATCAGGGTCTCATTGATCCAAGTGCACAGATGATTCCTGAATTTTGACTCCATCCACTCATAAATTGTTGGCATCAAAACCTGAGGGCTGGGCTTCCCCGGTGGCGCAGTGGTTAAGAACCTGCCTGCGATGCAGGGGACACGGGTTCGAGCCCTGGTCCAGGAAAATCCCACGTGCCGCGGAGCAACTGAGCCCGCGCGCCACACCTACTGAAGCCTGTGCGCCTAGAGCCCGTGAGCCACAACTACGGAGCCTGCACTCTAGAGCCCATGAGCCACAACTACTGAACCCACGAGCCGCAACTACTGAAGCCCGCGCGCCTAGAGCCCGTGCTCCGCAGCAAGAGAAGCCACTGCCATGAGAAGCCCACGAACCACAACGAAGAGTAGCCCCCTCTCGCCACAACTAGAGAAAGCCCGCGCAGCAACAGACCCAACGCAGCCAAAAATAAATAAATAAATGTATAAACAAAACAGGACAAAACCTGAGGTCCAAGGTAAAACGCTGTAAATGGGTTTTTAAATGCTCAGTTAAGAGTGATCCAGACTTTTAGAAGCAAGGAATAGATGCCACATCACCATCTTTATTTTATAAATGAAACTTTGGCCACACACAAAATTTTTGTAAATTGCCGAAGTTCATAGAATGAGATCAAAATGACAATTTTCTAACAGTTTCGCATTCTAACCCTTACTCCTGACAAATGGTTGGCACTGCCCAGGATCATGTGTCCCCACCCTGTGTCACTCCCGTCACATCCCCACGTAGCCCCCATGACAAGAAAGGCAGCCCTAAACCCCTGGTACACTCCTGTGTCTCATTCTAGGAGCAGCAGCGCTGACTGGTGCAGTATCCCACACAGTCTCCACAGCCGTGATTTGCTTCGAACTAACGGGTCAGATCGCTCACATCCTACCCATGATGGTGGCTGTTATCTTGGCCAACATGGTGGCTCAGAGCCTGCAGCCCTCCCTTTACGACAGCATCATCCAGGTCAAGAAGCTACCCTACTTGCCTGACCTTGGTTGGAACCAGCTCAGGTCAGGGGCACCAGCTGGAATTAGTTCAGATTTGATGGGGTTGGTGTGCGAGGTTCTGAGATTGAGCGTGAGGTTAAGGTCAACGTCTGGAAGCACTGCTTTTGACTTATTTTTATATTCCCATGCACTTCATAAATATTATGAGTGATCAAATGCATGGCAGACCTCACGGGAGGAGCGGAAGGGACAGGCGTACGGTAAGGCTGACCCTGCCTGTGCTTTCTCCCTCTGCAGCAAATTTACAGTCTTTGTCGAGGACATCATGGTACGGGACGTGAAGTTTGTTTCAGCTTCTTGCACTTATGGGGAGTTGCAAAACTTGCTCCAGACCACCACAGTCAAGACTTTACCACTGGTCGATTCAGAAGGTCAGTGGGAGGGAAGGAAGCAGATTCCTGAGCTAGTGACCTGAACAAGGGCTCCACAGAAGTGGAGGCGGCACTGTGGTGTGGGCTTGTCTAAGGGGCCACCCAGGCTGCTGCAGGACGCCCAGCCTTAGGGAACATGGTCATCGTCAAGGAAGGAGAAACACAGCCGTAACACAAGCACAAGAAGACAGTTTAAAAAAGCCGATGAAAGAAATACAGTTGATTCTCATTAGTCCTTGTAGTTAGGTTCTATAAAGTTTCCAAGAACACTGAATTAGGGACACTATACTGAACCATTGCTCCTAGAGGAAATTCAGGGTGAGGTTCCTGCAAGCTTCTGGTCACAATACGTTCTTCAAGTAATCAAAGCATACACTTGTCTTAGGTGTGTTTCTCCTTGAAGACACCTTATTTAATATATATTGTTAATTCATCAGCATTGAACTCACCACGGCCAACAGAAGGTTAGCTCGTGGCTGAACAAAGCTTTTATCTAACACACTTCTTTGCTCCATGAGGCACAGCACAGCCTTCCTGCTTAGGGGCAATTTTAAACAGCAAAATTGGGCTTCCCTGGTGGCGCAGTCATTAAGAATCTGCCTGCCAATGCAGGGGACACGGGTTCGAGCCCTGGTCCGGGAAGATCCCACATGCCGCTGAGCAACTAAGCCCGTGCGCCACAACTACTGAGCCTGCGCTCTAGAGCCCGCGAACCACAACTGCTGAGCCCATGTGCCACAACTACTGAAGCCCGCACTCTAGAGCCCGTGCTCTGCAACAAGAGAAGCCACCACAATGAGAAGCCCGTGCACTGTGACGAAGACCCAATGCAATAAATAAATAAAATAAGTAAATTAAAAAAACAAAAACCCTTAAAAAACAGCAAAATCACCAACACAAAACACAAAAAAATGCAAAAAAACCATGGCATTCAACGGACTACGAAAGAACATTTGTTTACAATATGAAAGCTGGAAAAAAAAAAAAAAAAGGCAGAGCATCACTTTGTCCAGACCCAGCTTGGAGCGTGTGCGTGGGGTAACTCAAATTTTTTGCTGCTCTGCACATGTCTGTGAATGATGGGAAAAGTATTGCAAATATTGATTTTGGGTTACAAAGATATTGAAGCCCGTAGGTGAATTCACGAATAGGGAATCCGAGAATAATGAGGCTTGCCTATAAATCTTACGGCCCCTTATGTGGTTCTTATTGCTTCCTAGCTAAGTGATAGCTGTTCTTTAATGCCCAATTTGAGGAACAGATGAAACTCTTCCATATGAAGGAGTGAACATGTTTAATGAGCAGTGATTTCAACTCCTTCACCATCCTTTCTGCCCACCTTTGGCACTTAATCTTGCTTTGTATTATATCTTACTGTGGTTTTCTATATCTATGTCTTATCTTCCTCAGTAGATTGTGTATCCCTTGAGGGCAGAGACTATAACACCTGTCTCACTCAGGCTGCCTCCTTATAGGTGTTTACTGGATATTAAATAAATACGTGTCTAATGATTGTATTAGTGTAATAGAATCACTTAGGGATATTTGGAACCATTTAAATTGTTAGCTCTGATTTCAGATAATCAGAGTATCCAAACTACTCAAATTAGCTTAGTTTTAATATTTTCCCAAATACCTTTCAGTGGCCTCTAAAGCAGTGGCTACTCACTGGAATAGGGGTACAGCCTATGGGCTGCAGGGCTTTCATAATAATGACCAAGACCTCATGGTAAGATTTGTCTCAGTAACAGTGCTGCAATCTTATGGCCTCAAAACTTAATGAAAATGTTAATTATAGTAGCAGAATTCTGATAAATATATAAAAGACCTTCCCAGGAAAAGTAGGCATTCTGTTTATACCTATAAGGACCCAGAGTCTTTAAGTGATTAAACATCAGATATCCTTGTAGACTTCTTTCAACGTGTATTTGTTCATCTCAGTATGAATGGCTTTTAATGTGTCTTCTTTTGGGGAGACAGAGTTGATTAGCCTGTTTCAATACCAAGTTCACCTATTTACAAACAATCTGTGTAAGGGCTGCATCAAAATAAGTACAAATTAGCACCATTTAGTGTGCTACCATTTGGGGCTCTAAGCGCTAAATGGGTGAAATAATAGGGATTGAGTGAGATCAATCCTGGAAGACTTTTGAAATGAGTTTTTAGGAAGAGAGGGTAAGAGCTGTAAAAAGATTGGGTGCTGGGCTTCTGTCCCTGACTCCATCCTGCTGAGCAGGGCGGGGTGGGTAATTGAGCGGGCCCTCAGGCTGAGCTTGGATCTCCCCCAGATTCAATGATCCTGCTGGGCTCCGTGGAGCGGTCAGAACTGCAGTCCCTTTTGCAGCGTCACCTGTGTCCTGAGCGGAGGCTGCAGTTAGCCCAGGACATGGCAAGGAAGTTGTCAGAGCTGCCCTTCGATGGGAAGGTGCGGCAGGCTGGGGAGGGGCGCCGTGGCGTCTGGCCCCAGGGTCGACCTGAGTCTTTTGCCTTCGTGGATGAGGATGAAGATGAGGACCTCTGTGCGAAGCCCGAGGTGAGTGGGCTGGGAAGGGCCAGGTGAACAGGATAGATGGGGCAAAGGGAAAATAGGAAGAGAGAGGGAAGATGCTGATCATTGACAAAGTCAAAGAGACAAGTGCCCCTGGGTCCAGGGACTGAAGGAGATAAGGTTGCAAATGATGGTACCGTGAGAATTCAAAGTGCTCTAAGGACTTCTGAACTGAATAGAGTTAGATAGGTTTCCCAGGACACCACCTGGTAAAGGCAGGAAAAGGTAGCCTCTTCTCTAGGACTGAGAATTTTTACCATTCTTTACAGCTTCCTCCTCTTCCTCCTCCTCACCCCTTTCCAACTGCTCCACTGCCCCCCGAAGAGCCCAATGGGCCCCTGCCCGGCCACAAACAGCAGTTGGAAGCACCAGAGCTTGAAGGTAAAGATTCTCCCATCATGCACCTCACCCTTGAGACTGCAGGTAAAGATTCTCCCATCATGCACCTCATCCTTGCCTCATACCTTGTGGGTATCTCTGGGCACTCCTCAACCTAAGGGCTCCTACTATGAGGAGGGGCGAGGCCTGAGGATGGTGGGAGGGGGTTTCTATTCTTCGAGTCTCCATGTTACCATCCCAAGGCGTGGGAGCAAGGGCTGGAATAGGAGGATGGAAGGGGAGAGTTCCTATGGAGGTGAAGCACCTAGAAGTATGGACCTTCTGTGGCAAAGTGTCAGGACCACTTGAAGCCCCTGACCATTTCCTCCCAGGAAGGATATTGCTTTCTTTCCATTTCCATTCACTCACCACTTCTCTCAGGTCAAAGACCCTCCATCTTTCAGTCCCTGCTGCGCTGCTTGCTGGGCAGAGCTCGCCCCACAAAGAAGAAAATGACCCAGGTGAGAGGAGATGTGTTGGGGGCGGGGGGGACATGGGACAGGGAGCTTGTCTTTGAGGAGCAAGAAACCCATGATCCTTAAATCGGGAGAGAAGAGGTCCCACCAAGAAGAAGCTTCGTCATATGGAAGGGATGATGGGTTGGAAAGAGGCATCTGTGGCTTGGCCAGGGAGAGATGGCTATGGTTCCACTTGGAAGAAAAGGGAAGGAACTTGGACCTATGTCTTTCTTCTCTAGGATTCAGAGGATTTAGTGGATACCATGTCACCTGAAGAGGTAAGTAAAGGAAACAGGAACCTGGGGTGTATTATTTTGTCAAATGAAGATATTGCTCACTTTTCTCGACCTTCTTCATTGTGTTGTTGTGAGAGTAACATGTGATTCTAGGCAGGAAAGCATTTTGAGAGGTTGGAAATGAGGTGTGACTATGGAGACAGTACTGAGCGCGTTCGTTGCTCGGAGGTAGGGGAACATGGCGGTGTGCTCGTGGGGACCAGCGCCATCTCAGGAGAGGGAGGTTTTGAGCCTCTGCGTGTAGATGGGCCCATGGTGCTAGGATGACCCTTAGAGCTTTTAGACATTAGGGAAGTTCTAGACCAGGCAGAGATGCTATGCGGGATGGATGAGATTCACCTGCAGGAAAGTGGCCCTGGGCAGCCAGCACTTACACAAACCAACGTGGAAGAACAGCATTGAAACTAAGATGGCGGGGCTTCCCTGGTGGCGCAGTGGTTGAGAGTCCGCCTGCCGATGCGGGGGACGCGGGTTCGCGCCCCGGTCCGGGAGGATCCCACGTGCCGCGGAGCGGCTGGGCCCGTGAGCCATGGCCGCTGAGCCTGCGCGTCCGGAGCCTGTGCTCCGCAACGGGAGAGGCCGCAACAGTGAGAGGCCCGCGTACCGCAAAAAAAAAAAAAAAAAAAAAAGAAACTAAGGTGGGGCATTCAGTATGTGGTGAGGTTACTGTGCTGGATCGATCAGGGTCCTGAGACAGTGGACAATGAGAAGATTCCGGGAAGCGGGACTGAGGACAGACTTTGACAAACCGAGGGCAGATTTTGACAGTGGTGCCTCATTGGGAAAAATCACTGTTCCCCTGTAGAATCCATGAGAGGGAAAATCGAGCCCTGAGTGGGTTTGGTTGTGCCGAGTGAACAGGACGTGGCACGGTGAGTGACAGGAGGTGGCTGAGCTGTGCCGATCAGAACCACCCTGGCGTGTGCAGAGACACCGACGCCATCCTTTAGCAACCACCGCATTTAGTAAAAGAGAATGCGGCTTGCTTCGAAGGCCGAAAGGTAGAGCTTTAAAAGTATGTAGCTGACAAAATACCATGATGTGTGTTCTCTTTAAATGAACATCCACCGGATGTCCAGAATATGTACGTGCTAAGAATGAAAGGTACTCAGGGTTGGAGGAGGGGATGGTGAGCAACAAGAGAGAAAGGCAGTCTTCGCCTTCTCCCCTTGACAGCCCTCGAGACACACACATTTCTGATAAATGACCTAAAAAATCAAATGGATGATCCCAGAAGAAAAAAAATCGAACTATTCCTTGGCCCACAAGCAGGAATCAGATAGGCCATAACTACAGTTAAGGAGTGCCTTGCTAGAGGGCTCAAACCAATAATACTTTATTGTTTTATTTTCATTTTTTTTTGCGGTACGCGGGCCTCTCACTGCTGTGGCCTCTCCCGTCGCAGAGCACAGGCTCCGGACGCGCAGGCTCAGCAGCCACGGCTCACGGGCCCAGCCGCTCTGCGGCACGTGGGATCCTCCCGGACCGGGGCACGAACCCGTGTCCCCTGCATCGGCAGGCGGACTCTCAACCGCTGCGCCACCAGGGAAACCCAATACTTTATTTTTAATACACCGAAGAAAGCCAGCTAGTTGATCAGTGAGGTTATTTAAAGACCGCTGAAAATAAAAGGCAACTAGGGATCAAAAGAAGGTAGATCATACATTTTTAGCTGATATCTTTTTCAAGGAAGATTTTAAGCAGCTCTCAACTCCCATGGGAACCAAGACTTTTTGAAAGGATAAGATTCAATAGGAGTCAAACTTCAGGATATTTTAACGCAAATTTCAGGCTAGATCAAGATGACACCCTTGACGATATCAAGATGATACCTCTGGGAATAGTCAAAGAATTCAGTTCTAGGTTGCCAGAAGTCCTTGCTATGACTTTTTGGTTTTTTTAAATTTAGTTTTGGTTGTGTTGGGTCTTCGTTGCTGCACGCGGGCTTTTCTCCAGTTGCGGCGAGCGGGGGGCTGCTCTTCGTTGCGGTGCGCGGGCTTCTCATCGCGGTGGCTTCTCTTGTTGTGGAGCACGGGCTCTAGGCACCCGGGCTTCAGTAGTTGCGGCATGCAGGCTCAGTAGCTGTGGCGCACGGGCTTAGTTGCTCCGCGGCATGTGGGATCTTCCCAGACTAGGGATCGAACCCGTGTCCCTTGCATTGGCAGGCGGATTCTTAACTACTGAGCCACCAGGGAAGTCCTGTGACTTGTTTAATTCTGCTGCTGTGTTAGGGATACACACAGTTAGAGCCCTGGTTTGTAATTGATGCTGAGATTTTTCAAGTTATGGAACACGTCAGACAAAGAGCAGAAAAAAGCTGGGGGGTCCCACGAGCATGATCAGCAGTCAAGGTCAGAAGCCCACCTCTGTGTAATCTTGGGCAAACACTTAAGCACTCCATGCCTCTGTTTTCTCATCTGTAGAATGGAGGTAACGATAGGGTTGTTGCCGAGGATTCAATGAGTGAAGCAATTCGAATAATGCTTGGCACTGAGGAAGCGCTTGGTGCATGTGCACTGGAAATGGTTCTGTTAGTGTTGTTCCCTAAAGGCAGGCAAAAAAGGAACCAGGGAGGCCAGAAATGATCATAGAATGCTCCAGGAGGACAGGACCAACCAAACCAGGGCTGGCAAGGGTCTACCCCCGTCCTATAAGTAAATCCTTTCTGCAACATACCTGCTAAGTGGTCATCCATCCTGTGAGAATTTTGTGTGAACCTTTAGTCAGGGAAGGTGAGAGTTTAGAGGAGGTGTGATTGCAGTCCAGAAAGAGCAGGACGGGAGAGATGGAAAGCACAGCACTGTGGACCAAACACGGGACACGAGAACTAGGGGATGGCCTTCGGTGACGTCCTCTGAAGCTTGAAACGTGTAGATTTGGACAAACAGGAAAACAAAGTAGTACCTCATTCAGAAGGGATTGCCCGAAAAGAGATTACAGAAAATTTAAAAATCAGTTATGAGAACCAGGGTGATACTGGATTATTTAGAATCTTGGGGATTTTTGGCGTGCAAATCTAAAATCCAGAGGAGGGCTCCCCTGGTGGCGCAGTGGTTGAGAGTCCACCTGCCGATGCAGGGGACATGGGTTCGTGCCCCGGTCCGGGAAGATCCCACATGCCGCGGAGCGGCTGGGCCCGTGAGCCATGGCCGCCGAGCCTGCGCTTCCAGAGCCTGTGCTCCGCAACGGGAGAGGCCACAACAGTGAGAGGCCCGCGCGTCACAAAAAAAAAAAAAAGAAAAAAAAAATCCAGAGGAAAGTTGAACTTTTGCCTTAATGCTTCAGTCACAGACAAAACAATGTAAACCAAACCAAACACACACACACACACACACACAAACGGTTTGTTTGGGTCAACAAAGCGCCATGTGACCCAGTACAGCTCTTCAAATCCAACAAATCTTTGCCATGATCTGCTGTGTAAAAGGTCAGCGTGCTGGTTTCTCCGTGACACACAGCAGCTGTTGCCACACAGCACTCTGGAGGAGCTCCGCCCAGGGGGCAGAATTAAGACGAACGCCAGCCTAAGGTGGAGCGCCGTCCACGCCGTTTCTGAAAGGGGGAGCCTGGCAGAGCACGTCCGACGCCGAGTGCCAGGAGTAGGGTGTGGGCGCAGGGTGGGGAAACCCAGAACAGCAGTCACAGAAGCGGAAGCACATCTGGCTTGGCTGGAGCTGTGGGTGTTACAGGAGCAGGTGGAAAATAAGGCTGGAAAGATGGGTCGGAAATAAGGGCTGCGGGACCAGGAAGAAGGAGCGTGTTCTGAGCACCCGAGGGTGAAGGCGGATTTGGGGCTGGAGGAGGGAAGAGGGCTAGTGGTCTGGAGGAGCTGTGGCGGTTCACTGTGTGTTTCGGGCTTCTGGGCCAGGGCGAGGAGGGCTGTTTGGGGTGAAGATCTGAGGTTTAAGGCCCTGATACTGGGTGGCGGCCCTCCCCTCCGGCAGGTTGAGGCCTGGACGCGAGAGCAGCTGAGCCAGCCTGTCTGTTTTGACTCTTGCTGTATCGACCAGTCCCCCTTCCAGCTGGTGGAGCACACGTCGCTGCACAAGGCAAGTCCTCGCCCGCCGCCCGCCGCCCGCCGAGCAGGGCTGCTGGGAGGTCCGGGAGGTGCGGGGCCTCCGCGTGCTGACCTGCCGCTGTTTCCTCGCAGACTCACACGCTCTTCTCCCTGCTCGGCCTCCACCTTGTGTACGTGACCAGCATGGGGAAGCTCAGGGGGGTGCTGGCCTTGGAGGAGGTAAGAGCGATTGTCCCATCTGAGCACTGAGGAAGAGGGGGGCACAGGATACAGGGGTGGCCTTAGCATCTGGGAGGTTCCTCCAGGTTTCCCTCCTATTTTTCATGCAGAGACTGGAGGGGGGCGCAGCCCTGTGCCCTTCTAAGGACGGCATGGGCTTGGGATGGGGGTTCAGGGCCCGAGTCATGGTTTCACAGGGGTGCGCCGTGGTGGTGCATGGAAGGAGGGAGGAGATGGGAAGTGGCTGAAGAAGGCCTGAGGGTTGCTAGGGAGGGGCCGAAGGAGGTCCTGGGTCAGGGGTCTTGGGATTCACTGCTCTGTAGATGGGGTGTTTCGTCCATCGCACCCCTCTTTTCCTTCTTCTGTCTTCTCCTTTTGATCCATCCTCCGCGTGTATCTTGCTTGTCACTCGATAGCTTTCCCGTGTTCCTTCCTTTTATCGTCTGCTCCTCTCTCGTGTCTGTTTCCCTCACGGCTCCAATCTCCTCCTCCTCCCCATGTTGTACCCTCTCTCCCCTTTCCTCTGCTCCCCAGCTGCAGAAGGCCATTGAGGGGCACGCCACGTCTGGGGTGCAGCTCCGCCCTCCCCTTGCCAGCTTCCGGAGTACCAGCTCCACTCGGAAAACTCCTGGGGGCCCACTCCCTCCTGCAGAGGCCTGGAGCCTGCCTCAGGATGGAGGTGGGGCCCCTGGGGCAGGGGATGGGGCTCCCGCCTCCCCAGAGCCCCCTGTCTCCTGGGCTCCGGCCAAGGCCGAGAGTGAGCTGGAGGAACTGGAGCTGGCGGGGGCCCCGGGGCCGGAGGAGGAGCTGGCCGACATCTTGCAGGGCCCCAGTCTGCGGTCCACCGATGACGAGGATGAGGACGAGCTGGTGCTCTGAGCGCCTCCCAGGCCGCCGCACGGAAAGCTGTCGGGCGGGCCTGTGTGCAAGAGGGGATTTCCTGAAGCTGGAGAGATCACACCCACATCTGGCCTCTCCTAGGAATTTTGAAATGTCATCCTGATCGCGTTGGAGGAGGAGCCAGAATTGGGGCAGGAGGAGCCTTGGTCAATCGTTCGGGCATGTCCCCCCCATCCCCAGACAGGCGGTGGTCCTAAGCCCTGCGAAGGGCCCCTGACAGTCCACGGGCTTCTTGAGTTTGCCTGTGTGTGTGGGGGGGTGGGGAGTGCCTGCTGCCTCTCCCTGGCCCCCCTCATTCCCCGACAGCCCCCCAGCCAGTGCCTTCCTGGCCTCGCCCATCCCCCGTCAGTTTCCCCAGAGGGGGGGTTAGGGGAGGCCCCGGGTGACTGTGGTCCTGCCAGCGCCATGTGGGGGGAGGAGATGGACCACCTCATGGACTGATGGCCCCACAGTGTCCCCGCAAACCGTCCACAGCCCCTTCTCTCCGAGCCCCCCACCCCGTCCTCCACTTGCCCACAGCCATTCCCTGAAATTGGCCTCCAGACTCCATCCTGCCTCCCACTATCTGTCCCCGGGCAGAGCCATGACTAGTCCCATTTCCTCCTCCTTTGTCCTCCGTTTAAGCAGTGAGGCATGGATCCAGAGCCTGTGGGGGAACAGCCTGGAAGAGGAAAGGTCGCAGGAAGGCTCTGTGTGCAAGGGGCAGTCCTGCTGCGGGCCCCAAAGGATTTACTTAACTCCCTGGGGCAGAAATTCCTCGCATCTCACACCACAGCTTCCTCACCCCCCAGATTCCAGGCCTCTCCCGCTCCACTGTGCTCCTTGATCTGTCCTGTCCAAGGCTCAGCTCTGCCCTTGAGGGGCTCTAGCTGGGGCTTCTCCTTCCAAGAGTGGAAGCTCAGGGCGGGCAGCTGGGCCACTGGTTCACCCAGAGACTATACCTTCTTAGGGACTGGTTCTTTGTGTTTCTCTTCTAGGGGTTCAGCGTCAAGATGGCAGACCTTTTTGATGCTTCCCACACTTGGGAAGTCAGATCCTTATCCTCCCCAAACCAGCGACAGAGAGAGAGCCTGCCATCACCCTGCCTTTTCTATAAGTGCTCCCACCCGCAGGGCTTCTGTCCATCCCCTCTTTTATGCCTCGTTTAGTTCTGCAGTTGTGCCCCCTCCCCAGCATTCTCCTCCCCCCCCCCACCGCCCCACAACCCGTGCCGGCCTCATCATCCCCCAGATAAGACACTCATAGCCGAAGGTGCTACCACATTCTGTTTAGTGCCATTGAACACAGCCCGGAGCCCTCTCCAACGCTACATCCCTTCCGCCCCCCGAGGCCAAGAGAGAGGCTGTAGCCTGGGGAGGGGGACCGGCAGCGGGTCTTGGAGCCCATGCCCCTGTGTATATAATCTATAATATTTATATATATATTTATATATAATTCTCTCTGTAATATATGTCATCGAATCTCTCTTGGGCCTGGGGTGGAAATGTCAGATTAAGAAAACATGCTAAGACTGGCCATAAAAATGGATATTCCCTAGACCTGGAAGATGGAGTATGGGATGTACAGGTGGGCGTGAGAAGAGGTAATAAACTCATTCACCAAGATTCCCTCCTTGACACAAGGATAAACAGGAAGGTGTGGGTGGTGGGGGGCGGGGGCGGCAGGAGGGGAGGGATGGAAGATTTGGATTTTCCTTGAATAAAGTGAACTCAGAATGAAAGGGCACCACCCCCACCACCAGAAGAAAATCACTTAGCAAAAGCAGTTTCATTCACCACGATGTGAAAACAGCCCCGTTCTGGGACGGCTGTAAAACGTGCGGCACAGCCTTTAACCCCAAGGGAAAAGCAACCCTCCCGCACCCCCCAGCAGCCTCTTCCTGCACATGCCCCTCCCCTCCCCCTAAAATAGGCTATAAGCAAACCCCATGCACCCTGCCCCCCCAGCACCAGAGAGGCAGTTCTCCCCTCCAGAAGAGTCCTGAGAGGGTCTCAGGCCAGCTCCTCGGGTTTGCTCCCTCTTCAGGGTGGGGACGCCTCCCCCCGCCTGACCTCCGGTCAGCAGCGATGCTGGTACCCAGGGATGCTGAGCCCAGGTCACGCTCACGTGCGAACTCTGCTAGAACGCTTCAGAGTTCTAGTCACCTTTTGGCAGGGACCAGCAGGGACCGTTCGGCTTCCTCAGGGAAGGAGGGAGGAGAGAACGCTGCTTTAGATGACCTTTCCTAACTCCACAGAGCCCCGAGCGAAAAAGGAACTGTGATGCATGAACCCGCGCCCTGGACCGGATGTCCGCTGTGGTCCGGGGGCGGAATACGGGACACGAAGGGGGTGAGGTTAAGAGAAGAGTATGATGCCTTCAGAGAGGGCAGGTTGCACAAGGTAAGGAAGCGGGGACCCCGTGAGAGGAGGGAACTGTGACATGCAAAACCCCAAGGACCTGCAGCAGGAGGGCAGGGCGAGGCCAGCAGCGAGGGCCCGAGTTAGGCCACGTGAGCACACACAACCCTTTAACAGTTTTAGATGAGGTGACTTCAGCTACCTGTGTCCGCCGCGCCTACTCCTGTTTCCTCCAAGAAGCAACTTCAGGTAGCCATCCTTCCCCTCCCCAGAAGATGTGGGACCTGGCCTCGGTTGGGCTTCAGGGGCACGAGTGTGGGACGCCGTGGGCTGGATGGAGGCGGGGTCACAGGTGGACAGAAGCGCCCCCAACTCTCAACCTCCTCACTCTGGGACGCGCTGCAGCGGGGCGGGCAGTGTGCTGCCGTCTCTTCACTCTACCCTTGGACCCTGTCCTCTGCCCTCAGGATGTCTTACAGAAGTGCTGGGGCTCCAGGTGCTGTGAAGTCCCCACCAGAATGGAAAGTGGGTGCGGAGGGCAAGCAGTTTCGGGGGCTCATGCCTCATTGTAAAACATCCTGGAAGGAAGAATACCCAGATCCTCGTCTCCTCCTCCTCAGGAGGCCTGGAGAGGTGGCCGGGGGCGGCGGGGGGTGGGGGGGAGGACACCTGGGACGCCCTCCTGGGAGGCCTGGGAGGAGGTGAAGGGGGGCAAAGGGGGGCCAGAGCTACACTGCTCCTCGGCAAACCCCCTGCCCCGGCCGGGGCCTGACAGCACCGGACCCCTCCCTCCAGCCCACTCAACCCTGAGTCCCCAAGAAGTTATAAAAATGTAGAAAAGGCAGAGAGAAAAGTGTAAACAGCTCCAGAGAATTAGGGGTGGATGGAGGGAGACACAGCCTCATGCTTCCCCGTCTAGCCAGGACACCTGCATCCTGTGCCACCCCCACCCCCCTCGGGGCCCCGGGGCTCCCAGAGCAGGAGATGGAAGAAGGCAGAGAAGGGAAGCAAGAGCTGGAGTAGCCAGCCCTGGCGGGGCCCTTTCCCAGATCCTTAGGGTCCTCCCTTCAGGCACAGGACAGTCAAGATTCCAGAACAAGTGGCCACGTGCGTCCTTGGTCTCCCCAGTGACTGCCTGGTCTCTGGACAGGCCTTGTGCCCCTGTGCAGCCCAGCGGCCACGTCCACCTCCTCCGTGACTCCTGATCTCGGAAGCCAAGTCACCTCCGAGGGCACAGCCCCCTCAGTCCGAGGAGACTTGGTCTGTACGTTGCTTCCCCTGTACCCATCGAACCATGTCCAACAGCCCCTGAGGTCTGTTCCTCATAGGAGGGGTGAGCTTGGGCCACGGCCAGAGAAAACAGAGTGGGGACAGGCAAGAGTGACGTGGAGAAAGGAGGCCTTCAGGCAGCTGCAGTCAAGGCTCCTGGCAGACGAGATCAGGGAGCAAAGAACTGAGGTCCAGGGGCCGGCCACGGGCTGCTCCGCGCTCCTGTGCTCAGGATACACACCGGAGCTCCACCGCCACAGACCCAGAAGCCCGCAGCCAAGCGAAGTTCATGGCCGTCTGCTTGCCTGGGCCTCAGTGCCTGGACCTGTGGTCTCTACGGCGTGAGCCTGGATAAAATCCCACCCTGGCCCTCCGTTTTGCTGGCAAGGGCTCCTGGGCTCGCGCGCCCGCGACAGTCTTCTGCCCAGGTTTCAGCCGCACTGCTGGGGGAAGGGAGGGTGTGGTTGCAGCCGTGCCCCTCAGGTGGGAGTGGAAGGCGGGGCTTTCAGTGGGAGGAAGCTAGTTGTTGGCCTCTCCCTCCTCCTCATCAAAGGACTGCACGCCTGAGGATGTGACGTCAGACACCTTCCGGCTGAGCGCGTTCGGCATCTCGGGGTCTTCTCGTGGGGAAAGCGACTCCAGGTCCCGGCAGCCCGCATCCTCTTCCTCCTCGGGCGCCAGTGGCCTCTTCTCCTCCTCGGCAGGGCCCCTTGCCAGGTCCACCCCGCCCACCCCTGGAGCCCAGTCACTGTCTCCCCCCAGCAACGGTGGAGGTTCCTGAGCAGAGTATCCCGAAGCAGGTTGGGAAGGTCCCATCTCGTGCAAGCTAGGCTGTGAGTCATCAAATGCAGGGCCGAGATAGGATCCTGTGGCTGGAGAGGCAATGAGGGACTGGTCGCTTGCTTCCCAGGCATCCGATGACCCCAGACAGTACATGCCCTGGGACACATAGGAGTGAGGCCATCCATCCATTGGGGCTTGAGCAAGGGCATCTGTAAAGAGAATCATGGCGGTTGGTGGGGCCACAGAATATCAAAGGCAGTAACAACAGCACAGAGCATTGAGGGTGAGATGTGGGGCGGGGGGTGAGAGGGGGAGTAGAAAAGCCTATATGAACAGAGAGTCTTAGAACAGAGATGCATGGAGGTAGCCTAGATAGTTGAGGAGGCCTCTTAGGCCTCTGGGGTCGGATTCTGGAACCATCCCTCACCCTGACTCTCCATCAACTCCTGGTAGTTGTCACCGTAATTGCAGCCCAATGGCTCCTGGGTGGAGTTGACACTCATGTCCTCACCATCCATGGAGGACCAGGCCATGAGAGTGGCCTCGGAGATAGCAAACTGTTCCATGACGCCTGGGAGAAGAAACGCAGTTAGCACGAGATACCTCGGGGAAGCCTCAGACACATGCATGGGGCGGGGGACATCACTGCAGTGCTGTTCAACAGAAATAGAACGCAAGCTACTTATGCAATGTTAAATTTTCTAGTAGCCATATTTTTAAAAAACTTAAAAGAAATAGGTGAAATTAATTTTAATAATACATCTTATTTAACCTAATCTATATAAAGCATTATCATTTCAATGTATAATCCATATAAAACTATTGAGATATTTTACATTCTTTTATTCACATGAAATCTTTGAAATCCAGTCGATATTTTACACTTACAGCACATCTCCATTCGGACTAGCCACATTTCAAGTTCTCAATAGCCACATGTGGCCAGTGGCTACTGTATTGGACAGCACAGCCTTGGTATATGCCCCGAAACAAGGCAAAATCGTGGGGGACTTCCCAGAAGGCCAGATTTAGGATTCCTAGGGGAAAGAGTTGGGGGGGGGTCTTCTGGTGAGATATCCTAAGGGATTGAAATTGGGGATTTCCAGAAGTTTATCTTTGGAATTTTTTTAGGAATGGTAGCTAGTGCTAGGTAGTCAAGGCCAGAGGAGTCTAAATGGGAGGGATTGTAGGTCCGCAGTGGTGTCAAGTTCAAGGTCTGGGAAGGACAAGGGAGGAAGGACAGAATAATGAAGATGGGTAGACTTGGGGTTCCCATGTCGGTCAAAGCCGTGAGTAAGCTGAAGCTTACATTGTTAGCTGCCCTGCACTACCCACTACATGTTTGTCTCCCCTCCCCACTGATATTTCTTCCACCACCCACAGCACCAACCAAAGAACCCTCTTGTCTATTCCAGATCTATCATTTCTCCTAGGTGTCTTCTTAGATCTGCCACTAGGGCTCGGGCAGGGTTGTAGGTACACCATATGCCTGCCTCGTTCCGATACTGAATTTTACAAGCTCTTCTGTACACACCCTCTCCTCGCCCAGGTCCCTTGATCTTCCCGTGGTTGTCACAAGTAATGTGCCCTGTAATTGAATTCATGCCTGCAATGTGCTGATGAGAAGAGAACCCCAAGGCTTTTCTTTCACTTTCATCATAAAACATGAGTAGAAGCACAGGCTTTTGAAGGCTAAGACCCCTGCCTTTTTTTTTTTTTTTTTTCCTCCTGTACTGAGGGAATCCAGGGTTTGGATGGTGCCACCATGTAGGAGAGAAGGCATCAGGTGGGCCCACAATCCCATGTTAACTCCCCTCAACGTCTGAGACGATAATAAAAATTAGTTTGAGGGTACTTAGGATAAACAAGTCGGAGTCCTTGAAATTAGAGCTAGTTGCGAAATTAAGTCTGATGGTATCACGTGAACAGAGCCAATCCTGCCGTAGGGGATCAGGCTGAAGGGTCGGCCTCTGGCCATCCTGAAAATGTGTCTCTTGAGGGGCTGGGGAACAAGTACCTGCTAGGAAACGTGCCTCCTTCTCGCCATCGCTGAGGTCGGAGTAGGCATCTGTGTCCCTGCGCACGGCCTCGTGGCTGTGTTGCGGCTGAATGGCTGGTGCCTTTCCCCAGCCCTGCCACTCAATCATGTGAGCCACGCGGCCCTGCCCCATGGCTGTGGGCTTCGTCACATGGTCCTTCATGCTTCGCGAAATCCCTGAGGGGCCAGACATTCCCCAGGTCCTCCAGAGCGTCACACAATACCCACACGAGATCTGCCCCGCCCCCGCCCCCCGCCCCCGCCCCCACCCTAGTCCCATGGGACTCCATCCCATGAAGGGGGCAGGTGCACCCTAAGACTCTGTCTATGAGGGGCAGCCTGGAGGACGGGAGGGGCTTGACAGAAAGGGCAAATAGGTCCTGGGTCTGGGGACCTGAAGGGGCAGGGAGACTGAGACCAGGAGCCCCTAGGGAGTCACCTGTCTGCACGCATCCCCAGGTCAGAGTCTCACCTGAGAACGATGACTTGGCCAGGGCGCCGATGCCATAGGCGTTAGAGTTTCGCTTCAGCTTCGGAAGAATGGAAGTGGTGTCCTCCATGGAGAGCTGGGATAGGGAACGTGGGAGGAGGGGCGGAGCAATGAGAGCTTTCTATGTGGAGGACAGTCCATGCTTCCAGGAGGAGGGATAGGAGCTAGGCGGGTGATCAGGCGACCATTATACCCAGGGGTCCCTAGGAGGCCTATCCCCCAACCACCCTGGAAAGTTTGGGGGTAGGTAAAGAATGTGGGGGCCGCCAGTGCCCGCTGGAGGAAGGGAGCGCTGTGTTCTACGGACGGCAGATGGGAGAGGACAAGGGAGAGGAGTTAGGGCGCATTGGAGAGGTCTGGGGGAAGCTGCACTCACGTTGATGCCATCCCAGGAGAAGTCAGTCCGGGTTTGCTGTGAGGAAAGAGGAGAGGGAGTGGGTACCCGGGGCACCTCCTCAGAGGGCCGTCCAGAAGTGTGTGAAGTGGGGGGGGGGGCTTTCCTGAGATTAACACACGGAACTGGGATCTCAGGGTGGAGCATCTGGCTTGTGTTTGAGGGAAGGAGGAGAAACGTTCTGTGAGAGTGTCAGTCTGAAGGTGTGTTTGGGAGGTTGTCCTGGAATTTAGGAAGGCGGCTGAAGGTCTAGGCTCATGCATGGTGGTTCTGGGGGTGTTTTCGAGGGCCTCTGGGAGGGCAGCTGAGCACGGAGGGCCTCACCTCCGTGGACGGCCGGTGGAGGCTGCTCCCGTGCAGCGAGCTGGTGCTGTCCATGTTGATTTGGTCCACATCCTTCAGGCCCTTCCAGTCCACGGCAATCACTTCATTTCCTGAGACGGACAGACGGTTCGCTGCCTGCCTTTCACCTTCCTATGCCCAGCCCGAAGGCCCCTCCGCGTTCTTTTCCTTCAGAACGCTGAAGCCACAAATGGGGGCCAGGCCCTCCAGACCCCTCCCTACCCTCCTGCCACCACTGCCTCTTCTGATTGCCTATTTTCTTTTACATCCCCACTCGCCCCAAATTTTTCTTAGGAGAGAGAATAATGCTGAGCTCAATCAAGAATATAGCACTCGGAAAAAGTGTTCTATGGCCTTATTTGTTGTTGTTTAATTAAGGAAGGGTCAGTGGCTGGGTTTTAGAAGGAAAACAGTTCTCCATTCTATCCTGAGGAATCTCTGAGGGTTTCTGTATGGGAGTGCACGGGAGCTGCGCTTTTCCTCTATTATGTTCCTACAAATAAGGGCAGAACTTTTCCAGGGGCAAGCTTCCCTAACTGTTGGCTTTATTATTCGTGAGGTCCTGGAAGGATTGCATCTTCCCTAGTGGACCCTCCAGAGGAGCTGGTGGATTTGTCTGACAGGAAGGAGATTTGGTGGGGATAGAGGCAAGAGCTGGGTGTGTACACCTAGAAGCAATGAGAGCAGAGAAAGCAAAGAGTGAGATGGAATCCTTTTACCTGACTCTTGGGAGACAAGTGAAGGATTAAAGAGGAGAGAAGGGGGACAGCAGGAGGCGAGCAGGGGACTTTTTAAAATAGGAACTAAAAGAATAGGAATTCGAGTCAGAGAGAAGACAAAAGACAATGGGAGAGGGTGGACAGGGTTTGAGGGCTGACTGGCAAACTGGAGGACCTAGGAAGATGGTAATTCTGCAGCCGAGGCCACAGCTCCTCGTAAAGGGAGACTGCTGCCATGAGGGGTGGGTACGCCAACTGGAAGCCTTGGGGAAGAATCACTTGGGTGGTAGACCCAAGTGAACCACCTGACCTTATAGATCCCTTCTACACATAAAGTTTTTTGATTCTGAATTTAGGATTAGGCATCCACTCTTGAGGAGGGGTGAATTGAATGGGGTCTTGGGCACCAGGAGGCATTCGGCATGCGACAGCGTACCTGCTACAAGAGGAAGGGATTGTGCTTGACAGGTCTGCGAGAGGCAAGGCCCCTCCAAAGCGGGCACACTCTCCCTTGGGGCTACAGGGGAATGGTGAGACGGGTCAGACCGGAGGAGGCCGTGGCTGGGAGGGAAGAGGAAAGACGGACATCTGGGCGGACAGAGCAGGAATGGGGCAGGCAGAGGACAACCTCTGAGGGGAAGGGAGATGGCGAGGGCAGAGTGGGAGAGAGGGGTGGGGGGCGGTGGCCTTTGTAGATGAGGGAGAGCTGAGTCAGAGCCGTGGGGGGCAGGGAGGGGGAGGGAAAGAACCCAGAGAAGAGGTGAAGGCAGGGGAGGAAGTGGGGGGTATCCATGGAAATAAATCGGGGTCTCAGAGAAATCAGGCTTCCGGAGAGTGAGTTTGTTTGTAATAATAATCCGAATTATTCTCTCAACCTGAGGTCCCTGGGGCATGTAGGCGGGAGAAATTGGGAGTCGGAATGGGAACACCTGGGGGTTGGGGCAGAGGGTTGAATCAATCTGCTGAGCTGTGAGAGCGGAGTGGGTGCACGGGGTGCAGGAGAAGGCACTGGGTACCAAGGCAAATGCTGAGGGGAGAAGAATTCGGAGGCGCCTCTCTTCCTTCCCCCGGTCAAAGGTAAATAAAGAGCTGGCCCCGCCCCGCCAGCCCCCGCCGACAGGTGCAGCCAAGTCCCCGCGTTCCCTGGCTCGGCCAGCCCCACCCTCCTGGGAGCGGGCTCCCGACCCCTCTCCGGCCCTCGAAGCCCCGGCCTCCCCCCGGCCTCCCCCCGGCTCTTCCCCTCCACCCCACCCCGGCCCGGCCCCATCGCCTCCGGCCGTGGAACCCATTCCCCTCCCCGAGGCACCGGGCTCACCCCGCCCCCGCCCCGGAGGGAAAATGCACGTGAACAAAGCAAATCGGGGGAGGCAGAAACGACCGAAAAAGGCAACGGAGAGGGAAAGCGATGGGGGCAAAACACCCAAGCCAGATGGAGGCGGAGCGGGGGCGGGGGGCGTGCGAAAGGGACTCGGGGCTGAGACTGAGACCGGGGGTCTTTGGAACGGGGGCCGCTCCAGAAATGCAGGGGGGGCGAGGAGGCGCTGGGGAAGGCAGAGTCGGCGCCGAGGGCCTGGAGATGGAGGGTGCGGGGACGGGAGAGTCGGGGAGAGCGACGGAGGAGGGAGAAGGTTGGCGGGGAGATGGTGGAGAGGGACCGCGCCTGGGCAAGGGCAATGGAAGGAAGCCGGAGGGAGACGGAGAGGACGGAGAGCCCAGAGGGATGCGAGGCCCGCAGGCGCGAGGGGAGAGCGGGGAGGAGAGAGGAAGGCAGGGACCGCGAGGGCACAGAGGGAAAGTGAGGGAGCGCGGCGGGGCCGGGCGGTGCGGGGAGAGGGACCCGGAGGGGCGCGGGGACCGGTGGGGGAGGGGCCGGAGGACCGGACCCCGCCGAGCCCTGCCTCCGCCCGCGCCCGCGCCCGCGCCGCCGCGGTACCCACCCACGGTCCGGGAGCCGATGCAGCCCATGGCTCCGGGGCTCCGGGCCGGGCCCTCACCGACGCGGGCCGGGCGCCGGGGGGAGCACCGGGAGCCGCGCCGCCGCCCCAGCCGCTCTGCAGCGCCGCGGCTGTCTCCGCTCGGCTCCGCTCCCCCCGCCCCTCTCCATCCCTCCCCACGGCAGCCTCCGTCGTCGCCGCCGCCGCCGCCGCCGCCGCCGCCTGGCTCCCCCGCCCCGGCTCGGCTCGCGGCGGCGGGGAGGGGGCGGCCCGGGGATTGGCTGCGCCGGCGCCTCCCCGCCCTGCCGCCGACCCCGCCGCCGCGCTCCCTCGGGGAGCCGGGCTGTCTGGGGGCCTCGCCGCTCGCCTCTCTCGCCCTCTTCCCCAGACCCACTCGGGCGGGGGCTCCTCGCCGGGTCCCCGCTGGGCTCGCGCCCGGGGGCTGCTGGAGACCCGGAGGACGCCCGCCCTGCGTCTCAGGAGCCGGGGAAAGAACCCCGGGCCCACCCTTCGGATCTGGGGCATTGATTTTTGAGGCTCGGGGTTGGGGGGTGTCTAGAGAGAAAGTGGGGCGGGAGTGAGAATAAAGCCTGGATGGAGGGCCTTGGCCGCTAAATTCCGCAAACACTTGTTTTCTTCCTGGGGCTGCATCTGGGACCCAAACGGGAGCGTGATTGGATGCAGCTCCGGTTGCTCTGCGTTTCCCGTGCGCTGTTTTATCCACCCAAACAGATCGCGAAGTCTTCGCAGGTGGATCGTGTTTTAGACTTGGCGGTGCTCGGCGCTCGCGGGAAAATCGGGCATGGGTGTGGGGGTGGTGCAGATAATCGTACTCCAGTTCTGATCGGGGAGGGGGATAGGAGATAATTCAACCCCACCTCGAGAGAAATAAAAATGTCAGGGCCCGAGGCTGGCGAGAAGACGGTTTTATATCCAATGTAATTTTTCGGAGCCTTGGTCTTCTCTGACAAATGAGCGCAAGGATGTCAGAAGCGGTCAAGAGCGGGGCGGATTGCCCTCTGGCTAGTGGGGTCGGATGGGGTAGGTACCAAGGGCCTCTTGGGTAAGAGACAGAGAGACATCTAAGTCTCTCTTAGATCTAAGAGATGTCTCTCTAAGAGACATCCAAGTCCACTTCTTGCCTGCTGTTAACTGTAGTGCCCACCTAACTACAGTTAGGTGGGCACTACAGTTAACAGCAGGCAAGAAGTGGAATCCAGAGAAGTCGCATGAGAAAAGAAGGAGACCCTTTTATCTAAGCAGTACCCCAAAGTGCGAGGGAGCCGACCTGGTGAGCAGCAATGCCAGAAGCAAATGCTGATCTAGGATCTGTTTGCTGCCCACCTGATTTTATGTGCCTCCTGAGGTTGGACAGGGAGTAGGGCAGTGGGCCAGGGGGCCCTGGTGTGGACAAGGAACAGGGAGAGAGACCAAGTCTTAACGGATGCAAGTTTTTGAGCTTTAGATTATAAATAGGAAGCTAAACTTTAGGGTGATGACCACTGCCTTCTGTGGAATCCCAGAGGAGAGATACAGGGGAAGATACTAATTTAATTGCAGATCTAGGAGATAGGATGATGGAAAGGGAACTAATCTTTGGTCTCTGTGCATGAAGAAACAAACCAAATCTACATCTACAGATCCATGAAAAAGAAGAGAGAAAGGTCAGTAGTGGGTGGGCTTAGATTTTAATTGTCCAGTACACTTTGTGGCAGGATCTGCTATCTTATTTTGACAGTGGAGGGAATTAGAAAGTATTTTCCACCGCCCCATGTCAGCTTTTGTTGGTTATACAAAAGAGGTACTAAGGGGTTTCTGCTCTCCTGGAATATAGTGTCTAGCTGCAAACGAAAGAAAATGGAAAGATGGTTAAAAAAATAAAAAGATAAAAGGAAGAATCAGCCTCCATTACTACAGTAATGCCCAAATCCCTATTGTTTGAGCAGAGAAGGCACTGACTCTCCAGGTCAGGAGTAATGGACCAGGTGGCCAGCTCTGCTCATGCCTTCTCACCTGAAACTGCTCTTCCCTTGGGGTGCTTTCTGATTCCACTATTCTCAGTATTACTCTGGTCTAAACATGGATACAAAGTTCCTTGGGTCCCCTTAGCACAGCTGTATAAGGCTGGATTTATCCAAATGGTTTAAATAAAGTCAACACAAGGGATCCCAGGTCTAGAAGACCCAGTGCCATCCCATATTCTGTCTTAAAGGTATTTCCAGCGTTAGAGAAAAGGAGACCATCATAGGCACAACACTGGCATGCTTCCTTCCTGCTTCTTGTACTGAATCCTCTTACTTCTCACCATTTAGAGACATTCTTCCAGTCTCTTCGCTGTGTTCTGAGCCAAGGCCAAAGATTCTAGTTGTTATGAACAGGAACAACCTTTCCGGAGGACAATTTGACAGTACAGATCAAAAAATCTTTAAAATATGCATTACAATTGTTACTAAATTGTGACACAGCAATTCCATTTATAGAAATAGTCTAAGAAAATAAAAATAGAATGTGGACAAAGATTAAACCTACAGCATCCATCAGAGCACAATTTCATAATAATTATAAAGATTGTACACAGCCCACATGTTCAAACCTGGGGCTTAACTAAATAAATTATGCTATATGCCTATAATAGAATATTATGCAGCCATTAATACTATCTTATAACTGTATTTGTTGGAAATTATTCATAATACATTGTGATATTATAAAAAAGCAGACTATAAGAATTACAGTATATCAGTTTTTGTTTAAAAATCACACACACACACACACACACACACACACACACACACACACACACACAGATTCTTCTCCTGCCTTTTGTCAGGCTTTCCATCCCAAATAATTTATGGGATTCCTTGAAGAAAGCCTATGTTTTACAAACGTCCAATTCCACTCATCAGTTACAGATTGACTCTCAATGAAATTACAATATTAATCAGTCGATTTCCAGAGTCTAAAAATACAGGACTTTGGCAGAATGCCCAAGTATGACACTGGCACTTCCCTATTGGTTCCCTTTGGGACACAACACCAAGGTGAAATTATGCTTCCATCCTCTCTGTGGTTGCTGCTTCGTGCTCCTAATCTCCTGTGGATAAGTCTGGGACAGAAGGACAAACCAAGTTGAGGATCAGTGCTGCCTAAAATGGGGACTCTTGTCCCAGGATTCATGGACAGAATCCAGGATCCATAACTTGGATGGGAAAAAAAATTATGTTCACTAACTTGTAACTGAAATTCCCCATGCACTTAAATTAGGCACGTAGGCAGCAAATCATAGTTGTATTAGAGGTATTACGTGTCTTTATCAGCCATGAAACTTGCAGATGTTTCTATTATACAACAGTTGTTGCAGATTTTTTACAATATCCTTTATGTTCATCACTACTTTGAAATTATAGTAGTATTGAACCTACCTCTATGTTTACTTACTTAATGCTTTTATAAAGAAGCAGATATACTACTATACCACAATGTTATAACTGTATTTTTATATAATTGGTACCGTTTGTAATCTGTATTTTGTTTTATGCATTTAATATTATTCGGAGAGAGAAACCATGGATTTTCCAGATTGCCAAGGGATCCAGGGCACAAAAAAGTTTAAGAACCCCTGGCCTCTAGATACATATTTGGTGGTGATAGTGGTGGTGGAGATCTCTAATTCTGCAAGAGCTTAATAGTCCGGTTAATAGTACCAGCTTAAAGGACCAAGCAAGATACTTATCATCCCATTTTGAAGACTGGGTCCCCAAGAACAAAGATATGTCCCTTTTTATCTGCAGGACTGAAAGAGACACACCAAAGGCAGGCCTGCCCCCCCAAAATGGAGAGGCAGCTCTAAAACATGACACCAAAGACCTGTACTATCACAGAAACATCTGTGTATCATATCTGAGTCGGTATCTCGAGGCAACAAGTAGGTGATTCAGGGCTGCCTCCAAATTTAGTCAGCTTGCGGGCAGCCCTTAGTGGCTCATGGGAGGCCCTATTTGCTTAAGGCACCAGAAGTGGGTGTGCTGATGCTAGAGAAGCTCGGTAAAAGGGCTGGGGTAGATTGTCTGGCACTGGCTTGCCTGGAATAGCATGGGGTCTGGGTGGAAATCAGAAGAGTCTGAGAAAGGTGATGGAAGTCTTTTGTATTCTTTTAAAAGGGATTAATTTCCTCAATACCCAGTGAACAGGAAGACGAAGAATGGGGCTTGGGGGTTGGGTTGCTGACACATCAAGGCAGACTCAGACTTAAGTCATGGATGGGTCCACGGTGGGAATGTTGGTAGTGTGTAAGTTGTATTTCCACAGAGTAGGACGTGGCTACAGAATGTGTGCTGGTGGTCTGTGGAGCTCTCTTTCCCACGCCCACCGTCCCCTGGATTCCCAATGTAATGAGTAGATGAGGTTCCTGGCTGTTATGCTGGGCAGGGGGTTTCCTGAGCAGAACAAATTTGCTGAGGAAGGAAGGACTTCTCAGGGCAGCTAGTTATGTAGAATGACATGTTCCATAGCAGAAATTCTCTGGTTTCAACTGAGCCTAAAGGCCTCATCTGACCAATCTCTGTTCTGTTGAACATCAAGGAAGATAAAACCTTTTACACCAGCACAGGTTATTGTGCGTTTGACTTTTTAGATGAGGTTTGAAACTTTTGCAAAATATTAGGGATTGAAGGTGAGCTCATTCCAGTGTGGAGTACGATAAGGAAGCTTAGTAGCGTGGGCAGTGGTGGCTCCCCACTCACCCCTGCCCACCTTGGTTCTGTCCCCAGATACACACCTCCATGCATGAGCCAAAGCTTCCACGGGCGGGCGGTCAGCGTGACTGAATACACATTTCGCAGGCAGGATCCTATGGTTCCCATTCAGCAGAGAAGAATGCTTGAACAAATGTTTCCCTGGTGACTCTAATAGTCTATTCTTTAGATTACCAAGGGAATGCATTTGCCCTGTCTTTTCTTGGAGAAACAGGACTGTGGGAAAGTCTGGAACAGAATCACTTCAGATTTGGGGGTATTATCCAAACATTCTGATGAGAAAAGCCTGGGTTCTGGGCTGATGGGCTTCTACGTCTCTCTCAGAGAAGGGGAGGGTTTAATGCAGAGGACCTGGAACAGTGTCAGTGCTTTACTGCTTCCTGCCCCAAAGCATATGCAGGGGCTCAGGGTATCATCATCATGTCCTGGTCACAGGCAGCAGCAGACCAGGCAGGATGCCAGGACCAAGGAAGCAGGCCTAGAGTTTGGGCAACCATGAGTCGGAGGCCAGGTAGGCAATCAACACTGGAGTTCATCAATCCCAGAGAGCTGGGCCAGATGGGATCTTTGGAGATGAAGCGAGTTCTCAGCACTCATAAATCCCAGAGCCACTGACAGAGCAAGGAAGAATCAAACAGGTAACATCAGGCAGTCGCTTCTTCTAGCCACAGTGACCAGAAAATTGGGTTTAGGGAAGGAGTAGGAGTAATTTCTGTATTCTAAGGTAAGAGCTGGAATTTGCCACTTGATCTTTCTCTCCCTGTATCTCTCAAGTTTCCTTCACAGCCAACGTTCTTGAAAGAGCTTCTGACCTTCATCTTCAATTCCTCTCCTCCATTCAGCCCTCATCCCACTCTAATCTGGCATCTTCACTCTCCTGAAACAGGTCACACAGGGGTCTGCTCTATCCTCTATGTCAGTAGATTTTGTTCATTTCTAATCTTTGCACATCAGGAACATTCCACACTGTTGACCACTCCCTTGTCCCCACTCCTTCCTGGTTTTCTACCTGACTTTCTGACTGCTCGTTAGTTCCTTCCATTCATTCATTCATTGTATATTACAGGTATTTATTGAGCTCCTACTATATGTCAGTACTATTCTAGGTGGTGGAGGCTGAAACTCATGCCTTTATGGGGCTTAGAGTCTAGTGAGAAGTAGTGGACAGGAGACAGCAATAAATGAATTAGATAAGTGATGTAGTGGTTTTTGGTGCTGAAACCCAGGACTGAATGATATATTTAAGGTGATAAATGATTTGAAGAAAAGTAAAGGAAAGGAGGATAACCAGTAAAGCGTGTTGGTATATGTAGTTCTAAATACAGTGGTGATCAGGGATGGCCTCACCGAGAAGGTGGCATTTGAGGAAAGACAAGAAGGAGACAATAGAGTGATCAAGGAGATAGTAGAGTGATCAAGGCAGATGTCTGGGGAAGAGCTTTCCCAGCAGAGGGAACAGCAAGTGCAAAGCTCAGAGGCGGGAATGTGCTTTGCGCATTGGACGGAGAGCAGAGAGAACAGTGTGGCTTAAGCAGAACGAGTCATAGGAGATGAGCTCAGAGAACAGGTGGGGCCAGTTTGGGGAGAGCCTCTGCTATACTTTGCTATAACTTTTTGTACTCTGCTATAACTTTGCTCCCCGACAAAGGAGCTAAGAATATACAATGGGGAAAGGACAGTCTTCAATAAATAGTGGTGAGAAAACCGAACAGCGACATGCAAAAGTACGAAACTTGACCACTGTCTTACACCATACACAAAAGTTAACTCAAAATGGATTAAAGACTTGAATGTAAGACCTAAAAGCATAAGACTCCTTGAAGACAACACAGGTCTTAAGTTCCTTGACATTGGTCTTGGAGATGATTTTTTGAATCTGACACCAAAAGCAAAAATAAGTAAGTGGGACTACATCAAACTAAAAAGCTTCTGCACAGCAAAGGAAACAGACAGCAAAATGAAAAGGCAACCTCTGGAATGGGAGGGAATATTTGAAAATCACATATCTGATAAGGTCTAATACACAGAATATATAAAGAACTCCTACAACTCAATGGCAAAGAAAACAAAAAACTCAATTGAAAAATGGGCAGAAGATCTGAAGACAGAGTTTTCCAAAGAAGACATGCAGATGGCCAATAGGTACATGAAAAGATGATCAACATCATTAATTATCAGGGAAATGCAAATCCAAACCACAATGAAATATCACCTTATACCTGTTAGAATGGCTATTATCAAAAAGATAAGAAATAACAAGTGTTGGCAAGCATGTGGATAAAAGGAAACCCCTGAGCACTGTTGGTGAGAATGTAAACTGGTGTAGCCACCATGGAAAACAGTATGGAGATTCCTCAAAAAATTAAAAATGGAACAACCATATGACCCAGCAATTCCACTTTGGGGTATTTATCCTAAGAAAATGAAAGCACTAGCTTGAAAAGATATCTGCACCCCCATATTCATTGCAGCATTATTTACAATTGCCAAGATATGGAAACAACCTAAGTGTCCATCAGTAGATAACTGGATAAAGAATTGTGGTATATATATATATATATAATGGAATATTATTCAGCCAAAAAAGAGGAAATCTTGCCGTTTGAGGGCATTATGCTAAGTGAAATTTGTCAGACAGAGAAAGACAAACACCATATGAACTCTCTCATGTGTGGAATCTAAAAAGAAAAACCCAAAACAAAAAACAAGCTCACAGATGCAGAGAACAGATTGGTGGTTGCCAGAGGTGGGGGGTGAGGAGTGGGAGAAAAGGGTGAAGGAGGTCAAAAGGCAAAGAAAAAACTTGCAATCATTTAAAAACAGACATTGAAATTTTGAATCATACTTAAAATATTTACTTCATATATATACATACACATATATGTTTATATATATGCTAATATATATGACATAGGTATATTATAGAAAATATACATAAAAACACTTATGCATACCTATTATTTCCAAAATAATGTAAATGAAAAAAGATATTATATTAAAAAAACAACAACTGTGGTTTTCATTCTGAGTGAAATAGGGAAGAAGAGTTTTGATCAGAATAACACGCTCTGAAGTAAGGTGAAAGGATAACACTGGCTGCTGTACTGAGAGTAGATTGTAGGGATGTGAGCTATTGCAGTAAATCAGGAGAAATGATGGAGTCTTTGACCAAAAAGGCAGTGGTGGAAATGGTGAGAAGTGGTCAGATTCTGGAAATGTTTTGAAGACAGAATCAGCAGGATGTGATGGACTTGGAGTGCCAAAGAAAGAGTGATGTTGATGATGACTCCAAAGTTTGCAGCCTGAGCCAAAGAAGAGAATTTCTAGGAGTGACGTGAAGAAGATTATGGGTAGAACAAGTTTTAGTGGGAAAGAGTAGGCATTAAGTTTTGGACATATTTAATTTGAAATGTCTATTCAATAATCAAGTGGGAGGCACTTCCCTGGTGGAGCAGTGGTTTAAGACTCCGTGCTCCCAATGCATGGGGCCTGGGTTCAATCCCTGGTCAGGGAACTAGATCCCACATGCATACCACAACTAAGAGTTTGCATGCCATAAATAAAGAGCCCGTGTGCCACAACTAAGGAGCCAGTGAGCTGCAACTAAGGCTGGTGCAACCAAATAAATAAATAAATAAATATTTTAAAAAATAATCAAGTGGGAATTATGAGTAAGAATTTGGATATATGTGTTGTCAGGTCATAGGAAAGGTCCAACACAGAGATATAAATTTGGGAATTATTAGCATATAGATGGCATTTAGGGGCTTAAGACTGGGTATAATCAGCAAAGAAAGAGTAAAAGAAGAGGTACCAGGACTCAACCCTGGGGCTCCCCAACATTTAGAGGCTTAGCAGAGAAGCTAAGGGGTACCCTTATTAAAATTACAATGACTAGTTTCTTTTAAAATTACATATGGGTCTCACACCATATTTCTATTGGTCACCATTGGTTGAGGTATTATCGTGAGACTAGTGAGGTACAGCCAGCTGGTGGGAGGAGAGAAGGCAGAGGGGCAAGGGATAGGAAGGATCATCTGTGTGGTATTGAAACCACCAAGAGTTAATAGTAAAGTCATACTGGAGAGAGTGCCAGAGGATGAACAACCCAGGCAACAGACGGCTGTACAAGGACGGGCAGCAGGTCTCTGAGCTCCAAAGGGCATCTGCGATGGATTCGGGAGCTGAGCAGGGAGCAAGATGTGGGGTGAGCTGGGAATGTGGGGCTTCTTATGGTGACGGACAAATCGGGGTTAAGGGGCTTCATGTAGTTAGTTCTGGTGGTCTCGGGGCAGGGCACATGGAGGCAAGGCGGTGAGTGTAAGAGGATTAGAGGGGAGAGGGGTCCTTTCTTCGCTGCTGTTGGAGGCATGGAGGCTTGGAAAGCGTAGTCTATGGAGTCTGCAGAAGGGCTTCCTTACTCTGAGAGTCAGCCCTGCCTCTTCCAGCTGTCCATCAAACACTATCATCCATCAAAACCCATCCTATCCTTCTCAACTGCTCAGGTAATACTCGCTAGGTGACTTTGTCATCCAGTAACAGATTTGAATTACTGCTTGGAGGCCGATGACTCATAAATGTGGATTCTCAGCACAGTCCTCTTTTCTCTGCTCTAGACCTGGATATCTCACTGCTTATCATACACCCTCTTTTTTCTCAGCACGTCCAGAACAAAACACACAGTCTTCCTCCCAGACCTGCTCTTCTCAGCAGAGAGCACCACGTTCTGAGCCAGAAGCTGCTCTGGGTCCCTGATGTCTCTTTCTCCCCACCTACCAACCCCCAGCCCCAAATTCAATCCATCGCTCGGTTCCGTCGATGATTTCATGTCCTATATAGTCCTCTAATCTATCCGCCTCCACAAACCTCCCCGTTGCACCTAGAGCTCTACCATAGCCTCTGAACTGGTCTGTCCACATCTGTACTGGACCGTTCTGTTATTCTCCACACTGTCCCAAGATTGGAAATCTTGGGAGATTTTCAAAGCTCTCAAGCCTTTTCATGCCATTCTTTTCAACCTGAAACTCTGCAGCAACTCCTCACTGTTCTCAGGACAAAGTCAAGATGCTTTAACAGGATCGGCATCTTCACAACCACCTGTCCAGCTCCTCTGCATCCTGTGTCTACACGTCGCTCTCAGACACCCCAGTCATGCCTGCCTCCTTCAGTGCAAGCAAGGGACAGGCTGTGCTCCTAGGCATCCCAGGGCTTTGCAAATGCTGTTCCCTCCGCGTGGAACGCTTCCCCTCCCACTTTGCCTGGTTAAGGCCTCCTAAGCTTTCAGACCTCAGCTTGGACATCCCTC
Organism: Kogia breviceps; assembly: GCF_026419965.1. Taxonomy (NCBI): domain Eukaryota; kingdom Metazoa; phylum Chordata; class Mammalia; order Artiodactyla; family Physeteridae; genus Kogia; species Kogia breviceps. The sequence continues at coordinate 11,675,928 of NC_081318.1, read as the reverse complement.
CCTCGAGCTCCCCAGCCAGGAAACACACCTCCCAGTTAGCTATGTGCTCAAGCACTTGCCTCGTCAATCTTTCTCCTGAGGTTCTGGTAACAGTGGCAGTTTTACATTTTGTTGGTGATTATTTGATTAATATCTCCCCTGGCCAACTCCCCGAGGGCAAGGACCCTCCATGAGAGCTTGAGATCATGTCTGGTTTTGCTCAATCTTACATTTCCAGCACCTAACACAGTGTCCCACACCTAGTAGATCCTCAATAAATACTTGTGGAGTAAACAAATGCATGATCCAAGATGTTATAAAAAGCCTTTAAGCTTTATCAAACGCAGGATCTCCCTTGTTGTAGTACGAGATTTCAATGGTTCTAGAACGCTATTTGAGTCAGTAAGTGTATCTGAGGTCCTGGCTCGGTGGCAGGCACTGTGCTAGGCCTCCTCTGCTGTGCTGGAAATGGGTAGGTTTCTCTGTGGCCTAAGCGTCCTCTGGTAGCATCTCACACGTGGGAACAGAAGGCCTGTCGCCAGCTCTCTCAGGCATGCAGAGAAGCCTCCGTATGAAGCCACCTGCTGTTCGGGGTGGGTCCCCGTCCCCGTCCCTTTTTCTGAGACTGAGCGTCCATTTGCTACGTTCTGAAGCAGCATATATCTGGATGGCAAGGTCAACAACAACTAAATGGGCGGCAGGAAGGTGCTTGAGCGAGCTCTGAGGGTTGGCTCAGAGCTAGCCCGCGTCAGGCTAGCCTGGTGGGTTTCTTCACATGAGGACCATCTTATTAAAGGGACTGGGGTGGGGAGACAACTAGGTTACTTATCTGTGTTTAACATCCCCGCTCCCTGACATGTCCACTTACTGGAGTGACTTAGTCAGCTATTTTCAGTGACAAACAATCTAGCTTCTAGCCCTGGATCTCTCTGAGTTTTTTGGCTTCCCCTGGTTTCGGGGGGAAGGAAAGCAGCAGATGCTCCGCTAGTGGTGGCCTCAGTGCCAGCAACCTGCCTGTGCCACTGTTGGTGCCCTGGGCCTCTTTTCCTGTCTGCCCTTCCCAGCTCGGCTGACTCTTTGCCATCTGACCATCTGCCTTGCTCTGCCCCTATAACCACCACACATTTCTGCCTGGCTGATGCTAGCAGGCTCTTTGGGTGCCCATCTGGCTCAGACCTTGCGATGTATGGAGACTTTCGTGCCTCCTCTTCTTCTTTTTTAAAAACTTTATTTTATTTATATATTTTTGGCCGCGTTGGGCCTTCGTTGCTGCACGCGGGCTTTCTCTAGTTGCGGTGAGCGGGGGCTACTCTTCCTTGCGGTGCGCGGGCTTCTCTTTGCAGTGGCTTCTCTTGTTTTGGAGCATGGGCTCTAGGCGCGCGGGCTTCAGTAGCTGTGGCTTGCAGGCTCGGTAGTTGTGGCGCACGGGCTTAGTTGCTCCAGAGCATGTGGGATCTTCCCGGACCAGGGCTCGAACCTGTGTCCCCCCTGCATTGGCAGGTGGATTCTTAACCGCTGCACCACCAGGGAAAACCCCGTGTCTCTTTAGAGCTCTGTTCCCTAAACGCCCTGTGCCGGCTTTGCTCCCCAAGTCCTGGAATCCTCACTGCTGCTTCAGACCTGGTGGGATAATAATAATGAGGTTTAAATAATGAGAAGTCCACCCAGCTATTGTAATTAGTGTAGCCACACCAAGCCAGCACTATTGGGCAGGTGAAAACTGTAATCTCATTTTAGCACTTACTTGATTATACCAAAATAGCTACTTAAGTGTTTTTACTCTAGATCAAGAGTACCTTGAAGGAAAGAACTGGGCTTATTTATCTTTATATCCCGGGTGCCTTAACATAGACGTTATTGGTAAATATTGGTTGAACTGAGGTTGGGGAAAGGAAGAGAAAAGTGCGCAGACGATGATGTTGTGATGTCAGGAAGAAAGGAGGAAAAGGGGGGTATTTGTGGCTTTCAGTTCACTCCTTCCATGTGGAGGTGGACGTAGGGAGGGGGGTGAGGGGTAGACTGGAGGGGTGGGGCGCGGGGTGTGGTGCCCCTGGGCAGAGCAGGAAGCTGCTTTTCCTTGGCTTTGCCACAAAGATCCCTGGGCCTTGCTGGGCACTCCCCCCCCCCCACCTCCATTCCCACCCTACCCTCCATCATGCCTGCAATCCCACGGATGAGAGATTCTTTTGTCCTGACCAGCAAATGCAAGTGGGACTAAGAGAGGAGTAAATTTGGAAGTGGGAAAGCTGTAGACCACGTGCACCCAGTGTTCAGTGCAAGGAAACACTCTGATATAAGGAAAAAGAGATGACGTCTCTGTCATTTCTCTCCTTTCTTTTCCTTTTTTAAAATGATAAGAGTAATACGTATTCGTGGAGAAAAAGACAGGTATAAAAGACTTCTGCCCTCCCCTAATTCTATGTCCTAACACCAACCACTGTTAACAATTCTTTGGGAAGCCTCTGGAAACGTTCTATTACACAAATATATAATACATATATATATATATCTCTCACATACACAGAACGTGTGTGCGTATACACATATGCGGATGGACAGACAGAGAGACAGACAGACACAATTTGATGATACGATGTACTGGAAGAAGCAAATGGTGGCCCACGGACTTAAAGTGGGGGGATGGAGTTGGAGGCTGACCTGAAGAGGCTGTAGATGCAGCAAGTGGGGGCTCCTGAGGGAGCAAGGGATGCACTGCAAGGATGTAAGTAGGGGGCAGGGCTGTATTCAGATAATAAATACTTGCATTGCAAGAAACTTTCTGCAGTTTAGGAGATGGAAAATCTAACATCCAGCTGGCCTCCGTTTTCTTAACTGAAAAATGGGATAATAACATACATTGCTCACAGGTTTATTGTGAAGATTAAGTGGGGTAATAGGTATTGTGTTTAGCACCCCATGCTAAGCTTTATCGACGTGCGTGCTCTTACTGTTGTGGTTGTTACGATGGTTGCTGTTCTCGCTGGTGTTTGTGCGCCTGGCACAGCACCTGGCACGTAACTGACCCTCTGCCTGTCTGCAGCCAGCATTCGGAAAGAACCCAGTGATCGCATCCTTCTTCTCATTTCAGAATTTATTTTTTTGCCGTTGCCCTTGTTCCTTCCTTTTTTTTTTTTTTTTCTTCTTTTTCTTTACTACTTTCTAACTTCTTACTTTCTGTTGTGCGCCCTTGAAGAAAACTTTCTGGCACCTAGTGGATATAAATCCTTGTAGGTGTGTAGAGATGTTTTAAGTAGCAAAGGTCATTGCCCATTTTCTTACTTCCTCTCTCTTGTCTGGCCTCAAGCTGTTGGAAACGATTAGGCGGAACATCTACTTATGCCCTACACTTTACGCACATTACCTGAGGAGATCAATTAGAATTGCTTACTTAAGAAAAATAACTAAAAATCATTAGGACTGCTCCTATCCATTGTGTGCATTAAATTAAATTAATTTATTTATTTTGGTCGTGTGCATTTTAAAAGCATTGACCGGGTTTCCCTGGTGGCGCAGTGGTTGAGAGTCCGCCTGCCGATGCAGGGGACGCGGGTTCGTGCCCCGGTCCGGGAAGATTCCCACATGATGCGGAGCGGCTGGGCCCGTGAGCCATGGCCGCTGAGCCTGCGCGTCTGGAGCCCGTGCTCCGCAACGGGAGAGGCCACAACAGTGAGAGGCCCGCGTACCGCAAAAAAAAAAAAAAGTATTGACCTTGAAACTCCACTAGAGACATCCTGGCCTAGTGAATCTGTCCTTCTGGGATGCTCTGTGTGTTTCTACCTGTATTTAGAATGCCTGGCTTAAAACTCTTAGCTTCCCATATAGCATTCTGCATCCCGAATGCTCTTAGTTGTCAGTAAAACTGCGTTTGCCTATGCACTCTTCTATTCTTGATTTATAAATAGGTTCAGCTGCCTAACAATTAAATATACTATATTTTGCACATGTACATTCCTTAAGGAGACATTTAGAGGGCAGATGGCTTTTTACTGTCGTGATGCTTTCTGGAAACCATCTTCCTAACTTTCCTAAGTGGGTTATGTTTTGAAGGATTGGCGATGAGACTTTTGGTCACACAGGAAACCTAGTATCAAATTTCTAGCAGATCTTCACAGGGACAGGCCCAGGACCAGCTTATACGTGTCAGAGAAGGTCTGCACTGCATGCTTTATGTTATACATGGCTACACATGCTTGTGGCTGTGAGAAATACCAGTGACAACGGCAATAAGACACCCGAGAAAAGAAAGATCAGTGGGGTCTGAGAAGGAGACAAAGAGGTAGTCTTAGGTGTAATTAAATATTTGATCAAGTTGAAGGACGGAGACGGCGTGCATAAACCAAGGCCCATGAGATACATGGCTGGCAACCTGGAAAGGGACATATGGGGAAAATGGCCTTAGGTTAACCTGTCAGAACTGCGAACTGAACAATAATACTGGGCGTTACACAGCATTTTCAGATATGATATTGCATTTATTTCTTTATATAGTTCAATAAGGTACACGGATTAAATATCATCATTCTTTTTATACATGGAGAAAATGATGTGGAGAGAACAAAGAGACTTGTCCCTTAGTTTGGGCACTCCGGCTGGGTCTCCCCCCACCCAACCCCCGACCTCACGCTGCTCTCCTGGGTTGCTTCACCTGACACCAGGGTGGAGAGGAATGAGCTCTGACATCAGAGCCCTCAAAGAGTCCCAGTTCTAGTCTAGATCCTGCAGCTTACTGGGCTTGACCCTGGCCCATCTCTTAAGTTCCCAGCCTGTTTTCTCATGGTAAACGTAAGGGGTGAGACTGGACCATCTCTAGAGCAGAGCACAGAGGCTGGTTGGCCGTAGGATGTAGCCAGTTTGGAAGGCCAGGGACTGGAAATGCTGAGTAGAGTGTGCACGAGGGGTCTGCCTTGGATGGCAGTGAAGTCTGGCAGTGTCACAGAGTGAGAGAAAAGGAAGCTTCTGAGGGCGACACGCTGGACTTACAAGCCGAAAGGCCATGTGAATCCATAGTTTGTAGGTAGTGAGTGTGGAAGAATTCAGGAGGCAGCTCGGTAAGTTTCCATGTTCAATTAAAAAAAAAAGACAAGAGAAAGAAAGAACGAACCCGGGTTTGTCCCTTTCCCGTGACCTAGGGCACAAGAACGCTGAGGAATCCGGTCGGACCAATGGGGGGCTCCACCGAGCGCAGTCTCCGAATCCCCCGAGGGGTGGGTCACGGTGGGCGAAAAAGGACGGGCTCAGACGTGCAGCCCGCGCCCACGTCCGTTCTCCCAGGCCCCAAGTGAGCTGGCAGCTCTCGCCTCCGCCCCGCCCTCCCACCTCCATTGCCTGGCCCCACCCGCCGCGACTCTCCCTCCTGCAATGTTTAACAGATCTGCGGGCGGGTCGCGGGTGATGCGAATTCCTCGAAGCCTTAAGTAGCTGCCCAGGATTTGAAGTTAGGATCCCCCAAAGGATCCCTGAGGTTCGTGCTCACACCAACCACCCCTGCCCGAGGTCACAGAGGGCCTAGGGGGGCGTAGGCGGGGAGGACGCCCCCCACTCACCGTCCCCGTCCACCTAGGAGCCCAGTTCCATCCCAGTCCCGCCTGTCTGGGCTGACCCGGAGGGGATTTGGGGCGCGGGGCTGGCGGCTGGCTGGGAAGGCGGAGGAGCCGCTGGAGGTGGCGGAGGCAGGTAACTGCAGGCCCGGAGAGGAGGGGGCTGGGCCGGGGCGGCGGCGCCACCGGGCTGCCTGGGCACCTCTGGGGCCCCCGCCCGACCTCCGCCGGCGTAGCCCGGAGTGGGGACGGTGAGTCAGATCTCGGGCACCCGCGGGAGTGTGGAGGGGGTCAAGTCAGGAAATGACATCAGAGGCCTGTGTTTGGTGGGGAGGGGCGGTCCGTGCCCGGCCGGGGCGACGGGGGCGAGGGGGAGCGGGGGCGGGAGGACCTTGCTGCAGCCTCCGGCCCCGGGGCACGATCAGGGCCCCTTCCTGGGGGAGTTTCCTGCCCCGTCCGCCCTCCCCGCCTCTCCCCGCCCCCTCCCCGGGCCGCTCCTTGTATGGTCTCGGCGCCGCTCTCTCCCCGCCCTCTCCCTCCCTCCCTCTTCCCGCGTCCCTCCCCGCCGGGCTGGAGGCTGCTCGGGACCGGGACGCAGAGTCCGCGGACCCGGCTGCGAGGCGGCCACCCGAGACGCGGCGCGCACGCTCCGGCCCGCGGTGAGGCGCGGGGAGCCGCTCTGCGGCCGCCCACGGGGTCGTGGGGCGGGGGCGCAGGGGGGAGCCGGGCCGGCGAGGGGGTCCTCCGCCCGGCTCGGCGCTGCGTAACCCGGCCACCCACACCCCGCAGCACGGCCTGGCCATGGCGGCCCCCCGCCCGCCTCGCGCGATCTCCGTCTCGGCTCCAGTTTTTTACGCCCCGCAGAAGAAGTTCGGCCCGGTGGTGGCCCCAAAGCCCAAAGTGAACCCTTTCCGGCCCGGGGACAGCGAGCCCTCCTCGGCCGCTGGGGCCCAGCGCGCACAGATGGGCCGCGTGGGCGAGATTCCCCCGCCGCCCCCGGAAGGTATGTGGCCGAGCTTGGGGGCTGGACCTCGGCGGGCGCCGGCCTGGGGGGAGTGGTTTCGGGAATTTGGGGATGTGTGGAGAGGTCGCAGCGGAGGGGGCTGGGCGCAGCCACCGAGTCCCGAGCAGATGTTCTTACCTCATCGTGGAGCTCATGGCTGGGGGCCAGGGCTCCTGGGACTGTTCCAGGTCCCCCGCCTGGGGGTGGAGGCGGGAATGTGGGGCACGAATCTTCCCCTCCGGGTCCGTTTTCCGAAGTGTAATGGGAGATGTACCACTCCTCGGCTGAGCCCCGGCCTTTCCTGACCCAGAGCTCCCAGGGCGTCCTGCGCCCAGCCCCCCACCCCGTTGACTTCCCGTGCGCTCCGGGACCCTCGACAGAGTTATTGGGTTAGGGGTTAGAGCTGCTGCTTCAAGGAAGGGAACTTGAAGGAAGCGTAGAGGGGTCCCCGCTGACTGCCCTCTCTCTCCTTCCAACACCAGACTTTCCCTTACCGCCTCCTCCCGTGCTTGGGGAGGCCGACGACGCCGAGGGCGCTCTGGGAGGTGCCTTCCCCCCTCCCCCTCCCCCGATCGAGGAACCGTTTCCCCCTGCGCCTTTGGAGGAGGAGATCTTCCCTTCCCCACCGCCTCCGCTAGTGGAGGAGGGAGGGCCTGAGGCCCCCATACAGCTCCCACCACAGGTATGGAGGCCTTGGGAGAGGCAGCTACAGTGGACACCCCAAGGAAAGGAGAGGAGGGTCCTCTCCGCTGACCTCCCCGCATCTCTGCCCTCATGGGGGTGGGGTGGCAGTGGAGAACTGGAATGGGTGCTCTGACCCCTGACCCTCTAGCCCAGGGAGAAGGTGAGCAGTATTGATCTGGAGATCGACTCTCTGTCTTCGTTGCTGGATGACATGACCAAGAATGATCCCTTCAAAGCCCGGGTAAGGGGCAGGAGAGTAGGAAAGGCAGGGCAGGGAGGAAGGGTGTGGGTTGGAGTTCCGGAGGACAGTAGCCTCTCTAAGGCACTTCTCTCTCCCCTCTGCCTTCCCTTGCAGGTGTCATCTGGATATGTACTCCCCCCGGTCTCCACTCCGTTCATTTCCAAGTCCAGTTCTAAGCCTGCGGCTGGGGGCACAGCACCCCTGCCTCCCTGGAAGTCCCCTGCTAGCTCTCAGCCTCTGTTGCAGGCTCAGCCTCAGAGCCAGACACACTTCCACGTGCAGCCCCAGCCCCAGCCCCAGCCCCAGGGCGAGGCCCAGCCTCAGGTCCAGCTCCATGTCCAGCCCCAGCCCCAGCCTGTGCCTTTGGCTAACAGCCAGCCCCGAGGTCCCCCTGCCCCGTCTCCAGCCCCTAAGTTTTCTCCTGTGACTCCCAAGTTTACTCCTGTGGCTTCCAAGTTCAGCCCTGGAGCTCCAGGGGCACCCGGGTCACAGCCCATTCAGAAGTTGGGGCCCCCTGAAGCTCCTTCTTCCACTGGCACAGGCCCCCCTCAGCCCCCCAGCTTCACCTCTGCTCAGCAGGAGAAGCCCCAGGTGCAGGAGAAGCAGCACTCAGTGCCCCCAGCGGCTCCAAACCCAAACCAGGTGAGGGAGGGTGGGAAGGCCAGGCTGACGCCGGGCCGCTGGGGCAGGGCTAAGTCAGGAGCCCGGAGGACGGCGGTCCTGGAAAGTGGGGTGGGTGTGGGGTGCTGGGATAGGAGTCTTCAGCCTCTGGGGTTGGAATGGTGGGACAATGGCAAGAGAAAGCGCTGCCGGAGGAGAGCCTGGCAGGGTCTGGGGCTGGGTGGGGCCCGACTGGGAGTGGGGGATGGGGGTGGGGGTGGGGGTGGGTGCACAGGCTCTGAGTTAGGAGGAGGATTTGGTTGACCTTCCCGTGCGCCCTGCCCCAGAAAGTTAGAGGAGGGATGAGATCATCACCAGTCCAACTTCAGATCTTGCCCCTTCTTGGAGTCTTGAGTTAATCTCTGCTCCTCTGAGTGCTTTCACTGCCCGAGGGCCCATCTGGTGATAAGAGTTGCTGGTAAACACTGGCTGAGCCAGCCAGCTTCTGCTCGGTGCCAGGCACTGTGCTCTGTACTCAGGAGGGAAGAGATTGCAAAGAGGTTGAGCCCCAGGGCGTCAGTGGACCTGGAACAGAATTGTGGCTCACAAGACCCCAGGCAAGTTAGGTGAACTTCGAACCTCGGTTCAGCATCCATCCTTACAGTGGTTGGGAAGGTTAAGTGAGCTAAAGTGTGGAAAGTGCTGTGGGTCTGTATCCAGCACGTGAACGCCCAAAGCAGAACAGAGGTCATTCCTGCCTGACCATTCCTGCCTTCCAGTTCAGGAGGCTGATCTTCTGGGCTGAAGGGACCCTACCAGTCATCTATCTAGTCCAACCAGCCATGGAGTTAACTGACAGCGTGGATGTCTGTGTGTGTACAGGCCCAGGGGAGGAAGAGATGCCAAGTGCCAATGAGTTTTGCAGAATCCTATGTTACAGGAACTCCAAACAGGGAGCCAACGTTGAGGCTGGGAAGTTAGGAAAAGGCATCATGGTGCTAGTGTGCCTTGAGGGATGGTGGGACTTAAGGATCCCGAGAGGAGAGGGACGGGCATTCGGCTGGGAAGAGCGTGAGCAGAACTGAAGGTCACAGGTGTGCCAGGGGCGTCTGGAGGGCAGACGTGGAAGGTCCCTGTGGGGAACTATAGAGCCATGCTTGGAGAGGTGGGTGGGTGCTTGGTGGGAAGGAAATGAAATGGCGCACCGGGGAGCCTGTGGGTCCTGGAGAGGCAGTACTGATTTTTGAGGTGGTGTGTGTCTGGGTGGGGAGGTCTGGTGACAGCCGTGCTTTTGGAAGCTTTTGGGAAAGTTTTTCCAGCAGAGCTGTGGACTAGACGCAGGAGCCGTCAGCGACGTGTGGGGATTCACTCCTGGGCGACAGTAACGTTAGTGGAAATGAAAAATAGGTCCAGAGAGGAGAGCTTTTACAGAGGAAGACCCTCCAGGCTTGGTAACTAACTGACACAGTTGCAAGAGGAGGGGGAGGAGTTTAAAAAAAAAAAAAAAAAAAAAAAAAAAGCCCCCGGTGTGTTGGGGAACGACAGTGTTGCGGACCAAATAGAGAAGTCCAGAAGGGGAAATGGTGTGACCGGAAGAGGCGGGTCCAGCTGTCAGCATGTTGAGCAACAGGTTCCAGGAGGACCTTCTTTCAGCTGGAACTGTCATTCAGTTAGAGGTGGGGGACGGGTGGCAGGAGAGGGCCTGGGCTTGAGGTGCGCCTATGTGCAGTGGTTGTATGTGGTGATACTGAAGCCCGGGGACACTTACACAGGAGGGGCCGGGTCCCTGGGGAAGGATGGCAGCAGGAGGAGGAGGAGGAGGAGGAGAGTCACGGGTCAGGGTGGCATCTCAGAGAAGAGAGTGATGGCCGAGGAGCTCTTCAGTGGGGGTCTGAGGAGATGAGGACCAAAATAAGGCCGGAGATTGGATGATTCAGAAGCTGTGTCCTGTGGTGGGGACAGAAGTTGAGCAGTGAGTGGATGGTGGGAAAATGCAGTTGCCAGAGAGGCCTGTTCTCAGAGGTTGGCAGGGAGGGGAAGGACTGAGGGAAGGCCTGTGTGTGTGTGTGGGGGGGGGGGGGGGCTGACATTAGGGGAGGGGGGCTCAGGTATGGGTGTGAACCAGGGGGAGGAAGCCCGCGGAAGGAAGAGGGCTTCTTGTGCCTGAGAGCCAGAGGAAGAGAGCGCTGCTGGTGACCACCCCGCCCCCAGGGCTTTCCCAGCCCAGAGACCCTGGACCGGGTGGCCGCAGTCTTGTGCGGAGGGGAGGGGCGAAAGGGAGCTCCGAGCAGGCCAGCGCCCAGCTCCTGGGTCACGTAGGAGGTGAGGTCATCTGTGAGAGCCAAGGGGGCGACGACGCGGTTGGGGGCCGGAGGAGATGGAAGGGTTAGGAACAGCTGCTGTGGGGAAGGCGCCTGGGAGCCCACAGGAGCCAAATACCAGCCAGCGGAGCTGAGGCTGCAGGGCCGGAGGGCGCTGCCGTGTTCGGTGAGCTTCCTCTGCAGCCTTCAGGGATCTCTCCACCTACTTTCTGCAGTTGGGAGGCAGGAGCAGGAAGTGGGTGGTGACTGACCCAGGGTTGAGATTGGATCAGATAAGCGACGGTGGCTGAAGGTGGCAAGAGCGGGCCGTGAGAGCCTTGCAGGGGTCGATGGACGAGGGGCTGGGCTTCGGGGGAAGCAAGCCAGAACGGCGGGATGCAGAAGGCGCATGGAGAGGGTTGGGAGTCAGAGGAACCAAAGCCTTTCTGAGCAGGTTCATGCAGCAGGTGTGGACGGGAAAAGGGGGAGGAGATGATGGTTGGGAGGTCAAGCCCAGGGTCTCGGAGGCAGAGACCAATGAATCTCAGGTCCAAGGTGTCCCATGGTGGAAGGTGCCTGAGCCGGAGGGACGTTTGGAGCTGTTGGAGTTGCGGAGGTCTGAGTGCCATGCATGTTGAATCTGGGACATGGGTGCTCGCAGGCAGAGAGGGAAAACAGTGGCTGGGTTGAGTGTGTCGTGGGGGAGTGTGGGTACCCAAGGAGGGCTGATGTCTGAACAGTTCATGCTTCCAAAGAATGGAAGAGGCATTTAAGTGGCACCAGAGAGAAAGGGCTGGCTGTGTCCCCTTTGTCTGTCCCCGAGATGCCAGGAAGGGACGACTGGGAGAGGAAAAGGTGAAGCTTACGTAGAAGAGGGGGGCTTACAGGGGACTTACACAGTCAGTTACGGGCAGGAGGTAGCGGGAGTCGGGGGGAAATGGCCGAGAGCTGGAGCATTGATGGATCTGTGCTTCCCCGGGCGGGTGCAGCTCTGGATGCAGACAGGTGTGAGGGTGGCGGAGCCTGGGCTGAGGGGAAGGTGGCCCCGGGAGGAGGCAGCTGGGATGCTTTGAGTTCCCGGTGTTAGGGGAGTGAAGGCATGGGCAGGTAGAGCATTCAGTATCAGGGGCCTCGGTCCCGGGTGGACTTAGTTACGGAGACCCACCCAGCATTCCCGTGGGACCGTGTCCTGGAAATGCTGCTATGGGCCAGGCAGCCCCTGCAGCGCCTCCTCCCGGGAGATCTCAGGGTTCCTTGCACTGCCCCCCCTAACCTCACCCCCACCCCCAGTCTCCAGCCGTCTCAGGATCCCCTAACAGGAGGGCCGGGCTGGCCTAGAGAGTGGCCCTTCTCTGAGGCCTACTGGGGAGGGACCGGGGTCACGTGGTCCGGGAACCCCCCTCTAAGGAGGGACCCCGGGACCTCTTCGTGGGAGCTGGGGGCTGGGCTCCTGCAGACAGCCCTGGGGTTTAACCTGACTCCCGCCTGTGTTGCATCGCATCCTCACGCTGACGGGGGCTGCTCGGCAGCCGGCGGGACGGGTAGGTGTGTGCGCGCGTGCGGGTGCACACGCCATCGCGTGCTGGTCCCTTCACGGGGGCCGTGTCCCAGCAGGCTCTGTGGAGTTGACGCGTGGCCGGGTGTGTTCAGTGCTTCGGTGGCCTGAGCTGCTGTGTGCGTGGCCTCCGTCCGCTCAGTCCTTCTGGCCCGCCTGCGACTGCCCGGGGGCTCTGGGCAAAGCGGGTGGAAGGGTCGTCCTCTTCCCCTTACTTGCGTGGTGCTGGGGCTTGGGGAGGGTGGACGAGGGGCTTTTCGGGTGCAGCCAACTTGACTATCTGGGAAACGGGAGGGGAGTTCGTCCTTTGGGGAAGAACGTGGGTAAGCCCGCCGGGGTGGGTTCTTGGAGGGCGTGACCCTTCAGAGAGCGTGAGGAAAGTGTTGGGGTTTCAGGTGCGCTCCTCTGGGGCCCCAGGAGCCCTGACTCTGAAAGAGGTGGAGGAGCTGGAGCGGCTGACGCAGCAGCTGATGCAGGACATGGAACATCCTCAGAGACAGAACGTGGCCGCCAACGGTGAGCCCGCCGCCCGCCCGCAGGGACTTCTCCTCCGATCCCATGCTTTCCCCTCTCACTGCCTCCACTCCCTGCCCGGGCCAGCTCATCCCCTGCAAGCTTCACGCCCTTTGTCCTATTCACTCTCGTCTCTGCGGCTTCCCCAGAGTCCTGTGGCCGGTGTCACCAGCCCCTGGCACGTGCTCAAGCCGCGGTGCGCGCTCTGGGGCAGCTGTTCCACATCGCCTGCTTCACCTGCCATCAGTGTAAGCGACAGCTGCAGGGACAGCAGTTCTACAGCCTGGAGGGGGCGCCGTACTGTGAGGGCTGCTATACTGTGAGTCGGGGTCGGGCTGGGGACACACAGGGCTCAGGCTGGGGCGGGGGGGCGGGGCGGGGGTGTTGAGTGTGGGGCAGACGTGCCCTGGCAGGTGGCCCGTGGGTGCCAGCTCCCTGCCATCCTCCCGCTGCTGCCTCCTCAGGACACCCTGGAGAAGTGCAACGCCTGTGGGCAGCCCATCACGGACCGCATGCTGAGGGCCACGGGCAAGGCCTACCACCCGCACTGCTTCACCTGTGTGGTCTGCGCCTGCCCCCTTGAGGGCACCGCCTTCATCGTGGACCCGGCCAACCGGCCCCACTGCGTCCCCGACTACCACAGGTGAGGACCCTCCACCCGCCGCCGGGCTCTTCTCTGGGAGCCGGGCTGCCCCCTGACCCCAAGACAGCTCCAAACCCCTGGACTTGCTTTCTGTCCCCACATCTTGTCTGTAGACCCCAGAGACCAGTTCTTCTGGAGAGCTGTCCGGCGGCCTTTGGCCTGGATAGCAAGTCTTGGTGCTGGCTCGCCCCCCTCCCCTGGCCCCGGGGCTCTCCTTATTTTGGGTGTGGTCTCGCATTCAGCACCGTGTGCTCGAGTGACTTCATCTCACACACGGGCCGGATTCTAAAAGTTCCTTTGGAGACCAGCTGTTTGGAACTCGGGTTTCCCCTTAGAAACGGTGTTTACAAGGTGGCAGCTTGCTCAGGCCAGTGGCAGAATCCCGTGATGTAGCTGAAGGGCGGGAGCAGGAACCCGCAGACTCGGATTCCCACCTCTGAGCGTGTGGGAGGAGTACGGTTCAGGGCTCCACCTTGGGTGGCCAGAACGTCACACCCCCCTGTGCCCCTCAGCAGTTGGGCAGAGGCAGCCACGTGGTGTGGGGGAGGCGAGGGGCAGGGCTCCAGGTATGGGCTCCCAGGTACGGGGTCCTCTGGGGGTGCTTTCTGCAGGAGCTGCAGGGTGGGTGTGGCGGGGGGTAAGGACCCGGTGGCAGAGGTTCCTGGAGCTGATGGCGCTTCGGGAGGGTGGTGGGAGAGGGGGGCAGTTCCCCCGATGGGGGCCACTTACGGTGGCCAGTCTTAGGCCTTTCTGTTGAGCCTCTTCCACCTAGAGATGTGAGGCGAGGCGGGCAAAGAAGTCTGCTGTCTCATTTCCCCGCGCTCTTGGGGGCAGCGCCGGCGCCCCTGGCCCCCGTTCTGACTCGCCCCCGGCTCTCTGCCCTGCAGGCAGTACGCCCCCAGGTGCTCCGTCTGCACAGAGCCTATCATGCCCGAGCCTGGCCGAGAGGAGACCGTGCGTGTGGTCGCTCTGGATAAGAACTTCCATATGAAGTGCTACAAGTGTGAGGTCGGCCATGGCTTTGGCCCCCTGGGGATGGGAGGGGGTGGGACACTGCTCGCCCGGCCCTGGAGGAAATCGGTGCTGCGATTTGGAGGGCGGACAGTGGCGGCATCCACGCCCGCCCAGCAGAGATGCTTCCCCGTCTCTCTGGGACAGCGGGGTGTGGGTCCTCTGTGAGGTCACTGCGTTTCCGATAAACCAAGAAAGGGGACCGACCGGTGGGAGGGAAGCGTGTTGTTTTGTTTTGGGAGGGCTGGGGGGTCTCGGGGAGGTTAAAGCAGAGTCAGAATAGAGGTGAGACAGGGAGGAGGGGGCCGCACATCCTTTATTGGGGTGGGCGCCTCGGAAGCGGCTCTACCCACTGCCCTGCCCGTCCTCCTGGGGAGAGTCCTGGGGGGCGACAGTGAGAGTGTGGGGATGGAGTGGAGGTGGCTGTGATTTGGGGGACACAGACAACGAGGGCACGGCTGAGCCGCGAAGCATCCGGCCTTCCTCATTTCAAGAGGGGAGGTGGGGTGCTTAGGGGGCCTCCCCGCCAGTGCGCTCTTTTTTCTTCTCCCAGGACTGTGGGAAGCCACTGTCCATTGAGGCAGACGACAACGGCTGCTTCCCCTTGGATGGCCACGTGCTCTGCCGGAAATGCCACACCGCCAGAGCCCAGACCTGAGTGAGGACTGGCCCCCTTCTTGACTGCAGATCCATTCTCCATTAGCAGACCACCCACCATGAGAACACCTCCCCCCTTCCCCCTCCCCACAGTTAGTTCTTGATGTCGAGCCCCTCCCTCCATACCAGACCCCACCCCAGTATCCCTTGTGCCCTGATTCAGGGCCCCAACATGGCCTAGGGCTGCAGAGTCCCAGCCCTGGGGTCCAGTCCTCCCCCATCCTGCAGGGACCACCCACCGTCGTCTAGGTACCCCACCTGAGGGGGCACCAGACTGAGCACTGCTGCTTTCACTGCTGCACCGATGCCCTCAGCTGGCCCTCGAGCAGCCTCTTATTCTGCTTGCCGAGGGCCAGGAAACGCCCTGACCTGCTGGGAGGCTGGGCTGGGCTCACCAGCCTGGACGTTCCCACCCACCCCCGTGCTGCCAGGTTGTGGCTACAGCTACAAATAAAAGATGTTTTCCAGAATTCTTAGTAGTTGACTCTTTTGTGCCTACAGCCCCCGAGGGTGAGATGGAAGAGACAAAGGGATTGGGAAGCCCCCAAACCCTGGGGCGGGGGCTTCCCTGGTGGCGCAGTGGTTGAGAGTCCGCCTGCCGATGCAGGGGACGCGGGTTCGTGCCCCGGTCCGGGAGGATCCCACACGCTGCACGTGAGCCATGGCCACTGAGCCTGCGCGTCCGGAGCCCGTGCTCCGCAACGGGAGAGGCCACAACGGTGAGAGGCCCGCATACGGCAAAAAAAAAAAAAAAAAAGAAAAGTTGAAAATTCAGTTTCTGTTTATTTACGAAAATATATATGCATGTGTAAATAATATATATTAAGCCCTTCCCCAACTCCCACAATTATCTTTTTACTTCTACCCCTCCCCCCCTTTTAAAACAATGGGCTTCCTGGCTCCAGAGGGAGTTCCTCAGGGAAGGGTGGGCAGGAGTAGCACCGAAGTCCTACGTCTGGCAGGGCAGGTCCAGGTCGAGGGAGCACGGTCCCATCCTTGCCCCCTGAGGACAGGGTGGGTGAGGGGAAGGCTCAGTCCCTGAAGCCCTGAATACTGCAAAGAATGCGCTTCTGGTGCGCCAGCAGCGTGATCCCCATCTGTGCCAGGTCCCTGTGGGCAAGGAGAGGGAATCAGTGAGTCTCGGGCCTCAGACCCCAGCAGCCCCCCCCCCCCCCCCCCCGGGACCCCAGGGTCCTCACTCGGCCGTCAGATCCAGCACACACTCCACGGCGTCCAGCCCCGCGGAGTGGAAGTGCAGGATGTAGCGTTTCATTCGGATGGACTCCAGCCATTCAGCCACGCTCCGGTAGGGGATCCCATCTGAGCCACTCAAGCTGGGCAAGCGAAGGGTCGCTCTGTGGGACGTGGGCTACCTCAGTCACACGCGGGGGGGGGATGCAGGGCTTTCCTGCATCTGCAGGCAGCAGTCAAGTTGGGTGTCTGAGCACAGAGATTATCTAGACTTTGTGGATTCGCCCGGCCATTGTCAGCGAACCCATTTCCTGGCCAGTTTCCTGGCAACAGCAACCGGGCAGGTTGACTGACAGACCGGGGGCCAGTGGCGGCCTTGGGGGTCCAAACGGAAGGTGCCACCAGCCCATCCGCACTGCAGTGGCCAGCTTTTGGGCAACTGATGGGGGCCGGTAAAGACATGAAGTATCAACTATCCCAGCTGAGAGGAAGCAGGAAGACGAGGTGAGCAGAGGCCCTGGAAGGCCGGTGTGGTCTCGGCATTTTTCAGGGTGGCCCCCCGAGCTCTGGGAGCAGCCCCCTGCTTGCCACCTCCAACCTTGGCTGTTATTCTTGCACTCTGACACCCACAATACAAGGAGTGTTCCTGTCCTAAAGCCAGCCAGAGCCAAAAACCATTAGTAAAGTAAATCTGCTGGGGGAAAAATATCCAACATTCCAGAAAGATTAGCACATGCGGTCTCCAGTGTATAAGGGAGTTGTGCTCCAAGAGATAGTTTCAAAAGTTGGAACTTGGAGAACATTTTCTCCCAGAAACAAGGTTATATATGGTGGTTTGATACAGAGGCCAGCACGCCAGGGCTGGTTTACCCGATAAAGCATTTGAAGCCTTGCCCGTCTCTCCCATCTTACCCCCTGCAAACAGTTGATTCTCCATACTCTGGCAATGTTTTTGGTAAAATGCAATGATCATGTCCCTCCCGTGGACAGTTTTTAAAAATTGGTCAGTAGTTCTCTAGGCTCAGGATACAGTCCAAACTTCTCTGCACCCTGCACTATTTGCAATTGGCATGCCCTCAGCTCCCCAACCCTTGGTGGCTACGGGATCTGGGCCCCTTCCCAGATGCCACAAGGTTGCCCCTCTCAGTCATGACGTGCATTCCCCGTCTGGCTCTTGTTGCTTTCTCTGTCTTCCCTACCCCATTCTAAGTGACCAAGCTCCCTGGAGCAGGTATCAGGTTGGCAGCTGCTTATATGTACTTTGCATCTCAGTGTGTTTGCTTCCTATCTTCCATCAGACCAGAGCTATCAAGGGCGAGACACCGCATCTCCTCCATCAGAGCGCGCTCTTCCCAAAGGTGCAGATTTTGGGCTGCCTCCTATGCCTGACTCTGTCGGGAGCTCCGCAGGCCCAAAGCTTGATGGATGTGGCCAAATGTGCATTTCCATTCTCCTAGATCTGCCCTCCCCAGTGTGGTTACCTGGGATCAAAGCTGGCAATGGTTCGCAGGGAGTGGGGGTTGGCATGCAGATGCTCCAGCTGTGCCTTCAGCCGGTCGAAAGGGGGCCGACGGGCACAGTCATAGGCCCAGCAGTTCTTCATGAGTTCATAGAGGGGGGCGGGGCAGTCCACAGGCGGGGGCAGCCGGTACCCATCCTCAATGCTCTTCATTACCTGCAGTGAGGAAGGGGGTAAGAAGCTAACCCGGCAAGGCCATGGGGAAGCTCTGTGCACACAAGATCGTTGCAGTGGAGCCTCCAGACCCCCTGACCAGGATGGCTGTAGTCCAGACAACAGGGCGTGAGGTGGAGGGGACGGGTGGATAGGAATGCAGACGAACTGCGGGTCAGAAAGAAGAAATGAGGCTATTTGCAGGAGAGGGCCATGGAGGATTCGGGGAGGGCGTGAGATGCGTGAGAAACACCTGGGCTCACCTCCTGATTGCTCATCTCCCCATAGGGCTTCTCCCCAAAGCTGAGCACCTCCCACATCACGATCCCAAAGCTCCACACGTCGCTGGCCGTGGTGAAGATCCGGTGGGCTATGGCTTCGGGGGCTGTCCAACGGATGGGGATCTTTCCGCCCTAATAGGACACGTGGGGCAGAAGGCTGACGTGTTTCAGGGCACAGAAGGGCATGGGAAGTAACTGTGTCCACATGAGCACACACCGTGTACTCTGTACATCCTGACCGTACGTACGGCATGTGAGTGTGCGTGTGTGTGTGTGTGATAAGTACAAGGCTCTAACCTGGGTTTCATAGGTGCCATCAAAGTTGTCCAGGAGGCGGGTCAGGCCAAAGTCAGACACCTTGCAGCACAGGTTCTGACTCACCAAGATGTTCCTGGCGGCCAGGTCCCGGTGGACGTAACTGTGGTCGCTGAGGTAATTCATGCCAGACGCTATGCCCCGCAGCATGGCCACCAGCTGCCCAGGGACCAGCTGGACCTCCTGCTCCTGCAGCAGGGAGTGGGCAAGTTGGGGGATGGGCTGGATCTCCTCTTCCCGGACCCAGAGCCAACGCTCAGGGCTCCGTGGCTCCTCCCCCTTCCAAGCTGGTCCTCCGCCCTCCTTACTCTCAGGAAGGCATCCAGGGCTCCGTTCTGCATAAACTCCGTGATGATCATGATGGGCTTTCCTGAGACACAAAGCACAGATCACACGACAGCCTCCACCCCATCTCCACCCAGAACCAGACTTCCTGCCTCGGACAGCACATGGCCCCTCCACTTCCGGTGGTCTCACCCCTCCTCTCCCACTCCCTCCCCGCGCGCTCTTGGACGCCACCCCTCGCACCCTTTGTGACAACGCCTTCCAGGTGCAGGACATGCGGGTGGTTGAACTGGCCCATGATAGTTGCCTCTCGAAGGAAGTTCCACCAGTGGCCCTCGGGAGATGTGTCTTTCAAGGTCTTGATGGCCACAGTCTTGGCATCCTGGCTGGGGATTCTCAGGGACCCTCGATATACTTCCCCGAACTCTCCTGGGTGGAAAGAAAACAGGGTCACGGCCACATGCGTTGTCAGGCTCCCCAGGGGGACAGGCAGCGATATCTCCAGTCCTCTAGTTCCCTTTTCTTCTCTGGACCAGAGGATCAGAAACATGCTGTACCTTCCTCCCCGAGACAAGGGCTTGGCTGTACTTCCCAGGGCCAGGGGCCGGGAGTCTGGAACAGGAGGGCAGCTTTGCCAGCTGTTCGGCACCGTCTCCCCAGTTAGCAGAGTTCTGATACTCGGGAGATGCTGGGTGAGTGGGGCTTGTGCGGCGGGGCTGGGTTGTAATCACGAAGGGCGGCTGGTCAGGGCCAGTGCACAAGTGACCGGGGAGGCTGACCACTGCCGCCTCTCTTCCGCAAGCTCCTCCGGTCACTTGGCCACACAATCAGTCAAGACACTGCTGAGCTTTGTTCTCTGTTCAGATCCATTTTCCCTGGTGACCCAAGGGATCGGGGCAGCCCAAGGACACTGGGCCCCTGGTGGGGTGGAATGAGGGGCTAGGGAGGCTCTGAGTCCCCCCCACGTTTGGGAACCATCTGAGAAGGGCCTGAGCCGGGGCAGTGCGACCCCTCTCCTGACAAAGATGATGTGTTTAATGCTCTTTATCAGAAATTCCACCACCACAAAAGCAGATGGTGCAGGAGGCAGGAGCCGCTCCCGGACACCTGATAAGGGGGTTAACACATGAACACAGTGGTTGCGGGACACGGGGTAGAGCAGGGAGGAAGCTCATCTGGGAGCTCTCGGGCCAGAGGAGAGGCCGGCTGGGCTCCACAGGGAAGGGCCGGAAGGAAGGGGCTCTGGGTGCCACACAGAGGGGGCCACAGGGCTCACCTTCCCCTATGACGGTGTCCACGACCAGCCAGGCCGGATTGAGCTCCCGCGTGAAGTCCAGGGCTCCCTGGGCAGGGTCCTCGTACGCCTGGAGGTCCACGTAAGGCTTCAGCCACAGCTTGTCCTCTGCGGGGAGAACCAGGGAGGGCTCAGGCCAACTCCAGCGCTCAGGAGTCCTGTCCTGGCTGAAGGGAAAGACAGTCTCTATCCTCAGCAACGGCGTCTCCACGGCCCAGCCATTGCTGCTGCTGTCTACACGCAAAGCTCGTGTGTCCTCACCAGCCGGGGCCCAGAGCGGTGGGCCGGAACCCAGGCCCGAGAGCGTGTTCACGGCCTCCAGTTACCCAATGGTCCCGTGGCTCACTGACCCTAACTGCTTGCCTCCCGCCTCCCCGCAGCTCACCGGACTCCTTCGGTCACTCACAGCTCGCTCACGTTCCCAGACAAGCCTCGCGCCCGCTCTGTTACTTGCATGGTCCCTAGACTCCCCCTGTTGCGGGGCGCCCAACGAGGCGACCAGCAGAAAGCCCACATTCCTGGGAGGGCCTCAGGGAGCCTGCCGGCCATGTCCCTCCCAGCCAGCCTCGGCCCGCAGACCCAGCCAGGGAGGATGAGGGGGCCTCCCTGGGGCCCGAGTGTCGGGACAGTGGCACCAACAGCTAACAGGCAATTGCACGGAGCCTCCGCGGGACTGTCGGTACGAAGTTAATTAACCATAGTTAATTAAGGAGCAAAACGCAAGAGCCCTGGGGACAAGAGAGCCCACCTGCGCCCCCAGAGTTGTCCTAGCAAAAGGGGGTCCCTCGGTCCCGTCCCAACGCACGCGCGTGCGCACACACAGGCGCTCCTGGCTCACCTCTGTCCCCATCGGCGACACGATCGCGCTGCCTCTGCTGCCTCTGGGGCCGTCGCCGCCGAGCTCTCCTGTGAGGTCGGGGACCACGTTCTTCCCGGGCCCAGGACCACCTCCGGGGCCCAAACGCGCTGCAGCTGAGATTGCCCCAGAAACAACAGGGGGCGGGGAGAGGGTGGTGCGGGGACACTTTGGTACTAGGGGACGGGAGGGCTGTTGGGCTACATTCAGGAGCTCCTGCCAGGGCAAAGGGACCCAGGGTGGCGGAAGCGGGGGCAAAGCAGGACCAGCACCTGGAACGGAAGACAAGCATTCCGAGAAGCAGAGCCACACCCAGCAGCAGGCCAAAGATGATGGCCACGATCTCTCCTCCAGTCACGACCCTGGAAACTATAGGCACGTGGGGTGAAGAAGTCTGGGGGTGCTCAGCGGCCACAGGGATGATGGAGGCTGGCAGGGCACACGGTGTGGGGGGGGGCGGTCTCTTGGCGGCTCTGGGTGTGCATTCCCCAACCAGGGAGAGGGGTGTGAGCGTGGGTGAGAGAGCCTGCGGAAAGGGCCCCACCCAGGGACCACCAGCTCGCTCTGTCTGCCGATGGACACTGACCTGAGGGGTCAGGCGACGGGACAGGATGCTGGCTGGCGGCATACGGCATCAGAAGGTGTGTCTGAGGAGGTGTGGTGTGGCTCTGCACGGGGCGATCCGCCCAGGCAGCGTCTACGTGTGTGTGTGTGTGTGTGTGTGTGTGTGTGTGTGTAGACAAAGAAGGAAGATCACTGACTGGAACAGGGTCTGAGAAACCTCAGGGGGATGACAGTCGCGTGTGTGTTTGGGACAGAACACAGAGAAACCCACCCACCTGGTGGGCTGGTGCGAAACTCATGGTCAGGGGAGAAGGGGCCAGGGCCCTGAGGGGTCACCATCCGGACCCTGACGGTGTACGTGGTGTCTGGCTGCAGTTCAGTCAGCAGGACCCAGGGCTCTAGAACCATCTGGTACCGTTCTTCATCCTGTGGATGGGGACTCGTGTTACCGGGGCCGTGCCAAACCGGACCTGGTGGAGGAGAAGGGCAGCCCGGGGCACACGTGCGAGGGGTGGGTTGCGGAGTGATCAGGGCAGGGCTCTGCGCAGGGTTCAGTCCTGAGAAAGCCACACGGCTCACCGCGGGCAGCCTTCTCCCACCCTGCGTCCCAGGCGAGGAACGCTGCGGTGCGCCCAGGCGCGAAAGCGGAGGTGCTCCGCCGCCGCCGTGCGCTCACCTGGTTCAGCACGTGCAGCTCGTAGCTGAGGTTAACCCCGGGGCTGCGAGGCCGGGACCCCGCCCAGGTCAGCTCCAGCTGCCGCGGCGCCTTCTTCACCAGCCTCAGGGACAAGCCTGACAGGGTCTCTGCGAGGCCAGAGGGAGGAAATCCCTTAAGAAGCCTCTCCTTGCTTCCTGCTCACCAATTTATCCCCGTGGTCCTGTGCCCTCCGGTCTCCCCCAGGCCCTGCTGGCCCCCCAGACCCCTCACCTGCATGCCCCATGCTGATGCTGAGCGAGGCGCTGGCGGGCTTGGAGGCACCCAGCTCCGACACTCCGTTCTGGGCTTCGACGTTAAAGGTGTAGTTGGCGTCGGGCTCGAGGCCATCCACGCACACAGCGGCCGTAGTGAGCCCGCTGGGCCCCGGGGAGAAGCGCACACTTCCCCCGCAGGGCTGGCAGGGCTCCCCGTCCAGCGCTGCTCCCCGACACTGAGAACACCCCACATCGTATCTGACGTCCTCGCGTCCCCCCAGGTCTACTGGGGGCTCCCAGCGCAGGGAGAGCTGAGTCCCCGAAACAGAGAAGCTCAGGTTTCGGGGGACTGAGGGGGGACCTGTGGGAGAAGACAGGCCATCAGCAGGAAGCAGCGCGGCCCTCACCGGAGCTACTGGCCCCTAGCCTTCTCCCAACCCCGATTCTCCAAGTCCTCCGCGGCCTTTGCCCGGAGATTCGATTCCTAGTGAGGAAAAGACAGCTGAACCGCATCTCTGCGTTCTTCCAGGGAGGGCAGGTGTGCGTGCTCGGGGCGCTCAGTGGCTGGCACCCTGGATGGTCCCTGATATCTGATAGGCTCTGGAAAGTTCGGACCCCAGCACGGTTTAGCCAACGTCCTGTACCGCGTCACGGCGGCCCGGCCCCGGCCCCGGACTCACGCGTGCACGCTGCGGCGGGGCCCTCCCCAGGGACGCGGTAATGCCCGGTCTCGCAGGTGCACACGGTGGCCCCTTCAGACTCGGCTGTGCTGTGTTCGGGGCACTTGAGACAACTGGGCGTGTCCACGTCAGCCCTGTAGGAGCCTTTCGGGCAGGCTGGAGAGAGAATGACACAGAGCTCTGGTTGTTCAGCGTTTAACCGGGAGAATCACACCCCTCCCGCAAATCGCAAATCGCTTGTGCTGGGAACGCCCCTGCGTGTGTCTCCCTAGGGCCTTTGGACGCTCTGTTTAGAAATCACTGAGGTGGAGCGTCGGCTTCCTTCCTTCCCTTGGCACCCGGTAGACCCTCCCCCGAGTGGTCCCTCCAGGTTCTTACCACCTCTTCGAGTCTCCTTACCAAGGCAGCCCTCGACACCGCCGCCTTCCTCGTAGCCAGGCTCACAGTGGCACCGCCCCACTGGCACCAACCACTGGCCGTCGGGGCTGCAGTGCATGCGGGGTGCACCCGAGGGGCCAGGGGTGACGTGGGCGTGGGGCAAGCAGGTCCCTGCCACTTCGGCCAACCCGCCTGGTCCAGGGAGAGTGTCGGGGAATTGGGCCAAGCCGTGCACAGTCTCAGGGCAGCGCTGGTAGAAGACCCGGACAGACACCAGGGCCACACAGGCGCCCGGGTTGTGGAAAGCGAGGTAGAGGCCTCGGCGGGTCAGGTGGCCCAAGGAGCACCGCTCCACGTTCAGTTTCACGGCTCCAGACGCAAGGTCTCGAACGGTGAAGCTCTGGTCTGCAGCCACTGTGGTGACCTGGGAAGGAGGCGTGGGGAAGAGGGAAAAATGGCTAAGTCACGATTCATCCCTACGTAACAGAAACGACTCTTTGCTTAATGCTTTGCAGTTTACACAGGCATAAACAGAGGGATGATGACATGGGAGCTACCGAGCCAAGCATTTTTATGTGTATTACACTGTCGACTCCGTGCAATAATCCTACAAGGTGGGATGCATCACCTTCCTCATTTGACAGATGAAGAAACTAAGGCTAAGAGAAGGTGAAGACCTCAGACAAGATGACACAGCTACTGCATGGTGGGGCTGGGATCGGAACCCAGCTGTGGGATGCTACAGCCCAGATAATTTCCACTATTCAAAGGTGTTCCTGGGCTTCCCTGGTGGTGCAGTGGTTGAGGGTCCGCCTGCCGGTGCAGGGGACGCGGGTTCGTGCCCCGGTCCGGGAGGATCCCACGTGCCGCGGAGCGGCTGGGCCCGTGAGCCGTGGCCGCTGAGCCTGCGCGTCCGGAGCCTGTGCTCCGCAACGGGAGAGGCCACAGCAGTGAGAGGCCCGCGTACCGCAAAAAAAAAAAAAAAAAAAAAAAAAAAATGTGTTCCCAACCTCAGTGCCAGCGAGGTGATCAGTTATAAAGTGTGTCATCGTTAATTTATTACTAATAGCAAACTTTACAATAGCTGCTCTTTAGAAAAAAATGAGAGTACATACTATAATAATATGTTCCCTTCTCTTTTGCATTCTAGTATGTTTTCTTAAGTAGGAAAGAAAGGGAAGGGATTAAAAAGTAGCCTGCAGAGAACTGTCTTCCCACCCAACTCTAGGGATGCTCATGGGTGCGTGTCACACACGAATGTCGTGAGCGTGGACGAAAAAAGTCCAAATACCTCTCCCCTGCCTCCACCATGCCATGCTCTTATCTCAGTGGATGCTTGTAAAAGCCTCTCAAATAGATGAGGCTGGCAGTCATACTATTAATAATAAAATATTATTATCACTACTTTAAGCCAAGGAAAAACAGCTCAGAGAGGTTACGTGACACGCCCCGTGTCGGGACACAGCTGAAAAGGTGCTCAAATCCAGACCTTCTGGTTTCTAGTCGCACATTCTTTCCACTATTCCACACCTACGCTCTCTTCCTGTTTCTGCCACCTTCTTTTTTCTGAGCGGAACGGGGTCACGGAAGGGAGGGGGGCAACGATCAGTGTCAGGGCTGCAATGGCCCCGAGGGGTGGAAGCACCTTCTGGAACAGGGGCCGCCGGAGCTGAATGCCCACATCCTGGTCACTCTCCAGGTACAGGAGGTTGAAGGTCTCTTTGCAGCCCAGAGGCCCGGCTTCCCCGGGGAAACTCTTGCAGTCCCGCACGGTGAACTGCAGCTCCACGTGGACACGCGAGGCCTCCTCCCCCCGGTAGATCCAATTGGAGCGAAGCCAGTGGTCAGTGTCTCTGCTTTCTTGCACTGGGCAGTCCTGGTACATGTACAGTGGTGTCCCGTTCAGTATCTGCTGCACCTCACTCCACTGCGAGAGGAAAGCGAGCGTCAGCCTCCAAGTCATCCTCACCTGTTCCCCAAATGCTCGCTTTCTAGAACGGATGGCGAGGAAGCTGGTGTCAGAGCTGCCCAGGTTCGCGCTACTTGTCCTGCCCTCTCCCCACCCCCCGGCCCCAGGATAGCAGGTTAAATGTTTAGGGTCGGAGATTTATTTGGATATAGCATGGGCAAGACCACACCCCCTTGACAGCCCTGGCCAGCTCTGGACTCTTCAACGAGCCCACGCCAACTGCAAGAGCATGAATACCATTTTCACCATCAGCAGAGCTGTCAGGTACCCCAAAGGCAGATTTCTGTAGCAAAAGCTCATGCACAAAAACTTTCTGCCTATTTGTTCAGAGACTAGGAGACTGCATTTGATATTAAGGCCTCTGACCCTTGGAGGGTGAGAACAAGCATAAAACTCTTCTGTATGAGGGAATCTCACTCTCTCCAGTATTCCTTCCAGTAACAGCCAGCCACTATCGACATCAACAACGGAAAGAGTTGGTTGGACCCCTAGATACCATCCAGACCATCCTCCTTAACTTCTTTTACATTTAATCTTAATAATAATAACGGCCAGCACTAACGTAGGGCTTACCATGGGCCAGTCACTATTCTAAGCACTTTCGATGAGGAAACTGAGTCACAGTGAGGTTAAAGGATGTATTGCCCAAGGCACCAGCTATTAAGAGGAGGAGCTGGGAGGTGCACCCAGACACTCTAAGTTCCAGAGTTTATGCTCTTAATCGTTCTGCCTCTATGTGCTTATTACAAAAAGTCAAAGAATAAAAACTTACATATAACAAGAAGTGAAAGTCCTCCCATCCATCCACCCATTCCCAGATCATTTTCAGTGCCTCTAGAGAAACATTTGAATGTTTTTTTCATGTGTGTTTGTTTTTAACATAATTTAAAAAAATATACAAGTGTTATTCTATAACCTACTTTTTTAACGAATAAAAAGTCTTTGAAAGATATCCACAAGAGTATATGGATCTACCTAATTTTTTTTAGCAATCCATAAAATAGTATCCCACTGTATGGATGTACCATAATTTATTTAATCATTCATCTATTGTTGGATATTTAAGTAACTTCTAGTGATTTTTTACTTTTTAAATAAACATGTACAGATTCCTGTAAGATTTCTGTAGACCTGCTGTATCAAAGGGTAAATATAGTACAAATTTTATAAGAGGATACTGCCAAATTTTCCTCCACAAAGGCTTTATCAATTTACACTTTCACAATGCAGGAGGGCGCATTTTCTCAAAACCTCATCAACAGTGGATATTAATGAGCTTTTTACTTTTGGCAATCTTATGAACAAAACAGCTGCTGGCCATTTTAATTTACCTTTCTTTGAGGAGGAGGTTCTGCATTTCTCTTTTGTTCATTGTCTATTTGTATTTTTATGCAGTTATGTATTTATAACTTTGCCTGATATTCTACTGTTATCTTTTGAGTGTTCATTTGGATGATTTTTTTTTTTTATATTATAGACATTAATCATTTGTTTGAAATGCATATTTCTTTTTTTTTTTTTTTTTAAAGAAGATGTTGGGGGTAGGAGTTTATTAATTAATTAATTTATTTTGGCTGTGTTGGGTCTTCGTTTCTGTGCGAGGGCTTTCTCTAGTTGTGGCAAGAGGGGACCACTCTTCATCGTGGCGCGCGGGCCTCTCACTATTGCGGCCTCTCTTGTTGCGGAGCACAGGCTCCAGACGCACAGACTCAGCAGTTGTGGCTCACGGGCCTAGTTGCTCCGCGGCATGTGGGATCCTCCCAGACCAGGGCTCGAACCCGTGTCCCCTGCATTAGCAGGCAGATTCTCAACCACTGCGCCACCTGGGAAGCCTGAAATGCATATTTCATATATTTTCTCCGTCATGCCATTTAATTTTGCTAATGATGTCTGTGATGTTGACATACTTAAAAAATTTTTACATTTATCTTTTTTCCTTTTTGTGTTGTATATTTTACTTGGGAAGCTCTCCCATCCCAAACTTATAAAGGTCTTCTCCTTCTATATTTCTCCTAACATTCTTTTAGGTTTGGTTTTTAGGTTTAGACTTTAATCTTCCTAGAATTAATTCTGTTGTGTGTAGAGTGTGAAGATGTAACTTTACCTTCTTCCTTTAAAAAAAAAAAAATTATGGACACCAAATTGTCAGTTTATTGACTAGTCTATACTTTCCGCATTGATTTACAATTCTAATGTTATCACACACTAAAATCTCAAATATGTGGGTTTGTTTGGGGACTTTCTATTCTGTTCCATTGATCTGAATATTCTCGTGCAATGCCAAATGTTTTAATTAAAATTGATATACTGTATGGTACGTTCTGATATCTGGTAGGACAAGTTTCCTATTTCATTCTTCTTCTTTTTTCAAAAGAATTCTCAGACATTCTTTTTTTTTTTTTTTTTTTTTGCGGTACGCGGGCCTCTCACTGTTGTGGCCTCTCCCGTTGCGGAGCACAGGCTCCGGACGTGCAGGCTCAGCGGCCATGGCTCACGGGCCCAGCCACTCCACGGCATGTGGGATCTTCCCGGACCGGGGCACGAACCTGTGTCCCCTGCATTGGCAGGCGGACTCTCAACCACTGCGCGACCAGGGAAGCCCCCTCAGACATTCTTAAATATATTCTCTGCCAGATGAATTTAAGAAGCTCTCAAATTCTATAAAACATACCATTGATATTTTGGTTGCAACCCCCTTATTTTATAAAGAAGAGACTGAGGCCCATAGAAAGTTCACTTTCCCAAGGGTTTTCATTGCTACTCGCAGCTTTGGGAAAAGGCGAGAAAAAGCACCATTAACTAAAGTCTGGGGTGGCATGGGGGCAGGGGCAGAAGTATATGTTGCTGTGAGGCACCTATTTTTGTACTAAGTTAGGGAGTTCAAAGATCAGACAAGGGGTGTCCAGGCTGCAATGGTAGAAGGCACCTAGAGCCTGTTCTTAGGAAGAAGCTGTGATGGGGAAGCCGGAGTAGAAGGCTTGGGGTGGAGGTCAGGTGGAAAGGCGGTGGGGGTTCATGCGCAGCTCATTAGCTAGACCACCAGGGCGGCAGCTGGACCAGGAGCAGATGTTCCCAGCTATGACTCGCCTCCCCCAGTTCCAGCAGTGACAGATGGGGGAGAAGCAGCTGCCCAGGATCAGGAACAAGGATCCTTTCACTTATCACTCTGGTTGCTGGCTGCTACATAGTTACATTCTGGGGAGCGTGAATCTGAATGTGTGTGTGTGTGTGTGTGTGTGTGTGTTTTGAAAAGATGGGGAGGGGTAGAGGGGGGACAAGGCAGACAGTGGGAATGTGACCGCTGCTGTCTCCTTGCCTTCCTAGTACAAAGCTGTTTAGCTTGGGGCTTCCCTGGTGGCGCAGTGGTTGAGAGTCCGCCTGCCGATGCAGGGGACGCGGGTTCGTGCCCCGGTCCAGGAAGATCCCACATGCCGCGGAGTGGCTGGGCCCGTGAGCCATGGCTACTGAGCCTGCGCGTCCGAAGCCTGTGCTCCGCGACGGAGAGGCCACAACAGTGAGAGGACCGCGTATCGCAAAAAAAAAAAAAAAAAAAAAAAAAAAAAAGCTGTTTAGCCTGAGCTGCAAAAGGGCCCTTGCTTCCACTCCAGCCCAGTTAGGGAAGAGTTATTTGGGTGGGGTGGCAGGGGAGGCCTGTGGGAGCCAGCAGATGCAGATGGACCTGCAGCCCTCACTGTGGAGTGCTTAGCTGCTTTGTGAGATGAGGTGCCTATCAGAGCTGGCCTAATCCAGCATCTTCTGAGCAGCCCCTCCTGTAGGATACATTATGGTTTCGTCTATTCATTCTAATTACAGGCCACTCCATGGGAGAGCCGAGAGGGGAGCCAGGGCCCCAGGACTCCGAGGGAAAGAAAGCAAGTAACCCCATCCCCAGAAATACAGGCTGGCTTCCTCCCGGAGTAGGAAAGAGAAAAGGGAACAACACCCAGAGAACAGGGTGTAGGCCCGGAAGGAAGAGGCCTGAGGCCAGCGTCCCGGAGGCTGCAGCACCTGGGGAGGCTCCCGTGTGTCCGGGGCCAGATCTGCTGAGTGACAGGAAGCTCTATGGGACTCACAAGACCCGACCTCCGCTCACTGGGTCTTTGGAATATCCAAGGAGGGAAGGGGCCTGGACGGCACGGTGTGCCCGGGCTGGGGAAGGCACGGGAGGTGTCAAGGGCTTACGGACCTCGAATGGGGCAGCTGTTAACTCTGGGAGAGTCAAAGACCCTTTGAAGATTTTGATGAAAACTCTGGCTCTCTTCTCCAGAAAAAAAGAAAAAAAAAAGGCCACATACAGCTACACAACTTCGAATACTCTTTTATGGGGTTCCCAGACCCCCCGAAACCTGTCTATGCAACTCCATTGGGATGGACGGACCTCAGGTGGAGGACACTCTTCTACGTTTGGGTCTCAGCTCCCAACCATCCCAGGGATGGTCCATTCTCTTCCCAGGATGTGTCACTCTCATCTTCCCCGAGGTCCTCACAAGTATTCAGCCCTCCTTTGCTGGGGCAGGGAGAGGAGGAGCCAGGCATTGAACCGGTCCCCGTGGGGTGAAGCCTGACCCCCCTCCCGCCCCCCCGCCCCCCACCCCCCAAGCCTCCACACATTCGGGAGGTTCTGACTCCCCTCCCCTTCCCTCCCCCTCCCAGAGGAGACACTTCGAGTTTTTCCTGCTCTTTTCTACGTTCCTCCACCCACCTCACCGCCCCATTTCACACTGGCCTTCAGCCTTGAGCCACCCTAGGTCCTTCCCTCCCCTGACACTTACCCCATCCTCTGGGGGATCCAGCAGCCAGCCCAGCTCTCCCTGTGCCTTGCTAGTATCCATCAGAGTGACTGAAGGTGGAGAGAAAGGGGGCCTGTCATCTCTGGGGGAGAAGGCCCCCGCACGCGTGCAACCCACATTCCTCTTCCTGTGCCCCCCGGCCCCAAGGCTTCGGCATTCTGTTAACAGCTGTGAGTTCCTGAGATTTAGGAGAGGAAACCAGCCCAGGAAGGAGGAGTGAAGGGCTACGATGATCAGCCTGTCTTCCTCCAGAGTGTGAAGGGAGGAAAGCAGAGTGGGGCAAGGGTTGGAGGGCTGGACCTTTGACCAAAGTCAACGCAGGAAGCATTAGGAAGAGCAGCCCCAGAGAGAACGGGCAGCCTCTCACTCGGCGGGGCTGGTGCAGCCCGGGGGACCCATCAGCCGCACAACTGGAAGGGCGGATGCGCGAGAGAGGAGGTCAGCCTCTGGGGTGTGGACAGGGGACTTTGGAGGGGGCTCCTGGGTGCAGAAGGTCCCTCACTCTGGCAAAGGGCCTGCCTTGCCCCTCCCGATTGGGGGTGTGGACTGGGGGTAGAGACACAGCGGAGAGTCCAAGAAGCGGGGGTAGTAGGGTCACAGAGCATGCAAGTGTCCACACGGAAGGCCTGACCCCTGCCTCCAGGAGCCCCTGCCTCCCGAGTCCTAAGCCACCCCCCAGCGGCAGGTCCCTCCGTCCCCCAGCCTAGGTTGGCACAAAGCGACTTCCACTTCTGACTTCAGAGGGTTCCGATCTCTGGGTTGGGCGCCTGAGGCCGGGGGCTCCCTGGGAATGAGGGGTCCCCACTATTGCTGGGGTAGGAGGTCTGGGCGCTGCTTCCGCCAGAAATGCTCTCCCCACCCCCAGGAGAAAACTGCTGGCCAGCAGGGCTGGGGGTGACTGACCCGGGAAAGCAGCTGTTTGGGGTTAAAGACCAAAGACCGGCCTGGCCAGTCGATCGCCTGGCAGCCGGGCAAAACAAGAGCGCTGGAGAGGGGCTCTCGGAGAGGGCCTCCTCAGGAATGCCGACTCCGGGCGCAGGGGGAGGGGCGGGGCGGGGGTCGGTACCTTCCACGGCGCGCGCCCCCGGGGGCAGCAGGACGCAGAGAAGCAGCAGCAGCCCGAGCCCCAGGGGCCAGCGCCGCTCCATGGCGCAGGGCCGGGACCTGGGACCGAGGCCCGGACGGCTGGGCCTGGGTGCGAGGACTGGGCGAGCCGGGCAGGCCGGGCAGGGGCGGGGGGCGGGGCCAGTGCCCGGGGCGGAGTCCAGGCCTCACCTGGATCACCTTCTTAAAGGGACAGTAGGGCAGGAAGGAAACTTGTAAAACAGGTAATAAACTTCAAAAAGCGGAGGCGTCTTGACCGGAATGAGACTGCGGGCACCGCCTAGTGGATGGGATTGGGAATTGACTCACCCCGTGCTAATTCTAACCCTAAACCCAACCCTGTCTCTCGATCCAGCCTTTCGCCGAATTCTACCTCGAACTCGTATTCCTCCCTCTCCCTTTCTTCAGGACCCAGCCCTGTCACAGACACAGGGAAAGGCCGGGTAAGACACACATCTTGATGTTCCCGTCGGGGAGGCTTGGATGACCGTAATGCAAGGCGAGGTTGGTTGGAAGAGGAAGCAAGCCCAGCCGGGAGCACATTTGGGTCTCCAGGGAGTAGACTGTGTGAGCCGGGTTTCGGTGGTAGAGATTGGGCAAGACGTGAGCAAGGACCTGTAGGCAGGGAGCCTCAAGGGGCCTCTGGGAGTGGTGAAGGGACCAGTTTGACTGCTGGGGCTCACGATTGTCTTGGGAACCAGGCAGAAAGACAGGTGTGGGCCGGGGCAGGGAAGGTCTCGGTAAACATGTGAAGGAGTTTGAACGTTACCATGCACTTTACGAAGCAACATGAGAAACTGGTGAGGGCTTCTGAGCGCAAGTGGTAGAGAATCTAGTGGTGTAGACCCACGGCCCTCCCACCTGTTGGAGACTGGCTTCCGGTATATTCGATACATGTTCCTTCAGTTTCTACCCTGCGTGCAGCAAGCTCTGAAAGCTTCAAGAAGAGTAAGGCAGCCTTGGCCCTAAACAGATTGTTGTCTGAGGAGTGTCGGGGGCCAGTGCGTAAAGCAAGCACACAGATGGCTAAAATGACAGGTAGGAGAGGACTCCAGCAGAGGTACAAATCAGGGGTGACAGTGGTCCAAGGGGAGTGATCAACCACCGAGGAACGGCGGCCAGCTCCACTCCTGGGGCCTCTCCTTCCTACACCCCTCTCTGGCTCCATCTCATTTGGGTGAATTATTCGTAGTTCTTCTATCATTTAAATTGTTGCATGTTTTGGTCACCCTGGAGAAAGGGAGGTGGTGCCTTTTAGGTGCTTATTTTATTTTCAAAAATTAATCCTTCTCGTGTTTCTTTTTTTATATACAGATAATTATAAGAAGAAAATGGCTCATAGTTTCCCGGCCCAGACTAGCCTCACTGGCATAAATAAATAAATGTAATCCAAGTACATTGGTTTGGAAAATTCACATTGAACAGCAAAGAAACAAAATGGAAAGTAGAATCCTCCCTCCTCCCACGCTCCAATTCCTGTCCCCAAAGTTACACACCATCAACTGTCTCTTGTGATTCACCCAGGATGTTTTCCCCTATGGACACACCATCATATATGTCTCGCTCTAACCCCCTCTCCCCCCACCCAACACACACGCATGCTTTCAGAATGTATATACAGAGGGGCCATAGGATACAGAGGCTCTGCCCCACCGGCCTCTTTCTAAAGTAAAGGACTTTGGGAAGGAGGGGGAGGCTCCTGCAGGCTCACTCGGGGCAGAGCTTTGTGATTTCAGCAGGGAGGAATGGGCTAAGGGTGCACAGCCAACAGAGGGGGAAATGGAGCAAGCTCTGGACAATTGTGCTAGGAAATAAGCCAGACTGTGGTGAGGTAATGCATGGGCTCGGTGCTGTGCTTCGTTACAGTAACAAGACCCTTGGGACTCAGGGGCTAGGGCGGGGGCAGCCCCGTGCAGGGAGAGGTGGAGCCCACAGGAGCCTGGCTCTTGTTTTCCATGTGTCTCTTTGTTCCCGGTCTGGAAGTGTTGCAGAAGGGGAAGGAAGGGGCCACCTGTATTTAGGATGACCCCAACTGAACAACTCCTCATTCCCTTTGTTGTAGGAGGGGGCACGCCTTCAATTTTGGCCTCTCTCCTTAATGAACAGTGCAGCTTTGTAGAGTTATTTCCACTCTCTGAACCTTAGTTTCTTGGACCTAGGTGATCCCCGAGGCCATTTCCAGGAAAGATGTGGGGATACGAAGTTAGGAGACGTAATTCAGGTCTTTTAGCGTGTGAGTGCCTCTGTTTCCCTAGCTACAAAATGGGGTTAATCATGCCCACCTCACAGGGAGCGTGTGACGGTCAAAAGAGGAGAAAGTGCTTTGCTAACTGTAAGGTACTGAGCAAACATTAATGTGCTGGAAGAATGATAGAGGCCAGGACTTTCCTGACCTTCTCCTACAGGCCTCCCCAGTTACTCCCAGAGTGGAGCAGCCGCAAGGACTAAGACATCAATTTTTTTTTTTTTCTTTTAAAAGCAACTTTAGAGACTTCCCTGGTGGCACAGTGGTTAAGAATCCGCCTGCCAGTGCAGGGGACACGGGTTTGATCCCCGGTCCGGGAAGATCCCACATGCCATGGAGCAGCAAAGCCCGTGCGCCACAACTACTGAGCCTGCATGCCACAACTACTGAAGCCTGCGTGCCTAGAGCCCACACGCAGCAACGAAGACCCAACACAGACATAAATAAGTAAATAAATAAATGTGTTTTTTTTGAAAAGCAACTTTATTGTGGGATAATTTGCATAAATTGCACCCATCCCAGGTATACAGTTCAATGGGTTCTGACAAATGCATACACCCTGGTAACCACTGGCTCAGTGAAGTTACAGAACACTGTCATCACCCAAAAATGTTCGTGCCCTTTGCTGTCAATCCCACCTCTGGCCCCAGGCTTTCTGTTTTGCCTGGTTCAGAACTTCACATGGTCTCCTGAGTCTGGCTTTGTCCCTTCAGCGTGACGTCCCCAAGTCCATCTATGTTGTGGGCAACCGCGGTTTGCTTCTCCTGTAGGGATGCCCTTGGATGTCAGTTAACAATACAAAATGCAAATCCAAGAGTCTTCCCCAGTTCTATTCTCTCAGGAGCCATACATCTTTTAGCTGATAGGCCTTCCCAGAGGGACAGCTGTCCCCTCTCTCAGGTGGAGGGAACCCAAGTTCTCTGGCTCTGTACAGCCTGGAGCTTCTGGGCTCTGGCTTCTCTCCTACGGCACCAGCCTTAGTACTACCCTGTTGAAGTTGTCCGCCGCACCCCGTCACACCTGGTTCCTTGCTGACCTGGCATAAGGTGAGATCCACCCAGCCTAGGTCACGGCCTTGGACATCCATAAGTCGCTGGATAACGTGCAGCTGAACCAGGAGGGTAACCCAGTAAGCTACCAGCGACCACTATGAGAGCATCAGTTCAAATTGGTTTATCTGATCCGTCTCAGGTCCCTAGCAAGGGCCAGCATGGATGGGACCAAAGCAGCTTTGTTTTGGCTGCATCTGGCTGGCCTGCACTTGCAGACAGCCCTATCCAGGAGACTGTGTGGGCAGTGAAAGGGAAGAAACAGCACTGTCCGTGTGGCAGTCGAGTGGATTCTGCACACCTTTGATTCCTTTCCTTCTGTCTGTGCTCTTACCCATCTGTTCTCTGATCCTGCTTTACCATCAGGCGAGAGGGGCAAGATCACCACCGTTACCGTTTATTACGGCACCTACGCATGCTGCCGTGGCATTTCACGTACATTATTTCATTTACTTCTCACACCAACCCTTTGAAGAAGGTATTATTAGTCCCATTTTATAGATGCAAAAATCCGAGGCACGGGGATTTAAGTTACGTATTTAAAATCACTCAGTTGCAGAACTAGGATTTGATCCCAGGTCTGTCTGACTCGGGGGCCCGTGGCCTCTACTCAGGGTTTCCAGAAGCCAAGAAGGTAAGGGACACCTACATTTTATTTTATCACCCCCCCCCCTACTCCCCACTCCACCCCTTAAAACACCATGGATTAGGTTTGCCTTTTTCCGACTTCATAAAATGGAATCACCTGATATGTATTCTTTGGTGTCTGAGTTCTTTCCTCCTCTGCTGTTTGTGAGATGTATTCATGCAGTTGTGCACTGACTCATTCTTATCACCGTGTGGTATCCCATTGTATAAAGAACACCTTATTTTTAAAGACCTCTTGACTGGTGGTTAAAGTACTACACTTGAATTGCTCTACTGGGCAACTCCCAAAGTTGATCCGGCTTGTCTGGGTGTCTCTGAAAGCTGCTTAACCTGCCCAGAAGGTATGTCCGTTTTTAAAGGAGACTTTTTGCTAGCCCCATGGTTCCTTAATTGATTAAATACGTGCAGAGGTGGCCTGTGAGCAATGCCGCTGGCCTGGTTCCCCTCCCCTCCACTATGTCCCTCCCCTCTTCCTTGTCACTTTGCCAAGAGGAAAACATCTGATGTTTAAGTAGCTGCAACTCTTCATACCAGAAGTAGGACTGTTTTGAGATAAAGGCAGTTTGAAGTTTTCTCTGAGATGCCAGGAGCAAAGCTGGCTATTAGAAAGTTCTAATATTGTCACTTCATAGCCGTGTGATCTTGGGCAAATCATCTAGTTTTCCTGGGCCTCAGCTTCCTCATCTACAAGATGGGGGAAATTGTGAGAATGATGCCGGTTCTAAACACCTACCTCACGGTAAATGAGAGTATAAATATGATCAAGTGTGCAAACAGATATTCCTGGTACCCCACGTAACTTAAGGCCACTTCCTTTTCATTTTCGTGTCCTCCTACACAGTGTTATTTGCAAGACAGCTTTGGGAGAATCAAAGGAAAAGTCTGCTGAAGGATGGTGGAGTCTGAGTAGCATCAGCCCCTGAATTAAAGGGATGTTATGTTGAAGTTCAGATCTCAAGAAGAGGCAAGAGGAGAGTAAAGAAAGAGCTGGGAGAAATCACTCTGGAGCCATTTAGACTGTGAGGCTCTATGGGAATAAAACCACTCTAACACTGTCAGGTCGTATTGCAATTCTCCCCGCACTTAAAAAAATCCTGTCTCTCGGCTTCCCTGGTGGCGCAGTGATTGGGAGTCCGCCTGCCAATGCAGGGGACGCGGGTTCGTGCCCCGGTCCGGGAGGATCCCACGTGCCGCGGAGCGGCTGGGCCCGTGAGCCATGGCCGCTGAGCCTGCGTGTCCGGAGCCTGTGCTCTGCAACGGGAGAGGCCACAGCAGTGACAGGACCGTGTACTGAGAAAAAAAAAAAAAAAAAATTCCTGTCTCTCTTTGCAACGTTAACATCCTCCAAAGCATTCTGTTTGTCTTAGAGGCAAGAAGGTGGTGGAGAAACTGTAAGCCTCCATTGCATTGCAGCATGGGCCACAGAGAAGAGGAAACTTGAGTTGAAGAATGGTTAGTAGCAGACATAGAGAAGGAAGTCAGGTTGTTTCTGGTGCTGATGGGAGAGACAAAGGGGGTGAAATGGGAATTCTCCCGGGGTTATGCATTACATCCAAGCACGCATTTAGGCACAAGCTTGACCACACCTGGCTCATTCCCATTCTTAACTGATCTCACTCCAAAGTAAAAATAAAACTAGTTCACAACCATCCTGTTATTGCCTTTGCTTTCTGGAGCAGTGCCATGAAATAGTGGAAGGGTCAGTCACATGAAGACTCAAAACTCCTTATACTGATATTTGTGTGTGTCTCATGAGAAATTGCTGTGTTTCTACCTTAACCTGTTTGCTTGACTGCCTGAGAAGATAGCATTGCTGACCTGAGAAATTAATACGCTGCCTGAATGCTTGGGCAGGTAGGAGGGAGGAAAAGAAGGAAGAGAACAAATGAGTCTCAGTGAACTGGGGCATGTCAGAAATTTAATAACAAGTCGAGACAACTGTTAAAACAGAATCCCCTGGGTGAAGAGACATAGCTTTGCCCTCATTAAAAAGCATTTGCGGGTTAAATGTTTGCGGGTTAGACCTCTGGAAGAGAAGAGAAAGAGGTAAACTAGCTATGTTTCCAAGTCATTTTTAGTTTAGCTAGTATGAGAGAGGAGAAGGTCGAAATAAACCGTCAGCTTTGGTTAACCAAGATTATTTGTAAAGCTTCCAATTTTATTGCTGGTCTAGGCTGGGAGTTCTGGGGAACTAACCTCTAGGGAGGGCTGAGATGTAGATGGTTATAACCCACACTTAAAGTTTTCATTTACTGGTCCTATGGTCTGAAGGCAATAGTTATTGTCGTCTTATAAAAGAAGTATTAGATAAGTATGGAGCCTATTAATTGAGCATAAATTTGATTCCTTTTAAATTTTGCTTTGAAGAGGGTTTTAATAAGGGGATTCTAATAGGACAATCTATAACTTCTTGCAACAAGTTCTAGTTAGGAAATTACTGTTATAAATGTATACACACAGAAACATACATGTTTGAATGGTACAGATACCAACCACCTCTGTTAAAACGTTAATGTACACTTCTCCAAAGACATCCCTGGGTTTAGAAGGTACCCAGGCCACAGGTCATAAAGTGTGAGCGCCACCTGGTGAGGCAAGTGGGTAACTGCTTCCGTATCCTCAAATTCCAGGTATGCTCTCAGCAAATAATTACTGTTTATAAAATTGTAGAACGTCCTGGGGATATTCATCAGCATGATATGAAGGTGACAGTGATTTTAAAAAAAATTCTAATTATTATGATAATGATAATGGGTAGGCTTTAGGCTGGGAAGTAGCTTTCTTAGCTTGTCGGTGTCATCCCAGGAATGACAGCCTTTGAGGGGAGGGAAGGTAAGACCCGGGGGAAAGGGAAGAGAGGGAGGGGCTCATAGCGGTGTGATGAAGGGTTTGCCTTACCTTCTGGCTTCAGTTCTAGACACAGACAGAAAAGCAGAAACCAAATCGTCTAGGGGGTGCTGGCTGGGAAGAAAGAACGCCCATTACTTGGAAATGTCTCTTGATACGAGCTGGAGAGAGACGTTTCACTCTGCGTACCCCTTCTTGTTGACAAGCTGCCCATTATCTGGACAGAGCACCGACTAAGCAAAAGTGGCAGCACTGTTTCTTTTCTCTTTCTTTCTTTTTAAATAATTCTTGGAAAGTTCTATTTATTAGACTAAAGTTAAGACCTGTACTCATTGTACTGGGGGTTTAGTTTACTTCAGAAATTTCTGTGTGTTTTTGAGAGGCACTGAGGGTTACTGGAAGGGATGTTTAGTAACCAGTGGATCCGTACTGACCTGGAGTAGAATTCTGGCTTTGTGCCTCCTGGGTGTAAGGCCAGGGGCATTTTTTTAACCTCTCTGAGACTCAGCTTCCTCACATGGACATGATTCACTTACCTTCTCCGGGCACTTCTCTGTGTGTTTTTTTATTTTGGGGGGATGCCCCCAAGTGGAAGGCAGTTCCTGTAAGCCCTAAGGCGGAGGCAGAAGCAAACAGCCATGGAATACAGGATGCTGATTTTGACAGGAATAATATGGGAAAAAGGGTGGACTTTGGGTTTGGGCCTGGCAGTGTGACTTCAATAGGGCACTTTGTTTCATTCGCTCAACAACTATTTATCGAGTTCCTGTTATGAGCGAGGCACCGTTCTAGGTGCTGCGGATACACCTGTAAACAAGGAAACAGAAACAAACTTCCCTCACTGAGCTTGCATTCTAGGGGGAGGAACAAGACCATACACAAATAAAAAACAAAATGTGTTTTTCAGACAGTGAGAAGTCCTGGGGGAAAAGCTAAAGCAGTGTAAAGCAGCGTTATACCAGGAAGTCTCGATTTTATACCGATGAGGCGAGTTTGGGATAGAGAATTGAAGAAGGGGAGGGAATGCACGAGGCAGATCCAGATGGGAGGGAAAAGCAACCCACGTGAAGGCCACAGCCCCAGAGCTGTGGGCAGGCTTGTGCAGAAGTTCATGGGAGGGCAAGGAGGTTGGTGTTTCAGGTCAGAGAGCAAGAGGGAGGGGGGTAATAGAGAGGTATTGGGAGGGAACAGCACAGATAGGGCCTTCCAAGACATTTTGGCTTTTCCTTTGAGTGAGATGGCAACCCTTCTCTCCTTTGAGGGAAGGGGTCAGTCAAGGGAGAGGCACATTTATTTATTTATTTTTTCTATAGTTGATTTACAATGTGGTGTGAGTTTCAGGCGTACAGCAAAGCGATTCAGTGATACATATACATATATCCATTCTTTTTCAGATTCTTTTCCCATATAGCCTATCATAGAATATTGAGCAGAGTTCCCTGTGCTATACAGTAGGTCATTGTTGATTATCTATTTTATATATAGTAGTGTGTATATATTAATCCCAAACACCTAATTTATCCCTCCCCACCACCTTTCCCCTTTGGTACCCATAAGTTTGTTCTCTAAGTCTGTGAGTCTGTTTCTGTTTTGTAAATAAGTTCATTTGTACCATTTTTTAGATTCCACATATGAGTGATATCATATGATATTTGTTTTTCTCTGTCTGACTTACTTCACTTAGTATAATAAATCTCTAGGTCCATCCATGTTGCTGCAAATGGCATTGTTTCATTCTTTTTTATGGCTGACTAGTATTCCATTGTATGTATGTACCACATCTTCTTTATCCATTCCTCTGTCAATGGACATGTAGATTATTCCCAGGTCCTGGCTATTGTGAATAGTGCTTCTACGAACATAGGGGTGCATGTATCTTTTTGAATTATAGTTTTGTCTGGATATATGCCCAGGAGTGGGATTCTTGGATCATATGGTAGCTCTATTTTTAGTTTTTTAAGAAACCTCCTTACTGTTCTCCATAATGATTGTACCAATTTACATTCCCACCAACAGTGTAGGAGGCTTCCCTTTAAGGGAGATGCACATTCTGACTTACCTTTTCAAGGGGTCACTCTGGCCTGTGTGCAGAGATTAGATGGGAGTGGGGTTGGGGAGGAGGGCCAAGGGCAGAAGCAGGGGCATGTCATGAGGCTGAGTCTTAGTCCCAGGTAGAGAGGAGAGGGCTTGAGGCAGAGTGTTCATGGGCTGTGCAGGGGCTGGTGAGAGGCAGGTGGGTAGCAAAGGTTTTTTTAGGTCCAGGCAGTCAGCATCTGGATACATATACTGTGTGGGAAATGGCAGTCTGTCCAGGAAACGGCCTGCAATGCAGCGTGATGGCCTGGGTTGAGGAGGGAGAAATGGGAGATAAGCTTAGGAAGGCAGGTTGGCATTGGCTTTGGGGAACAGCTTCCATAGTTTGAACTTTCTTCTCTGTATAATCTGGGGGCAGCAACAGTTTTGAACATAAGAGCCACGTGATCAGAGAGGGTTTTGAGCTCTGGTGGCCAGTGGAGGTAAGACTACAGAGGAAGGAGAGAATCAGAGACAATGGTCTTTGTAAGAATAATAAGGCTCGAACTTAGGCAGTGAGTGGAAAGGATGTATGAGTGATGTTTCACCAGAAGAGCAACAGGGAACTGAGGGAAGTTAACGAACAGATATACGGTTGACCCTTGAACCACCTGGGGGTTAGGGGCGTTGACCCACTGCACACTCAAAAATCCAAATATAACTTTATAGTTGGCCCTCCATATCTGCGATTCTGCACCTGAGGATTCAACCAACCTCAGATCGCGTAGTACTGTAGTACATATTTATTGAAAAAAAATCCACTTGGAAGTTGATCCAGGCAGTTCAAACTCGGGTTATTCATGGGTCAACTGTATAATCATTGATAGAGGCATATTTTTGAATTAAAACATTTTAGTTATTTATTTCTGGCTGTGTTGCGTCTTCGTTGCTGCGCGCGGGCTTTCTCTAGTTGCGGCGAGCGGGGGCTACTCTTCGTTGCGGTGCGTGGGCTTCTCATTGCGGTGGCTTCTCTTGTTGCCGAGCTTAGGCTCTAGGTGTGCGGGCTTCAGTAGTTGCAGCATGCGGGTTTCAGTAGTTGTGGCTCATGGCCTCTAGAGCGCAGGCTAAGTAGTTGTGGCGCACGGGCTTAGTTGCTCTGTAGCATATGGGATCTTCCAGGACCAGGGCTCAAACCCGTGTCCCCTGCATTGGCAGGCAGATTCTTAACCACTGCACCACCAGGGGAGTCCCATATTTTTGATTTTTAAAAGACATATCTCATTGTGGAGGTAGATGTTCTGGAATGAATGTCTGCCTTTCTCCTCCTCCTCCCCCTGGGTTAAATGCTTTAGAGATAATGGTGATGAATCAATGTGATATTGAAATTTAATAAATATGTATTTGGTTTTTGTCCCTGTTTCTGACAAGCACCTAAAACTCTTGGAATTTCTTCTGAGAGAGTGATAAAAAAGTGTCTTTTGTTATGTTAAGGAGGCAAATTGTGGAAAGACCCTCGGTAGCCTAAGGATAGGGGGCCTGGTTGCCAGGAGAACCTAACATGTGATCAGAGGGTTGGACCTTTCAGTCCCACCCCAATCTCTTGGGAGAAGAGAGGGGCTCCATCAATCACTAATGGCCCGCAATTTAACCAATCATGACTACATAATGAAGTCTCCGTAAAACCCCAAAAGGAAGCATCTGGAGCGCTTCTGGGTTGGTGAACACATGAAGATTCTGGGAGCCTGGTGCCTGGAGAGGAAGCTTCATCCTCCATCCCCCTGCCTTACCTTGTGAATCTCTTCCATCTGGCAGTTCCTGAATTATATCCTTTTACAATAAAACAGTAATCTAATAAGTAAACTTTTCCTGAGTTCTGTGAGCCGCTCTAGCAAATTAATCCAACCCGAGGAGGGGGTCATGGGAGCCTCTGATCTATAAACTTGCTGGTGGTGTTGGAAGTGGGGACAGTCTGGTGGAATGCGCCCTTAACCTGGGGTAGATAATGTCAGAATTCTGTTGAATTGTAGGACACTCAGCCGGTGTTGAGGAATTGTTTGGTGCTGTGGGAAAAAACGCATAGGAATTGGGAACAGGACCGTAGTGGCTGGAATCAGAACCGTTAATGGGGATTTTGTTTGGCCGAGTGGGGCGTGCGGGCTGGGGAAACTGAGAAACGGGATTGGCGGTGGCGAGGGAGAGGCAGAGAACCAGAGAGGCCTTGGAAGAAGGTGGCTCGAGAGAGAACAAGAGAGTAGCGGACATGCGGCAGGTGCCTTCTGTTACTGACCCTTTCGAGTCAGGCCCCAACAAGGGTCCTCCTGCCCGGTGTCGCTCGAGCCCATAGAATGAGACCAAGTTTGGTTCAGAAACAAAGGAAAGCTTTATTATCTGGTCAAAAAATGGAGAGATGCAAGCTCTTCTTTAGAGCACAGTGCTCCCCCCTGGGCCGTGGGTGGGGCTGGACAGACTTCTCCCCCTTCCAGCGCAGCAGTGCTGCTCACGGCTCCAGATGTCAGCTCCAGGCGCAGCCTCTCTGCACACGGGCCCCCGGTCGCCATCTTGGATGGCCCCGTCACTGCAGCCTCTCTGCACACGGGCCCCGGTCGCCATCTTGGATGGCCCCGTCACGTGCAACCTCTCTGCACACGGGCCCCGGTCGCCATCTTGGATGGCCCCGTCACGTGCAGCCTCTCTGCACACGGGCCCCGGTCGCCATCTTGGATGGCACCGTCACGTGCAGCCTCTCTGCACACGGCCCCGGTCGCCATCTTGGATGCAGTATCGTTCGTCTCACTTCTGCACACGCCTGACTGAGGCGCGGTGCTGGCGGCAGCCGTTCCGCACTAGGAGCTCCGGTGGGAAGAGCCGGGTGCGAGGCCTCTGCACGTAGCCCCCTGTGAGCGAGTGAAACCCGACTAGGCACAAAGGAAAAAAAAAAGGTTAGGCTTTATTTTATTACCCAGATTTTATTTTTATTGCCAGAAAATAGTTAATGGGCTTCCCTGGTGACACTTCTGGGGCAGAACATTGGTTAAAAACGGCCCAGATACGTCAAGGGGACATTTGTGAAGCTGCGCAGTGAGGCGTGATGGGGGATGTGGCCGCTGCCTCTGTCTCCCCAGAGAGGCTCTGTCCAAACGAAGGCATGGCGTGGGGCTCTGGATTCAGACCTTGGTTTTCTTGGGAGGAGCGGGTGCCGGTGCCGAGGACATACCCGTGAGCAGGCCAGTCTTTTGTCTGCCGTGTGGCCGGGCGCCTGGTAGGAGAATGAAGCGCGTGCAAATTCCAAGCACACGATGGTATGTTCTTCGTCTAACGTGTCCTGTTCCTGCTGCTGCCGTGCGACGGAGGCTTTGCGTCGGTCTCCCAGCAGTGCAGCCCCTTCGCCCTCCAGCTCGCTCCCTCGGGCCGGGTCTTCAGCGTCCTCCCCGTGGGCCTGGCCTTCTGCCCACAGCGGGGATTTGTCCCGAGAGGCACCGAAGCTTCCTTTGTCCCTTACTTGTCTTTTATTTCCTGGTGAGGATTTGTTTCTGTTCCCTCTTCCTTTGTCACTTTTCCAGCTTGAAATGCATCCCTCGCTGTCATTTTGCAATTCTCAGAACTACAAAGAAAACCGGTAGGAAAATAGAAAAATGGCATTAACCTGTTATTAGCATAATTATTGTTCCTTTTATAACTAAGTCTTGAGGAAGCATCTAACTGTAACTGGCCTTCGGGGACAGCAGTGAACAAGCGTAGTTTTTGTACAGAGATGCCCTTGGTTCTTAGCAAGTTGAGGGTTTGACACCAAGCACCATGGACACTCGCATACAAAGGAAGTGACCAAATGTCCTAATTTTATTGGATGAATCCTAACTTCTTTCTGCCTTTGATCCCTCATCCTTTACTGTGAGACCCTAGCCAGGTCTCTTGAGCTCTTTTGGCTTCCACTGGGGCTAATAAGATCTTACCTGAAGTCAGGGGCAGGACCACATCATCTCTGAAGGCCCCTGGGTACTAAGAGCTACAATCCTATGAATACTCTTTACTCAGAAGTCCCCCAAACAAAGT
Source organism: Kogia breviceps (assembly GCF_026419965.1). Classification (NCBI taxonomy): domain Eukaryota; kingdom Metazoa; phylum Chordata; class Mammalia; order Artiodactyla; family Physeteridae; genus Kogia; species Kogia breviceps. Next base: position 11,632,062 of record NC_081318.1, on the reverse strand, counting down.
CACAATCCAGCATAATTTTAGAATTCCCACTCTCCACAGAAGCAGAAGCATTATGAGATAAGAAAACAGTGCTAAAGAAAGGAGATAGTATATACATCAGAATACAGGTCTCTAAAGTGTGCATCTCTGCGTCAGGAAGTTGTAGTGGGGGTTTCATCTGCACTCTTTCCGGGTGGCCCCCGGACAGAACACTGATGCTCTTCTGGAGTCTTACGTGAACTAGGACCGTGCTGAGCGCTTCACGTGTATTGCCATATAACGTTTAGAAGAAACGTGTGTGGTGTGCTGATTTATAGATGAGGAAGCTGAAACCCAGGAGGTTAACTAGCTCAAGCTAAGTGATGGTAAAGGTGACCTTCAAACCCAGTGCGCTTGACACCAGAACTCTAAGTCACATTTAATGCTTGTCTGTGTAGACACCAGAAATCTTAGGTCTGTGGAGAGTTTGCTAGTGATGGCTAGGTTCTGGGCACTTGGGGGGGTAAAAAAATAAAGACGCAGTAAAGAATGTCACCTAACTGGACGCCTGGAAGGCAGGGAACTGCCATCGGGGTTTGGAGAGAGTGAAGGTGTGTGACCTGCCATAGCGCTCTGGTCTTGCCATCAGGGCAGTTGGCTCAGGTGTTGTGGTCATGACCTGTCTGTCTAAGGTGTGTCGAAGGTTGAAGGTTGAAGGAAAGAGCATGTTCCTCTGAGGCAGGAGCATTCCTCCGGGAAGCGCAGAGGGTGGTGGTGACGTGGGGCCATGGGGCAGGCAGAGCGGCAGCTGGATGGACAGCAACGGCGAGGCGCCTGACAGCTGCGGGAATGTGGCGGCCCGGGGGGCCGGGTGGGGAGATCCACAGAGCAGGCCGGGGGCACACCAAGCCTAGTGCCGTTGCGATGCGTCACCTGTCCTCCTGGCTGCTGGGGCTTGGGGAAATGACTGTTACCACGCATGCAGATGGACCTGTTATGTTTAGAACATCTTCCTCCAAACTGGGCCGTCTAAATGTACTCTTCTACTGCTAGAGCTGCCTTTTCCAAAAGGTGAGTTCCAAGTTTTCTGTTGTATTGAATATGGACAGGAAGCCCAGTGAACTTCAGGGAGGGGGTGCTTTGTGCTGACCAAAACCGCAAATCGGTATGACTTAGTCACACGGCGCTGTGGGATCAGGTACCCGCTTTCTTTCTCAGAGTACATTGAGCCCTTGATCCTATGGTGACAGCAGAAGGCCCAGGGGTTCACTGTAACCCTTCTCTGGTGCTCCTGTCTCCTTCCTGTCATGGGGCTGGGGTCTCCTAATGTTTCACTGAGTCTTGGTCTGAAACAGAGGGAGGGAGCCCCGTTTGGCTCAGTCCCATCTTGACGGCTGCATGAAATTGGCCCTACTCTCCTGTGTGTAAAGCCCCAAAGCAAGGAGGCTTACGTAAGGGCCGCCTTTACGGCTGATGGTGAAAATGCAACGCTGTTCCCTGGAGTGGCAGACCTTTGAATTGGAAAGCCCATTTCCCACTGGTGCCACGCTCAGTGGCGGGCTCCACCTGGGCTAGGTGGGGACCCGGGTTCAAGGGTTTTCTATTCCAGTCTCCTGTGCAGGATGCAGGAATCCAGACGTGGCCGACTGTTGCCGAGGGACTGCAGGTGGGGCTCAGAGAGCCTTCAGATTGCCTGGCGCGGGGGAAGTTCCTCCAGCAGGAGAGCTGGCTCCAGGGGCAGTGGCTTAGCTATACTCACGCTGCTCTTGCAGACAGCGTCCCTGAAGTTCAAGCCAAGAATAAGGGAGTGACAACTGTGAGAAGTCAAACATAGCTTTTTTCCCAGCAATTCTTTTCAAAATTTTAATTTTAGCAGTTTTTAATTATGTAATGAATACCTGCATATATTCTCTGTACACATTTAAGCATTATTACAAATAAAGTGGAAATCCACTTTGACTACCGTTCCTGATTCCAGCCCCTTGCTATAAGTTTATTTTACAGACTTTCAGATGTTTCCAACATGCAGTTTTTCTCTCTATATACGTATATCATCATACATAGTGTGGTTTTGTGTGCATGTATTTTTGTTTAATTGGTATTAGCTGTACATACCGTATAAGTTTCTCTGAAACAGCTTTCTTCACTCAACTATCTGTCTTAATGATTTTTCCATATCAATATATGCAGATTTAGCTAATTCTTCTAAGTGTTGCAGAGTTTTCCATAATATAATGTATCATATTTTATTAAAGATACTCTGGACCAATGACTCCTTCTTATAAAAACATCGGAGAATACCCCCATACTGTCCTGAAATGAAATTCATAAATAATACAAGTTACTTAAAATATGATTAAAAATCAGTATAGTGTTCTAATTGTAATATAAGGATCTAAAGAAAAAACAGTACATTAACATGTACTTTGATATATAAATGACTTGGGCACACTGCAGCAGATGACATCATCAAGTAGACAGATGCTTGTACCGATATAGACTCAAGTGAGTGCTACATTCCCAAATGCAGGCAGATCTGGGTGTGATTTGTTGCTGAATTAGATACCCTGGATGACATTGCCACGGACTTCATGATTTTTCTGAGATGATGAACAACTCGTGGTAAAGATTCAAACTAAACAAAGTTCCAACGTGCCTCAGTTTATTAGGTGGTTCCATTCTTAGAAATCAGCATATATTAAAACTGTGCAAAATTTGCTTTGTGTTTATATATAGTGGAGTTAAGTTCTTGGCTTAGATGTTTTTCACCGACAGTAATGTGGCAGGACACCCAGAGTGCTTGCCGGATTTAACCCCAAAGATCATGACAGTCAACACCTGCATAAATTTCCTGGGTATCTCTTGGGGGGTGGCACTGAGAACTAATGATTTAATGAGGACATTTATGCTTTTATTTTTTTCTCTAGATTTTTTTGCTATTATAAACAAAGTAGCAAAGAGTATCTTTATATTTGCCTTTTTGCGTACATGTCAGAACAGGTCTTGGGGGCAAGATAGATCCCCAAGCGATTTCAACTGAGTTGCCCTCACAGGTTGGCTGGGGTGTGAAGTATGACTTCTCTAGAGGATGGCTCTTTCTGTTCCACTTTTTTCTCCTTCCCAGTTAGCTTCCAGACCTGGATCAGAGCTGGTTCTGGTTCACTGGGAAAATTCAGAGCCATGGTCTCCCCTCCATCTCCAGGCAGGCAGCCGTCCTCTGGGTCAGCTGCTCTTGTCTGTCCTTCTAATGAAGGTGGCACATTCATGATTTCCAAGAGCTCACCCCACTCTTCCCACATATCAGGTACAGAATAGGGCAAAATAATTAGAATTGTTATTATTCGACTGATTTTTGGATTAATGAGGTATCTTAATTGTGCATATGGAAAATTATGAGTAGCTTTAAGGCATTGGAGAGATGGTGAAGTTGGACTTTTTCCCGGAGACTGATGAAAAAGAAAGAGGTAAAATGTTCTCCCACAGTGACTGGGAAAGAGAGAAGAGTCCAAAACAGGGACTCTCAGGCTGGCAGAGAACTTTGAGGACATTTAGTCTGAGTCTCTGATACCCATTCCACAAGAGAGACCCCTTTAGAAAGCATCGGATGAAGCAGGTGCTGCGGAATGTTCTGAGAGAAAGAAACAGAATTTCAGAACTTTACAGAGAAGCTGTTAAAAGATTTGAGATTTATTCATCAGTGAGAAACAAAAGGCATTTGGGGTTTTAAATGAGGAAAGGTATTGGAGCAGGAATGTTGTGGGAATAAGTTTCCCTTCAGAAAAGGAAAACAATAGACAGAAAAGTTGAGTTTGCATTTTGTTTCTTTTGCTTTGTCCGTACCATCTTTTGTGGGTTGTGCCTGTTTTACTAAATAACTAATATACAGGCCTCAGCAATGGACAGAATATTTTTATATATATATTGCTTGGTGACAGTTCACAAACTTGCCAAGTTTTTATTGTTAAGTTGTACACACCGAGGTTGAAAAAGAGGAGATTTAGTCCTAGGTTACATGTTGAGAAAATGACAGAAATAAAACCAAGTTCAAGTCTTCTGAAACTTAATTACATACCCTTTACAACAAATTGGCTCTAAGTTAATTTAAACTTGTAGAATGTTAAGATGAGCATTAATTTTTGTAAATTTCTTTGGAATGTCATATTTTCTTAGATTCTCCCTAATGTTTGCCTGCTGGGGCATATTTATTCATTGCCACCTGGTGGTAAATAAGAAATATTATGGGGGAGAGGAGAAACAGGGAGATGACAAAACGCTTGTTAGTTATTCCAAACAGCAATCTTGGTTCAGAAATTTGAGATTCAGACACTGAAAAATCACAGGTAGGTAGAGCTGGTTTCTTCTGGCCCCACGGGGCAGTGGAAAACCCTGTCAGGCCACGTGGCTTCCTGATTTTCCATCAAGGGTAAAGGCAGAGTTGCAGGAGCTTCTTGATATTTTCCTGCAGAAAAAAAACAAAGGCATAGACAGTGTATCTAATAATAAAGAGCAAAATCTGGAGCACATATGGCATCCTTAAATAAGATTAAATGAGAAAATGCTATATGCAAACATGCTTAGCTTAATGCCAGCCACAAATTAGGTTTTCAATGAATGATGGTTCAATTTGAGATTACATTTCTTCTCTAGAACTTTCTACTTAATGACTTGTGATTTTGAAAATTATTTCTCGCCTCTTACTTTTTTTTTTTTTTTTTTTTTTTTTTGCCCGTGTGGCTTGCAGGATCTTAGTTCCCAGACCAGGGATTGAACCCCTGCCCTCGGCAATGAAAGCACAGAGTCCTAACCACTGGACTGCCAGGGGATTCCTTTTCCTCTTACTTTTATTGCCATGGTCTGATGGGCAAAAACTAACCACTCTGCCAGCCTACCTGCCTGGGAGGCCAGTGCCCATTCCCTGCTGGTTCCACACTCGCCCAGTGTTCCTGCCACCGTTCTGCCGTCCTTCCCTGTGTTTACCCAGTTGGAAACTCCCACTGCGGCCACCTGAAATCCCTCTATTTCCCTCATTTCTGGATATGCAGACAAAATGATGGGAGTTTTCTATGGGGATTGTCAGGAGGAGCTGGAAAGTTGGGAATGCTTTTTTTTTTTTCTTCCAGGTTTATTGAGATACAATTGATGCACAGCCCTATATAAGTTTAGGGTATGTAGCATAAGGATTAGACATACATATGTCATGAAATGGTTATCACAGTAAGTTTAGTAAACATCCATCATTTCCTATAGATACAAAATTAAAGAAATAGAAAAAATTGTTTTCCTTGTGATGAGAACTCTTACGAGTTGCTCTCAACTTTCCTATATAACATACCACAGAGTTAATTGTATTTATTGTGTTGTACTTTACATCCCTAGCACTTGTTTATAAGTGGAACTTTGTACCTTTTGACTGCTTCTGGTAACTACAAATCCTATCTCTTTTTCTATGAGTTTGTTTTTGATGTATAATTGACTTATAACACTGTGTTAGTTCTTGGTACACAACATAGTGATTCCGTATTTCTATACATTTCACAATGATCACCATAAGTCTAGTTACCACGTGTCACCACACAAAGATAATATATAATTATTGACTATATTCCCCATACTGTACATTTCATAACTGTGACTCATTTATTTTGTAATTGGAAGTTTGTACCTCTTGATCTCCCCGACACCTGTCCTCCCCACCCTGCCCTGCTTCCCCTGGTAACCACCTGTTTGTTCTCTGTATCTGTGATTTTGTTTCTGTTTTGTTATGATTGTTCATTTGTTTTATTTTTTTAGATTTTATATACAAGTGAAATCATACAATATTTGTCTTTCTCTGACTGAGTTACTTCACTTAGCATAATGCCCTCTTGGCCCATCCATGTTGTTGCAAACAGCAACATTATTTTTAATGGCGGGGTAATATCCCATTATATATATCCCATCTTCTTTATTCATCCTTTGATGGGCATCTTGGTTGCTCCCGTATCTTGGCTATGCTCTGTTTTAACTCCTTCTCTTCTCCGCTGAGTTTAAGAGGAAATCTGTGAACTTCCACATCATTGTGGGAGCACATTGGATGCTATGTTCTTCGTTTGCCTCTTTATTTTATCCCCCAGTTCCCACTGGTAGTGGTATATAGGTCAGCACATTTTGGCCTCATCCCAGGAAGTGTTTCATAATCGGCTACCACCAACACTCCCTTCACCCCTTTTGCTTCCAGGAAGCTGTATGATGCTGAGTGGCGGGGGTGACAGTGTTCAAGGGTCTGAGGAGGCACAAGATGGAGGAGGGGTTGGGAAGAAAAAATCAGGAGAAGAATCACCATTTGAAAAATGGAAATCTTAGATTATTATTTTTTGAAGCAAAATGATTAAGCCATTTTAGAAACATGACTCATATTGACTTATGCCCTTTCTTCCTCTAAATGATTATGAAAAACACATACTTGGAAGATTTTAATAAAATTATGAATATTAGATCATTATAATTCCTGTTTATGGAGGACAGCAGTCCAATACTTAATTGCAAGAGGAAAATGAATCCGTGCTTCTAGGAGGCACCGCCACTTACAAAAACCAAGGAAGAATAACTTGGCTATCTTAGTTTATAGCCCTCTACTTGTTGCCTTTTCTCATTTTTCCTTAAAATTTAATCAAAGGTATATGTGCATCTAGTTTAAAGAGCCAGATATTTCTACCAGTTTGTTTTGAAAAACAGTGGTTCTTGTTCCCATCTTCTTCCATTCCCCCTTTCCTAAGGCAACTACGTTCACTTCCTTTGATGTGTGCACGTGTGTGTATGTATGTTTCTGTCTGTGTCTCTAAATTATATGCTTGTATTGCTGCTTTTGATTTTTCAGTCTCAGGAATTCATTCCACTATGTAATATGAAAACTTAGTTCTTCCTCACTTCATTTCCATGGCAGACACTTTCATCCCACTTTTCAATATAGTTTAATTGTGATGTTGGCTAGCTCAATAGTCAGTGTTTGAAATATTAGGACTGTGACATGATAAGAAATATACATTTGGTCCCTGCCTACAGTTCCTGACACAGAACTTCTAAACCCTTGTAATTTCCTGAGTGTTAGGGGTAACGGGAGCATCTTTTGTTTTACTATATGGCCTGTGATCCCAATTCCTGACAAAAGAGCTTCTAAGACTCTTGGCTTCTCTGGAGTGCCTTTTTGTATGCTAATGAGATGATTGGGGGGCCCCCAGCTTCAGGATGGGGGCAGGTCACCAGAAAGACCCAGGCTTGATTAGAAGGCTGGAACTTTCACCTCCACCACCAACCTTGGGGAGATGAGGGGTCTGAAGACTGAGTTAATCACCAGTGGTCAATGATTTAATCAATCATACCTACATGATAGAGCCTCCATAAAAACCCTCAACAAGGGGATTCAGAGGCCGTTGGTGAGCACATGCTCATGCTGTAAGGGTGGGGAGCTGCACGCAGAAGCCTTCTGCACCTCCTCTTGTTAAGAAGAAACAGGCCCCAAGTGGAGTCACTTGTGTTAAGGCCCCATATCAGCAAACCAAGACTTAAATACCTAACCTAATTGCAGTTATAACCTCTCCCGGAAATGTAAACTTTTACCAGTCAACCTGGAATTACCTGACCAGCAGGAATGAGATAGTCCACTGGATGGGCCCCTTCTGTTCCCCTTAGGAGGGCAACTTTGCCTAAAAGAATGCATTTTTTTTTGCTAATACAGTAATTTCCTTTTTCCTCCTCCTCTCCACCTTTAAAAACCTTTCCATTTCTGTAGCTGAGTGGAGCTCCTTTCTATTGCTGGGATAGATGGCATGCTGCCTGATTCCTTCATTGTTCAATAAAGTCAATTAGATCTTAGATTTTACTATGATGAATTTTGTTTTTTAACAGCCCTATGTAATTTTCCATCTAGCTGTTCATCTGAATCCTTTATAATAAACCCCAAAACGTAAGTTAATTGTTCCCCTGAGTTCTGTGAGTTGTTATAGCAAATTATTAAACCTAAGGTGGTGGTGTGGGAACCCCCAATTTATAGGTGATTGGTCGCAAGTACAGTTGACAAGTGGAAAGCAGTCTTGTGGGACTGAGCCCTTAACCTGTGAGTCTGCACTAGCTTCAAGTAGTCAGTGCCAGAATTCAACTGTAGGCCATCTGGTTGATGACTGGAGATTGGAGAATTTGTTGGTGTGAGACCCTCTCCCCATTTGGTGTCAGAAGTGGTGTGAGTGGACAAACAAGTTTTCTTTTAATGAAAATGCAAATGTTATTCATGATGGAACCATTTATTAAACAATATTTTTTCCTTTCCTGTATGGATTTTTGCTTTCTGTTCAGTTAGTAAGTGTCTTGTTTTGTTTGCTTTTGCTCTCAAACTTTTTTTTTTAAAATAAAGCACTTCATTTCTTTTTTTAATAACTTTTAGAAAATATTTGTTTTATTTCTTTATTTGGCTCTGCCGGGTGTTACTTGCGGCGCACAGGATCTTTGTTGCGGCGTGCAGGATCTTTGTTGCGGCGTGCAGGATCTTTCATTGTGGTGTGCAGGCTTATCTCTAGTGGTGGCGTGCGGGCTCAGTGCCGCATGTGGGATCTGCATTGACCAGGGATCGAACCCACAACCTGCATCCCCTGCATCGGAAGACGGATTCTTAACCATTGGACCACCAGGGAAGTCCCTCAAGCTCTTTATCAGTGGTTTAAATCTTTCTCAACAATTTTGGTCTCATCAGGTATTCAAAGATTTTATTTGTCTGAGAAAGTCTGTCCTGGAGCCTCTTGTCCTGCTTCTAAATGGACGTGTCCCCATGCTTGGTGCACCTCCCTTCATTCAGAGATGTGCCTTTTCAATCATCCTAGTGATTTGTTTGCGTCTCTCTTATCTTGGATCTTGTATTGTCTCTACCCCATGTCTTCCTTTATCATGGTGTACTCTCTAGCTTTGGAGGAGTAGTTCCCAGAGAACGTATATAGAAAGTAAAGTATATAGAAGTATATAGAAAGTAAAATATATAGAAAGTCTTTTATTGAGACTTGGCTTGGCTTGTCTGAATATTCTTTATTTCTACCTTGCACTTGAGTATCTAGATAGAGGACCTAGGTTAGAGATAATTGTTACATTGCCTTTTAGCTTCCAAAATTACTTTCAAGAAGACTAAAACCACTCAATTTCTAATATTTTGAATTTGGTATCTTCCCTCCTTTCCCTCTGTAGAAGCTTGTAGGATCTTCTCTTTATGCTCAGTATTCTGAAATTTTATGATGATGTGCCAGATACTTGGTGGATCCTTTTAATATGAAAATCCATATCCTTTAGTTCTGGGAATTTTTCTTCATTTATTTTGTTGATGCTTTCCTGCCCTCCATTATATCTCTCTTTTTGGAATTTCTATTACTTGGGTATTGGATATTGTGGACTGGTGTTCTCTGTTTTTTCACTACTTTTATTTTTTATTTTTTGGCTGTATTTTCTGAGATATTTCATAAATTTAATCTTTCAACTCTTCTACTGATTTTAAATTTCAGATGTGCTTTTATTTACAAAGAGCTCCCCTTTTGAAACTTTTGAGTGTTGCTTTTAAACAACATTCTCTTATTTTATATAGTTTTGCCATTTTCTCTTAATTCTCTGGGAATATTGATATTGGAGGGTGGGGGGAAGTTTTCTTTATCTTACTTTGTTTTTTCCTCCAAGTAGCTATTTTGTTTCTTTGTTTTGGTTTTATCTTCCATCTTTTCTCAGATGTCCCAAACTCCTTGTGTGCTCTGTTGAGTTAGGGATGGAAAGGAACTGGTTGAAAACCAAGCTCATGAATGGGACTTGTTGACCATAGGCTTCACTGTAGAGTGATTGACTGGGCCAATTATTTGAGGACTCTCTGATATCAGTGTCTTTAGAGGACTCTCCGATATCTTCCTCTGGGAAAGTTCAAATTCTTGGAAAAAGGCTATTCTTACCTCTTGCCTGAGGGTGAAGGCCTGGGTGCCAATGTTCTGGATTCCAAGTGAGGGGAAAGCATTTGTCCACCTAATTTCACTGTTTTCAATATACCTTTGCCTCAAATGTATTTAATATGCACCCAGCTCAGAGATCCTATTTAACCCTCTCCAGAGGATACCCCTCCAGTCTTTTCCTGGGGTAGGCAGGAGTGGTTGCTCAGTTATGCAAAAGGGGAGAAGTGATCTGGGAATCTGAACCTTAAACTGACTTTTTGCTAATTTTTACCATTTTCTCTTTGATGGTACCTGGTACCACAAATCCTGAGTAAAAGACAGGTTATTTTTTGATTTTGCCTTCTGCCTGCACAGAGTTCAGTTTCCTCAGCTCTGCTCTGTTTTTACAACTCTTCCATCTACATACTTTCCAGTCTCCCAAATGTTTCTGCTGTCATTGTGAATTGGTGTCTTGAAAATAATTTTAAAAAAATTCCTTTACAGTCAGTTTAGAAGAGTTTTGGAAGGGAGTGAAAGAAGATGCATTGACTCAATCTATCTTTTTCCCTCTTGATAACTTTTGATCTAGGACAGTAGTTTCAAATTTGTTTTTTCAGTGGAGTTCTGTCTTTAACTTAGATCTTATGCAGAAGCTCAGTCTAGAAAGTAGATATAAACAGAGCTGCTTTGTGTGAAGAGAAGATGAGAAGCTGTGGTTCTACTTTCTCAGTTTTCCTTTGCCCCTTCACTACGAGCAGGAGCCCATGGAAGACATGGCGTCTAAACCACAGATTTAGAAGTTGTTGAACATGATTTCTCTCTCCAGTAGACATTAGAGTGAACTTCCTGGCAGTATGGAAGGAGCATTGATTTATTCTTTAAGAGATTAATTGTATTGCTTCCAGTTTGTTTAAATGGTGCAAGACAGAGAAAGAACTATTCAAAAAATTTTTGATTTGAAATAAAATTGGACTCTGGACCTCCTTGCAGGCTAACCTTATCATCATAAAAATTCTATTTTTATTTGAAAGGAAACTGTATAAATTTACCTGAATATTAAAAAATGTTTAACTTGCTTATACATTTTGATAAATGAGCATGTTGGAAATTCCTAATTTAATTTTAGAGAGCTAAAATGCTGTTTTATATTGGATTGCTATCAGATCCAGTGTTTTATCCAAAATTATTTACTTAAATAGAAGAGTGAGAGGAGGTCTGTAGGGCCAAAATATTATTTAGAACTCATTCTGTATGAGCATCATTGAAACTGTGCATGATTTAGCTTCATATTTATGTGCAGTCTATCCATTAAAAACACTGTTATTTCCTTCCTTCTCCACCTTTCTGTGGCACAGACCATCAGTTACCTGATGAAACCATGGAAGAATATGGAAGTATTTGCACACTGCAGGTCACTCAAAGGTCCAGTGGGGAATGGACACCAAGATTTACAAACCTTGCCAAATAAAATGTGCATTTTCACATGTCTTTAAGATGACTCAGTGAATTTTTGAACGTAATAAGAAAAAATAAAACAAAGAAGCAAACTAATGAACAGAAACCAAAAAACTCCTTTACAAGTGTAGAGCACCAAAATGAAGGAAGTACAAATAGATCTTTTTGGAATCATACACTTGGAATCTGACTTTCTGCTGTTACGTGTTCGACACTAGCATCATTTCATAGAAGACTCAAGCATCATCTTAAAAGAATATTGCCAATTGTGCTACAGAAAAGGATTTATATGTTTCATTTGCGAGCATGAAGACACCTTTAGGAAGGAGAAACGCTACCCAAACTCTGGGAGAATCACCTGGTATTTTTGATTGCTTTTGTGTATTGAAAGGGCTCTTAACAACTCCAAGAGTTGCTCTGCCCGTGGGTCTCTTGTGGAGGCAGACGATGAATGGGATCTTGACTAAAAACTACGCACAACCTAAAGGTTGAGCGTTATGTTTTATCCGGAGGGAATTTTTAGGTCTTCAGGCCCAGGAGGCAGCATCTCAAGGAACCCTGAGAGAACTGCTCCAAGGAGGCAAGGGGGGAGCTAGGATATAAAGGAACTTTGCAACAAAGGGCAGGTAGTCTGAACGTCAAAAATTATTGTTAATGAAAGAAAACCAGATATCCCAAGTTAAGGAATTTAGCGCTTTTCTATGTGTGGGAAGATGCAGGAGTCTGGGCTCACTGAAATCATTCCTTTGAAATGCACCTCAGCTGTCTGGGGCCAGTATCCTGTTTTCATATCCTGAGTTACAGGGCTCACCATGGGGAATGGCTGCAGTTTGATGGCTGCTAGATGGCAGGTATGCTTTTCCTTCCGGAGTTTCCTTAGTCGGCTTTTGGCGGCAATCGCTGTTGACAGTGACATCCTTTGTTTATTGTTATGGCAGGCAATATTCCATTGATCAGGGACATGGGACCTCTCTAAGACATGTCTAGTGGAGCACTGAGAGATGGATGAACAGGTACCTGAGGAACGGTACTCTTTCAACCTTCTTACAGAAGAGTATCAAACTGGGAGAAAACATTCACTTTGCAGAGCCGTTAACTGTAGAAAAGGAAAAGTCTTGGGAAAGACTGTTTCTGGGAAAGCATGTTTTGATGACTGTGCAAGTCACATGAAAGTTGCCTGTGAACACACAGGGAACACTTGGTTACATGTGACCACAACAGGGCGGGTGTACCATGGCCTCAGCTTGCTTCTTGATGACATCATGAAGCTGGCCTTTCACCGAGGGATTCTGAGAAGAGCCAAAACGTTGTGAAACCTGCAGAACCCACGCATTGCTGCTGTCTTTGGGAAGCCAGAGAAAACAGGCAAAGAACTAAATCATGTCATTGAAGCTGCGTTGCAAAACCATTGGTCAGATTGGATTATCTGCTGTTTGATAACCTTTTGAGAAAAGTAAAGCAGCTCTTCAAGCAAGTGACATAACCTCTTTCTCCTGAGGTCTCTACTGTAAATAGTTAACCTTGGTTTTATTTATTTTAAATCTTTTACGCATAGACCTCTCACCTTTGGAATCTTGAGTGAGACCGTGTGAAGTGGGAAGCAAGGCTATTATCTGTGAGTGGCCACGGGGGGGACCCTGACTCCGGGATCTGCCTTGCTTTACCACCTTTGCCTCTGCTTTCTTACACCCTCCTCTCTCTTTTCGTTTTTCCCCTTTTTGGTCTGTTTTCACGTTCACGGGCATTCCTGCCTTTTACGACCCACTTTAGTTGGATCTTTCTTGGTGGCTACCTGAGTCTGGGTTGGCTGATCTGAACCAGCGTCCCTTCGCCTGGTTGGCAGTGGAGGCAAAATGTAACGTGTGAAATCACTTTATAAATGGCAAGGTGGTGTTCTAACAGGTGGGTTGCTATTATCTTAAGCGTTATTATAGGGAGTGGTTCATCCCACAGACAACAGTCCCTCCCTGGGGGCTTGCTCGGACCTTTACCCTTAGCTCCTCTTATCGCCCCACCAGCTCTTGCTTCCCCCGGCTCTTACTGTGATGCCCGCTCTGGATCTCATCTCCCCATTTCCCTTCTGTCTTTCCCTTCTTCTCATTATGACGTATCTACTCTCTCTCATTTCCTCAGAGGCTTCTTGCGAAATGATTAATTTTGGTTTTCTAAGCACATTGAAGCTAAAGTGTTAATGGCTAGCAGATTTGATGTCAACACATTAGGGAAACTCACTTTTTAAGTAGAGACTCCTTGAACGCCAATATGGAGCCTGCCAGTGAACTTTTAGGCAGCATGGGCAGCTACCAGAAGGGAAAGGGAGCCTTTTCTTAGTGCTTCCAAGACTTGTGCATATGTATGACTTCTCATTCCACCCGTACATAATACGTGCAGGATATGGAATAAAATAGTAACTTGGGACATGGAGGGTCAGGGAAGGTTTGTGGTTATGGGAGGCACACAGGGATAAGGACTTTCACGGGGATCCTCTTTTCAAATCCTGGAGGACCGGCAGGGGTGGGGGTGGGGAGGTGGTGGGGTTTGCTGGTTGCTACGCTTTTGCCTGAATCCAAGGAGAGCCTCTGAAACTATAGTCTCAGCAGAGTGTGGCTTGTCCAGAGGGGCTGTGGATGTGCTCCAGCACCCCGGAGGAGAAGCCGAGTCTGGGCAGAGCCTCCCTGGAGAAGATGCCCTCCTCACCCGTGTTGATCCTCTTGGTCATCTTTTTCCTGGAGTTGTTGGCTGCCATGCTGCAAAATGGCTTCATAGTTACTGTGTTGATCAGGGAGTGGGTACAATGCCAGACACTGCTTGCACGCGACATGATTGTGGCGGCCTCCCTGGCCACCTCCTGGTTCTCACTGCACGGGGTGGCCCTCCTGAACAACCTCGTGGCCTTCTTTGGTTTTGGTTCCAAAATGTACGATTTTGCAACGTCCCCTAGGACTTCATCAACTCTCTCACTTTCTGGCTTACTGCTTGGCCTGCTGCATTCTACTGTGTGAAGATCTCATTCTTCTCCCACCCCATCTTCCTTGGGCTGAAGTGGAGGATTTCGCGGTCAGTGCCCAGGCTGCTGGTGGGCTCCCTGCTCTTATCTGGTCTGGGAGTCATCCCATTAGACACACCGGGGATACAATTCTTGTGCAGCTGGTTGCTGCCCGGAGTTCCCATAGAAACAACACCCTGGCTGGGGGAATACAGACCGTCTCCTTCATGTCATTAGTTTGTGGTCAGTTCCATTCCTCCTGTTCCTGGTGTCCACCCTCTCACTCGTGTGCTCGCTGTGCCGGCACCTGGGGCAGGTGAGGGACCACAGACCTGGCCCCGAGTGACCCCAGCACCTGGGCTCACCCCGTGGCCCTGAAGTCACTTGCCTTCTTCCTCATCTTCTACCATCATGTTACCTGTGCCTGGTTATTGCAGTTATAAACATCCTAACCCTCTGGAATCACTGGCACTGGGCCTGGGACGTGGTGACCTGTGCGGGCATCTGTCTGCACTCTAGCATCTCGGTGCAAAGCAGCCCCAAGCTGAGAAAGGCCCTGAACAAGAGGCTCTGGAGAGCCCTGGACAAGGAGCAGTTTGTCTTATCAGTGTCAGTAACTACTGACAAGTTCCTGACAAGTACCTCATGGACAAGCCCATGAGTGGCAAGGATGCACAAGGTTTGGGTGTTGTCCTTCTCTCTTTTCATTTCCTTCTTTCTTCCCTACTCTTTCTACACCCCGTTAATTCTTTTTCCATCCCTCTCTGTTCCTGCTCTGCCTTCCACGGCTCCTAGTCCCTCGTCTGGGTCCCAAGCCACCTTGGACTAGAATGGTGGCCTCATTTCTTCGCAGGCCTCTTTCACTCTCTACACAAGCAGCCCTAATAATATATTCTCCAAGCAGCATTTTGGTCTGTATTCCCTTTACAGAGACCTGCAATGGTATACGTTGAATTAAAAAGAATTTTCTGATGTGGAGATGCTTTGGCCAACAGAAGATAGGAAAGGAAAGCAAAGGAAATTTGCTATAGTTTTTAATTTTGAGAATCTTACTCTTCCTGTCCACTCATCCAGGAGGTGGACCCTGGATGCCGATGTCTAGGATGGTAGTCTCTAAATTAGGGTGTTTGCATCCTGGAGTGTGTGCAAAATGATCCATTGGATGTAGAAAGAAAAGCGTGACAATTTCCATTTCCATTTATTTTTATCTCAGTCTTTTTTTTTTTTTTTTTTTTTTTTTTTCTTTGCGGTACGCTGGCCTCTCACTGTTGTGGCCTCTCCCGTTGCGGAGCACAGGCTCTGGACGCGCAGGCTCAGTGGCCATGGCTCAAGGGCCCAGCCGCTCCGCGGCACGTGGGATCTTCCCGGAGCGGGGCACGAACCCGTGTCCCCTGCATCGGCAGGCGGACTCTCAACCACTGCGCCACCAGGGAAGCCCTATCTCATCCTTTTAATCCCTATTTCTGATATGTGTTTTATGATGTACGTAATGTGTTAGAGTAGTAAAAGCATATAGTAAATAAACATGCATATGGTGGAATTCATGTTCATAATTTTTTTTTAACTGATGGAGCTTACTATAAAAAAGTGTGGAGCCCAAGAGACCAGAAGAGATTGGGAAAAGCACCATACATGGTGAACAGATTTATATGTCTGAGCTAATCAAGATAGGAGTAATAAACAACAACAGAGTAGAGTTTACAAAGGATTTTCAAATAAATAACTGCATTTATGATAAGTTGTCCAACAGTCTTGGGAGCTGAGACCCCAAAACATTATGCTGTAATGCTAGCTGGAGGCTGAGCTACAGCAAGAAGAGCAAGAAAGGGGAACAGAGATGAGGTAACAGGGTGAGGAGTTTTCACTTGGAAGAAGATTAGGGCTTTAAAAGAGGAGATTCGCAAATTGTAGGAGAGGAGCACAAGGGATTTCCCAAAGAGTGGAGAGAGGGTGAAGCTGGATAGAGGAAACTGTGGAAAGCTGGGACTATCATAAATACATTTTTTCTTTTTTCCTTCTTTTTTTTTTTTTTGGCAGCAATATGAGTGAGCTGGGAGGGCAATAATCAATTGCAGGGACTGAATCTTGGGGCTTAAGCCACAAGAGGGATGGGCGGAGGCAGCAAAGGCAGGAGCATCAGGGATGTCACCCGGAAGCCTGGCTTTCCCTCGGGCAGAGCTCCAGAACCTTGCGGAATGTCTTGGGTGGGAGGGGAGTGGTGGTGCGACTCTCAAGTTCTGCAATACTTTCGCAGCCTTTTGATTTATGCCGTGTCCAGTGGGGCTGATCTCAGGAGCTTTTAATTGCTTGATGTTCTCAACCTCCCTTTCCTAGGCTCTAGCTCATAAGAGCCCATAAACATTTGGTGGCTCCATCTAGACCAGCGACACAGCCTAATACCTCATCCTGACTTTCAAGGCCTTCTGGGATCTCTCCCCAGCCTGCCTTTTCAGCCTGATATGCCACCATTCCCGTATGGAAATCCTCTGCTCTAGTCAAACTTATCTATTTCCTGGACATAATCACACTTCCATCTCCTTTACTGGTGTCGTCTCTCTGTCCTTTCAACATACAAGATAGCACCTTTGTTGTCCCACAGTGAAGGGGCTGCTGATGTTACTGAATTCTTCTCAGAATTCTTGGGATGGAAATAGGATGACACATTTAGAACCACAGCCTGGGAGTGCGCCTTTTTTATCCTCTGAGAAATAGAACTGAGCTAAGTGTTTCCCACGCAGATAATGTACTCAGGATTCCTACCTCTACCACCCTCATGATCATACATACAAAGACTACCTGTGAGGGCTTCCCTGGTGGCGCAGTGGTTGAGAGTCCGCCTGCCGATGCAGGGGACGCGGGTTCGTGCCCTGGTCCGGGAAGATCCCACGTGCCGCGGAGCGGCTGGGCCCGTGAGCCGTGGCCGCTGAGCCTGCGCGTCCGGAGCCTGTGCTCCGCGACGGGAGAGGCCGCAACAGGGAGAGGCCGCAACAGTTAGAGGCCTGCGTACTGCAAAAAAAAAAAAAAAAAAAAGACTACCTGTGAAAATTTCAAAATTCTCAGACTTGGCTTCCACCAAATAAGAAAGTCTGAGAAGGCAAAACGTAACAAACAAAAAGCACAGCCAACAAAAGAATCACCATAAAACATATTCCATAGTAAAATACAAATGATTGTTCACACTTTTGGATTAACTTGATCTGCACATGGTGTATGTCCAGTAAATGTTCGTGGTTTATGATTAGTGCATGAAAGCACTTTGAGGGCAGATACCTAGTTCATTGTTACAGCCCCAGCGCCTTTCACAGGGTCATTATGATATACAGGAGATGCTTATTAATTGTTGGTCAAATTGAGGGTTAACAGCATATTTTTCCCATTATATGAGCCATCAAATATGTAGGAAGTAGATGGGAAAAGATATGAATTTTCCATATTGAGAACTTTGTGGCTGGCCAGACGCCAGAGCACGAGCTCAAAGTTTGCTTTATTGCTCCATGTTCCAGGAGCAAGCAGCCAAATGTCAGCCAGAGGAACAAGGGCAGGGTAGAGAGCAGCTGGGAACTCTGTCCCCCGGAGATTTGCATCTTCTGAGAAAAGCAGAGTGAATTAGTTGCCTTAGTTCACCTCTCCTTTCCCAACGATCACCATGGTCGCTACAGCAAGCCTTTTGTGTTGGAAGGACAGTTCTACCTGGACCTTTGTCTCAGGTGAACTGGGAACTAGAAAGAGATGCTGAGAGTTCTGGATTCTATTCTGTCTTTGTGGGGTTCTATGTATGGAAGTAGTAGGCTATGGTGCTGGTCAGAAGATGAGTGTTCTATAAAATACTCCCTCAGTCTCATGTTACTTGATCCTGAGCCTTCACCATTGCCATAGCTGACCCAGAACCATCTCTGCTTGCCTTACTCTCTGTGACACACTAACCTGCTCTCACGCACCTGAGTAAGTAAGCACTCACCTGATTGCTTTTTTTTTTCTTGTTTATTCTTTGAGCCTCATTCCTATTGAAAACGTGGCCTTTGCTTACTCCGCCTTCCTCTAATTAAAGTAGATATCCAATATTTGGTGCCTTGGACCTCTGTTGCATCCCTGATGCTCTCCTGAATTTTCCTTGGACTACTTGTCCCTCCACAGGGTGGATATCATTATAATAACACTTGTCATCACCACCTTACTTATTTCTTATACATGTGTAGAGATTTCTAGTTTCCACATATATATCCATATATGTGTGTGTATATATATTCACATATATTTGTGATCCATATTTTATAGATGAAGAAAGTGGGGTTCAAAGAGGTTAAACGACTAGTCCAAAGATCTATAGATAGTGACTGTGACAAAACTCAAAGCCTGGTCTTCTGACTTCAGCTGCGGATGAAGAAGATAGGCGTACAAGACGTGCTGCTAACTATGCAAAGATTTCTGGTCTTGGAATCAGTTTGGGTCTTGGTCTTTTCTCCATATAACTGTGACTTTAGGTGGGAGTCTTTTTTTTTTTTTGCGGTACGCGGGCCTCTCACTGTTGTGGCCTCTCCCGTTGTGGAGCACAGGCTCCGGACGCGCAGGCTCAGCGGCCACGGCTCACGGGCCCAGCCGCTCCGCGGCACGTGGGATCTTCCCGGACCGGGGCACGAACCCGTGTCCCCTGCATCGGCAGGCGGACTCTCAACCACTGCGCCACCAGGGAAGCCCTAGGTGGGAATCTTAATCTATAACTTGAGGCTTCATTTATTCATCTATAAAATTATTTAATGTCTTTTTTTGATGTTTCTAATGTTTAAAAAAATTTTTTTTAGTGGGGTATAGTTGTTTTACAATGTTGTATTAGTTTCTACTGTACAGCGAAGTGGACTTCCATGTGCTATACAGCAGGTTCTTACTGGTTATCTATTTTATACATACTAGTGTATATATGTCAATCCATTTAATGTCTTCTTTCACTCTGAAAACTGAGATTCTAGTCCTAGAATCTAGTCTTATCCTGTGAATTAGAACAGATGATACTTTTCACATCTTACAGATGGAGAAACTGAGGCACAGAGGGGCCTACTGACATTCCCAGTAACTCACAGTGATGGTAGAACTAGGACTAACACTTGCCTTGATTCCTAGCCCAGAGTTCTTCCTGCCGTAGCCCACTAGTGCTATAGCTGTCACAGTAGCGTTTCCTATGTGAAATGCCCTTTAAAGGTCACTAATAAAATATGGTTAAAAAAGTCACTTGCTTGATTATGTATAATAGGCTGCTATGTTCTATTTGATGATAACAGTCATCACAAGTAATAGTATTTGAACTAACCTCTCTCAGTAGAGGTTCTGTTCAGTTTTCCGCCTGTCAAAGGGGTTTTCTAAAGGCACTTGCTTCATAGGGTCATTGTGAGAACTAAAGACAATGAAGATCACTTAGAACAATGCCCAGAACATAGCAGCCAACCAAGGACGTGCGCTCTGACTGTTAGTAGCGGGTGTGCTCGCTGGATTTCCTCACAGAGCAGCCAGTAGTTGTGTGTGGTCATATCTTAGGTGTCAGCTTAGAGAGGTATAAGCTCCCACGTAAGGGATGCTAAATGCAAGGGCCTGACGCCGTATGCGCACCAGTGTTGATGTGGGCAGACGGTAGGCAGAGGAAGGAGAGGCAAATTCATGGGCAGGCAGGGGGACCTTTGAAACTGAGCCTTAATGATATTTGCATCGGTTCGGAGAAGAAGAAACCTCTTCACCCTCCTCAGAGAGCCCACATCCTCTACTTTATCCTCTGTACGTAGGGAAGCTGGAGAGACCAGCATCACACAGGACCTTCCAGAGCCACCCTACAGGAATAGACTTTGAAGTCTTGGGACCCATCTTGTCTGCAGGAGAGATGAGTGGAGAGGACATGGTTCCAGGACCTCACTTGGCTGATAAGATAGCCTTTATCTTTGCTACCATTTTATTCCGTTTGTGCTTGGTGGCAGTGGTGGGTAATGGCTTAATCACCATGGCACCGGGCGTGGAGTGGTGGCTGCAGAGAACTTTGTCACCCTGCAGTAAGTTACCGGTCAGCCTGGGAGCCTCTAGCTTCTGTCTGTGATGGGGGGTGATGAGTAAGAACATTTATATTTTCCTGAATCCAAGAGCCTTCCCGTTCAACCCTGTATTCCAGTTCCTAGTCTTTCAGTGGGACTTCTTGAATGCTGTCACGTTTTGGTTCTCCACCTGGCTCAGTTTCTTGTACTGTGTGAAAATCGCAACCTTCACCCACCCTGTCTTCCTCTGGCTAAAGCAGATGCTGTCTGCATTGGTTCCATGGATGCTGCTCAGCTCTGGGGGGTTCTCCAGCTCCAGCCCCATTCTGTTTTTCATAGGCAACCAGAGAATATGTCAGAACTATTTAAAGAGAGCTCTGCAGCCTTGGAATGTCACTGGGGATGCTGTGAGAACACATGAGAGACTCGACTTCTTCCCTTTGAAATTGTTAGCTGGACAGTCCCCGCTGTCGTCTTCATCGCTGGCGTGGCTTTGCTCATTACATCTCTGGGAAGACAAACCAAGAAGGTCTCCCTGGCCATCTCAGGCTCTCATGATCCCAGCACACAGGCCCGCATCACGGCTCTCCTGGCTCTCATCTCCCTTACTGTCCTCTCCGCTTCCTGTTTTCTGTCACTGGTGCTCAGTGCCTCAGGTGTGTTTCCATCGCGGGAACTCAGGTACTGGGTGTGGCGGGCTGGATTTATCTGTGCACAGCCGTCCACCCCATTGTTCTTTTCTGGAGTAACGGCGGGCTGAGAGCTGCGCTAGAGAGGGGCCGCTCCTCAGGGCATGCGCGTCTTGGGGTGCAATTGATGAGAAGCCTCGGGGACTCTACGGCAGAAAGCCTGGGGAGAATGGGACGTTGCTTCTTTAAATCGCTTTGCCACATTTAATGCTCTTTCCCTCTTTGATGTATTTCATGATTTCAGTGAGATAGGATTTCAAGGTGACATGGAATGTACTGAACTAGTTAGTGGTCTAGTGTCACTGATTTACACTTAGCAAGGGTGTAGCTGATACAGTAAATGTTCCCTGTGGGACTTGATGTGGCCAAAGAAGCAGGAAACTTATTTTCCTGTGACTAAACTCTTGGTGTTTAAAATTATCCTTCTGGAAACTGGATGCAAGGATCCGGACACATGATTCACTTTAAAAAAAAAAGTTAATTTATTGTATTTTTATTTATCTTTGCCTGTGTTGGGTCTTTGTTGCTGCATGCGGGCTTTCTCTAGTTGTGGCGAGCGGGGGCTACTCTTCATTGCAGCGCACGGGCTTCTCGTTGCGGTGGTTTCTCTTGTTTTGGAGCACGGGCTCTAGAGCGCAGGCTCAGTAGTTGTGGCGCAGGGGCTTAGTTGCTCCGTGGCGTGTGGGATCTTCCCGGACCAGGGCTCAAACCCATGTCCCCTGCACTGGCAGGCGGATTCTTAACCACTGCACCACAGGGAAGCCCACGATTCACTTTTTTTTTTTTTTTTTTTTTTTTTTTTTTTTTTGTGGTACGCGGGCCTCTCACTGTTGTGGCCTCTCCCGTTGCGGGGCACAGGCTCCGGACGCGCAGGCTCAGCGGCCATGGCTCATGGGCCCAGCCGCTCCGCGGCATGTGGGATCTTCCCAGACCGGGGCACGAACCCATATCCCCTGCATCGGCAGGCAGATTCTCAACCACTGCGCCACCAGGGAAGCCCACGATTCACTTTTTATCAGTTGAATCAGACTGGAGAAGATTTTTGGAAACTCAATTTTCCTTTGGCTTCATCCTGTAAAGCCATATTTCCTTTTTCATCCTTAACTGATTTCTAGCCACCTAGTGCAGTGAAGCTCTCTTTCCTTTCATGCAAGAGTTCCTGGTGTCTGAACTCTCTTTACAGAGCATGGTGTGATTTGTGCACGTGTGCAGCTGTGTGTGTTACCTGGGATTTGTATATTTGCAGATTACCTTTTGAGATCCCCCTGAATTCTAGGGGTTTATGATTTATGTATGGTTTATGTCCTCTACAATAACTCAGTCAGTTAGTCTGTTCTATAAATGTTAAGGTCCATGAACCTAGATGTGACTTCTTTTATGTTGCCATTGGGACCTACTAAAATTTTTGACATGGAGAGGTTCATCTCTTTCTGATGCATAAGATTTAAGAAGAAGGCTCCCGGCTTGGTTTGGTGAAGCATGTAGACTGCTTTTCTGCCTTTCACAGATTTTCTCAAACTTTCCTTAAGCTCAGTGACCTCTTGAATCATTCCAGCTGAGATCCCTCAATGTCCCTGTATTTGCTTTAAAATCTCTCAGCCTCATTTCCTGTTTTTCCTCCCCTTTCCCTCTGTATTAGAAGACAGGTCCCTGCTTTTGGCTTTTCAAGGCTAACATTCATGCTCTCCTAGCCCATGCTCTCCTGCCTCTTTTCTATCCCTTGCTGAGTCAAGCACTCCCACTTGTACACCAGTCTTCAACCTTTTCCTCTTTGCTGTCCTTCCCTTATTCAATGTGCCTCTTACCTCCCCCGCCCCCACGAAAAATAATCCCCTCCACTCTTTCACTCCCTCAAATTATCATCCTACTAATTAGTCACTTGCTGAGAGTCTCCCCATGGGCACTTACAGTCTCCTGCTGCCCTTTCTGTTGAAATGTGTTTCTGAAGGATGCACATGAGTTCCTGATCCCTAAATGTGGTATTATCCTCAGCCCCCATTTTCATGTGTCTCTGTAGTTTTGCCTCTCTTAATAAAAAATGATTTCTTAAAAAAATGGATTAAGGGCTTCCCTGGTGGCGCAGTGGTTGAGAGTCCGCCTGCCGATGCAGAGGACACGGGTTCGTGCCCCGGTCCGGGAGGATCCCACGTGCCGCGGAGCGGCTGGGCCCGTGAGCCGTGGCCGCTGAGCCTGCGCGTCCGGAGCCTGTGCTCCGCAACGGGAACGGCCGCAACAGTGAGAGGCCCGCGTACCGCAAAAAAACAAAAACAAAAAACAAACAAAAAGTACCATTACCAAATTGATCTCTTGACAATTTCACCCACACCCTTATCACTCACTGTTCAGTCCCTATCAATTAAAGCACATGTCCCTAAATTGGCATTCATGGACCTCCACAATGTGGAAATAGTTTAATCTTTCACTGCTTCCATTCTGGTAGAACCAACCCTATTTTGCAGCAAAATTTGGATTATCATTGTTCTGGACATGCCTGGAACTTCCTCCATGACGTGCTGAAATGTATTCTCTTATTCCACATCTACCTGTCAAAATCCTATTTATTTATTTATTTTTTGCGGTATGCGGGCCTCTCACTGTTGTGGCCTCTCCCGTTGCGGAGCACAGGCTCCGGACGCGCAGACTCAGCGGCCATGGCTCACGGGCCCAGCCGCTCCGCGGCACGGGGGATCCTCCCGGACCGGGGCACGAACCCGTGTCCCCTGCATCGGCAGGCGGACTCTCAACCACTGCGCCACCAGGGAAGCCCTTTCCTGTTTAATTTTAAAGGTTAATTCAAACGGCTTCTCTTCAGGGAAGCTTTTCTGGACCCCCCCCCCGACACCTCAAGCGTTGATCTCTCACTTCAGAGGACATACAAGTGGGATGTTGCTCAGTTGTGACGTGAATTCTGCCTTGTGGTGGTGTGGTCTGTATACTCATTTTATTCTCCTTAGTAGATTTTAAAGTTCTGGAAAGTGTGGGCTGCCTCGTAGCCTTCCATGTGTCCCCTGAAGCACTTACAAATACTTGCTACATTGAACAGAATGGTTCTCTTGCATCTGGAATCCAGCTGTAAGTACATGTACTTTTTTGTCTGCATCTATATAATCTGGGCTACCCACTACTACCAATTATATTTTTATGGTTCTATTTGAGCTGTATGCCAGTCACTGTCTGGCCAGCTTATTTTTGGAGGTCAAACATGTATTCTGTTTCTCTTGAGTTATGCACAATGTAGGAATAGTAAATGGATGAGAGAGTACAATTTGCCTGATTTTGTGATACCTTTACCTTCCTTCTTCCTTATGCATTTACATGTTGCTAAGCAACTGTGAAGCTCCTTCCTCTGGAAATCTAAGGGAAGTGCCATTTCTCCCCTTGGTTACTGACCCAGTGGACCTTTCCTAAGCAAACTATCAACTACTCTTTGTTCCTTCCACTCTATATTATTAGGCTAGGAGATGGAACATCTACCAGAATCTGCATGATGTCCCCACAGGGAGAAGTTCCCTTGGAACTTGAACACACAGGGAAATATAAAAGAGAAGTAGGATTTGTTGTATTTTTAAAATACCTAGTAATTAAAAAGCAGAAACTAACACACCATTGTAAAGCAATTATACTCCAATAAATATGTTAAATAATACCTAGTAATACTATTATCATTAATTTCTGCCTATAGTCTAATTTCATCATGCTTTATGATGGTATTAATGACAATCATTTGTGAATGCTTATCTTGTGTGAGGCATGGGGTCAGAAAATTTATTTACTTATATCCTTTATATACTTAATTCTCAAACAAACACTGCAAAGTAGAAACTAAGATTTAGAGGAGTTTATTGAGGTCTCATGGTCAGTGTATGATAGAACTGTGATACTTTAGTGCTATAATATGTGTTATATATAATAGTGTGTTATTGGTGTAGGAATAGGTAAGTTCATCAGCAGACAATCCAGATAATAGTTACATGGAAAATTATATTTGATAAGTAAAGCATTTCAAATCAGTGGGGGAAAAGATAGTCATTTAATAGTGTTGCAGCAAATATAGAGCCAACATTTTATCCTAGATCCTACAAAGATGATCTTTAATGTAAATGTTATTTAATTTTTAAAAAACTCCCCTTATGCTACCTTTATATTTTACAGAAATATTGACCTTTTGTCCCCACCCTTTTGGGTGTCATCATAGAGTACGTATTACCCTTCAGCTCCTACAATTCTAAACCCCTGTTTTCTTAGGTCTTCTTAAGTCAGACTCAAAATATTGTCATAATGGAAATAATTGGTAAATTTGACTACAGAAAAATTTTGAACTTTTTAAATAACAAATTCTATAAATGTAGGGATCACTGAAGTCCTTTTCAATTTTAAAGGACAAGTAACAGAAAGGTAAATCTAATATTTCTAATATACAAAGAGCTTCTACAAATCAATAAGAAAAAGACAGGCAAACTAATAGAATGTTGATTAATGATGAAAATATATAATAAAGATTGCCAAGTTAAACGTGTGAAAATAATATTATCATCACTGTTGATCAAGGAAATGCAAACTAAAACAATAATAAGACTTCTGCTATAAACACAGCTGCATAAGTTAATGTTTTTGCCTCTTCTTTCCCTGGAAAGCACATAAAAGCAATAGAAAGTTGAAAAAGACTTTGAAAACTGCATTTCCAGTAAAGCTAAGAGACAAATAATTCAGAAATTTCAAATTATGTGATACCACTACCAATCACATATGAGATCAGTTAAAGTCAAGAAAGAAGGTAAAAATAAGTACGAAGAGAAATGAGAGGGTCCAGTGGGGACAGAGATAATATTCCAGCACAAATACACTTTCTGCAGAAAAGAGACACCTTGAAATACAAAAGCCCCTTAGTATGCATGTGTTAGTTACCTATCGATGATCTATCTAGCAAATTGCCCTGACACTTAGTGGCTTAAAACAACCTTTACTACAGACTCATAACTCCTGTAGATCAGGAATCCAGGCACATCATAATACAGTTGAGAATTTCAACTGTATTTTCTGGCTCTGGGTCTCACAGGCTACAGTCATCTCCAGGCTCAACTGTGAAGGAGCCACTTCCCAAATCACTCACATAGCTGTTGGCAGGATTCAGTTTCTCATGGGTTGCTGGACTGAGGCATCAGCTCCTCATGAGCTGTTGGCTGGAGACCTCCTTAAGTTCCTGGCCACATAGTCTTTTCTGTAGATCAGAGTGAATAAATGGGAAGGTGACACAGAAAGTGTCAGCAAGAGAGAGTGCCGGCAAGATGGAAGTCACAGACTATTGTAACATAGTTAATTGTTTTTTTCATTATTGCTCATAGGTAGTAACCAACAGATTTGATCGAAAGAAGCAGAGGACTAAGAAAATTATATAAAATTATATTTATAAAGGTAAGCACTAGAACAAAAAGACATACATTCCTTAGAATTAATAGAACCACAAACAAAAATGAAGAAACATGCAACAAATATAAAAATCCTAAAGAAACCCTTTAAAAACAAAACACAAAACATAAAATAATGTGCTAGAACTAAGACTAAGCATATTGGATATATAATTAAATAAAAATGGGCTTTACACCTAAAAGACAATGGTCTTCAGATTGTCTAAAAAGCAAAAACAACTTTATGATATTTCTAAGATCCGTAAAAAAGAGAGAGTTGAAAATAAAAGAATGAAAAATAACATGTCAAGTAAATGCAAACAAAAGAAATTTAAACCTAAATGATCAATGAGATAACAAGATAAGTTTTTAATGTTAAGAGGTAAAATGCAAAATTAAGATAGAATTGGTATGAATATATGATAAATAACATAGCCTTATTTATAAAGTACAAATTACAAGAAATATAAACAGAATCACTAAAAGACTTTACCTTTGTCAAACAGAGAAAAAAATAAATATAATCAAATAAATTAGCTTCTATTGATAGATGTCAAACTGTACACACTCAGAAAACACAACTTCTTTGCAAATACCAATGGAATAGTCATGAAAACGAGCCTAACAAACAAAAAAAATTAGAAAGCAAAGTCCAGCAGTACGTTACATCATTATCAAATAGAGTTTACTGTAGTCATTAAAGGATGATTCATTGTTAGCAAATCCATTAAATTATTTTATAACTAAATCTAAATGAAAATTCATATAATCATCCCCCAAAATGCTAAGTCATTTGAAAAAATTTAATATGAATTTTGATAAAACACTCAATAATATATGTATTCAATAACGATGCATATATCTATCTCAGCCCAAAACCTGCAGCATATTTAATGAATTTAGACATTCCTACAAGACTCAAGATATTAAAAGAATGAATACTATCACCACTATTTATATTTTAAAGTGATAATACCTAATGTAATTAAGAGAAAGAAATTAGTTATAGACATTTCTTGGGCATGCTGGGACTAGAATCTGGTTATAGTTCTAGAAGCAATGAGGGGAGATAGAGCGGGTTACTAGTAGGATCAGTAATGCCTTGCAAGGAAACTACCACAGAGGCATCCATGATGGGCTCTGCAGGGAAGGAGTGACCAGTTTCCTTAGATAAGGGAGGAAGAGTTGCCTCTATTGATAAAGAAGATTTGACAGAATTTAAAGGTTCAAGTTTCTAGCAATCTATACTCCAGATCTCCCTAGTATCAAAGCAAGACTAGATAAAAGCTCAAACCACTTTTTTTTTTTTGTCTAGCTTCTTCCCCTGCCCTATCTTTTTTTTTCTTTTTAACATCTTTATTGAAATATAATTGCTTTACAATGGTGGGTTAGTTTCTGGTTTATAACAAAGTGAATCAGCTATATGTATACATATATCCCCATATCTCCTCGCTCTTGCATCTCCCTCCCACCCTCCCTATCCCACCCCGCTAGGTGGACACAAAGCACCGAGTTCATCTCCCTGTGCTATGCGGATGCTTCCCACTAGCTATCTGTTTTACATTTGGTAGTGTATATATGTCCATGCCACTCTCACACTTCGTCCCAGCTTACCCTTCCCCCTCCCCATGTCCTCAAGTCCATTCTCTACATCTGCATCTTTATTCCTGTCCTCCTGCCCCTAGGTTCTTCATAACCTTTTTTTTTTAGCGTACGGTAATGTTTTTCTGACTTACTTCACTCTGTATGACAGACTCTAGGTACATCCACTTCACTACAAATAACTCAATTTTGTTTCTTTTTATGGCTGAGTAATATTCCATTGTATATATGTACCACATCTTCTTTATCCATTCATCTTTCGATGGACACTTAGGTTGCTTGCATGTCCTGGCTATTGTAAATAGAGCTGCAATGAACATTGCGGTACATGACTCTTTTTGAATTATGGTTTTCTCAGGGTATATGCCCAGTAGTGGGATTGCTGGGTCCTATGGTAGTTCTATTCTTAGTTTTTTAAGGAACCTCCATACTGTTCTCCGTAGTGGCTGTATCAATTTACATTCCCACCAACAGTCCCTGCCCTGTCTTGTGTCTCTTAATTTTCTATAGGTTTCTCCTGAAAGCAATTCCTCAAAAAATCACTTGCACAAGAACCTCCATTTTAGGCTCTGATTCTAGAGAGCTTGATCCAAGTGGTCTGATCTTCAGATTGTATCTCTCTGATCTACATTTGTATAATGCTTCTTGAAAGTCTACATGGATGTATAACAGGCATTTCAAAGCTATCATATGCAAAACTGAACCCCTGATATCTTCTCACTTCAGTATGCTTCTGTTAACTATTTTTCATGTTTCACGATGCGGCCATTCTTCTAGTTGCTATGGACAAAACATTTCACATTCCAATCATGCAGCAATTCTGATGCTAAGCCATTTGACTTGTAGCTAAACCATTTTTATTTTTTTTAAACTTTTTATTTTATATTGGAGTGTAGCTGATTGACAATGTTGTGATGTTTCAGGTGCACAGCAAATTGACTCAGCCATACTATACACGTATCCATTCTCCCCCACACTCCCCTCCCATCCAGACTGCCACATAACATTGAGCAGCGTTCCCTGTGCTGTACATTAGGTCCTTGTTGGTTATCTGTTTTAAATATAGCAGTGTGTACATGTCAATCCCAAACTTCCTAACTATCCCTTCCCCCCACCCTTCCCCCCTGGTAACCATAAGTTTGCTCTTGAGTCTGTGAGTCTGTCTCTGTTTTGTAAATAAATTCATTTGTATCATTTCTTTTTAGATTCTGCATATAAGTGATATTATTTGATATTTGTCTTTCTCTGTCTGACTGACTTCACTTAGTGTGACAATCTCTAGGTCCATCCATGTTGCTGCAAATGGCATTATTTCATTCCTTTAATGGTTGAGTAATATTCCAATGTATATATGTACCACATCTTCTTTATCCATTCTCTGTCAATGGACATTTAGGTTGCTTCCATGTCTGGCTATTGTAAACAGTGCTGCAGTGAACATTGGGGTGCATGTATCCTTTAGGAACATGTTTTTCTCTGGATATCTGCCCAGGAGTGGAATTGCAGAATCATATGATAGTTCTATTTTTAGTTTAGTAAGGAACCTCCTTACTGTTCTCCACAGTGGCTGCACCAATTTACATTCCCACCAACAGTGTAGGAGGGCTCCCTTCTCTCCACACCCTCTCCAGCATTTATTATTTGTGGACTTTTTCATTAAACCATTTTTAGATAAACTGCTTTTGGGTTGGGGTTTCATATGCAACAAGCATCTCCTTCACTGCAATCTATTAAAAGTCTGCCCTTGACACAAGGGTTTGAAAAAATTAGGGTTAGAGTTGTTAACTCAGCTTTCTAAATGAACTTGTAATTCTACCACTTACCACCACCTTCATTGCTACCACTCAGTGCAAGCCACTATTATCTCTTTCTTGGTTTACTGCAATGGTAAACCAATGGTCCTAATGGGTTTTGCAGCTTCTGCTTTTGTTTGCCTTTGGTCTATTTTCAATACAGCAGCTAACAGGATCCTTTAAAAATGTGTCACATCTCTTTCATGATTCTCCACCTGCTTTTCAACCTAGAGTAAAAAGTCCGAGTTTTCGTGACGAATGAAAATGCCCTTTATGATTTTGTCCTCCACCTCATACCTCTGAAGCTGTCTCCTGCAATTCTGCCGTCCTCTCACACTGCCTTAGCCACTTTGGCTTCCTTGATGTTCCTTGACTGCTAGGCAGATGCTTCCCCAGAGCCTCTGCCTTTGGAATGCTCTTCGCCAGATGTGGGCATGGCTCACTCCCTCTCATTTCTGGCATTGTCGTTGCCACTCCAAATTGCAGTCCTCCAGAAGACTGTTCCTTGCTCTGCCTTCTCTCTTTAACATTATTATTTTATTTATTTTTAAAATCATTTGTTTCCCTCAATCTATTGTAAACTTCATAAAGGACAGGGATTTGTGTCTATTTTGTTCCCCACTGGCAAATGGTAAACAATAAATATTTGTTGAACACATGAATGCCTTATTTTATTATAATTACCTAGATTACTTTTTTTTTTTTTTTTTTTTTTTTTGTGGTACGCGGGCCTCTCACTGTTGTGGCCTCTCCCGTTGCGGAGCACGGGCTCCGGACGCGCAGGCTCAGCGGCCATGGCTCACGGGCCCAGCCGCTCCGCGGCATGTGGGATCTTCCCGGACCGGGGCACGAACCCGCGTCCCCTGCATCGGCAGGCGGATTCTCAACCACTGCGCCACCAGGGAAGCCCTAGATTACTTTTTTAATGCAAAGTTTCATTATTTCTCTACCTGTAGAAGTAACTACGGCTGCTAGAGAATGGATCATCAATGGACATTCTCTTATAAATTCAGACACTTTAGTGATTTTTGCTGGTTCACTAATATAATACTCAGTCTTCATATTTACTGCAGTTGTTGTTATAGGTAATTGCTGCCATGCTTCCTTTACATTTGAGCAAGAATTTATTGACCATGTAGACATGGATGTCTAGGTGTAGATCTCCTTGCTAAGTGCAATGGGGATATGAAAGCAGGATTTAAACATTCAAGAAGTCTACCATGTAGCATACTAAACCAGTTAGAGGAATATAGAACAGTTAAGAGCTAGTGACCATTGTCAAGTACTAATAGTTCATATAGTAAAGAGAGAGAGAGTTTTCAGTAGAGAGAATTCTAAAATGGAAATTAATCAGACACAGTTGTCTACCATTATCTAAAATGTTTCGCTGAAAATTTTATATGTCTCAAATACATGATATTGGGGAGTTTCCATCTATGTTTGATAACAGTTTGATTTGGGCATTTCTTAATATCACCAATGGCCTCCTCTTCTGAATTCCTATAGAATTATAGCCTGTATCGTTGGCCGCTCTTGTGTGATTCACTCAAGTGAAGGGCAATAATCTTGATACTTTAAAAAGTCACAAGATCAAGGACCCACATGGGAGGAGAGTTGTGAGAGGAAATGAATCCTGAGATCAGATCAGAGTTGTGAAGCAGGAGCGAGCCAGGATGTGGCTTCTGGTGGCTGCTCATGGGGCTGGCCTCTGTCACAGGCTTATAATGAACCTAAGTTCCAGTGGTTTGGATCGTTGGCCTTAGTAACAGATAAAAGCCTTTGAAGCTGGGCTTTAGCAGTGGGCAGCTGAATGCCTTTTGAACTTCAGGAGGCTAAGCTGACTGACACATCTTTTAACTATAAATAATACTTGTCCTGGACTACAGTGGTAGAAACTCAAGGCCAGGGCGGGGATGGTGGCAGTTTTGTTTTTGTTTTTTAGGACTTTTATTTTTCTTTCAATAAAATTAAATTATTTTTAAGAAGAGGTTGAATTAACTATTTAAGATACACTATTTACATAATAGTATTCAGTCTCTGCTTTTCTCAAGACTGATTTTTTTAAATGACTCCTGTGTCATCAGATCGTTATATCACATCAGAACTAAAGTGCAATAATATTTGAGAGCAAAATTCTGCCTTCAGGGAGAACTGTAGTTTTCATAAGATAAGGGATTAGGACTACGTTTTTGAGGTTGGTAGCTTCCTACCCTGCTGACAAAC
Organism: Kogia breviceps; assembly: GCF_026419965.1. Lineage (NCBI taxonomy): Eukaryota > Metazoa > Chordata > Mammalia > Artiodactyla > Physeteridae > Kogia > Kogia breviceps. Next base: position 11,600,020 of record NC_081318.1, on the reverse strand, counting down.
TCGTTGGGAGCCCTGAGGTTTGGGTCAGCACCAAAAGTAGGATCCATTCAATCCTGTAGGGATCAGATTCAAGGAGACTGTTGATCTTACTGCGAGAAAGTTGCAAATGGAGAAGGAAAACATCTGGTTCAAAGATTTAGAATTGGAAAGCATTTCCATTCGGCCTCTGTACTGAATAGAGAAATCCATGAGGAAGCTAGGGGGAAAGCTGCATTTCTCAAGTTAAAGCCAATGACTGTATTTATGTGAGTGAATAACATACTTTACCTTATCTGTGTTTGAAATTTTTTGTTACATGTATTATTGTGGTTGAGTTTTCACTAATCTGTTATTTTTGGGGAATATCATCACCAACCTTTAGTAGCAAGACCAGACTTTCAGGGCTGTAACAAGAAATACTGAAAACATTTTTGTATGTTTTGTTTATTTTGTATGTACAGCATACATGTTTCTTCTCAGCATTTCCAAGCTAGATATAAGCATCACTGCTTCTGTTATCACAGCATTTATATAAAGTCTTGCTAACTCAGTCTCCTCAAAGAACCGAATATTGAAAACATCTGTAACAAAATATGTCAGTAATGCAATTTGTACAGGGGTGACACAAAGATTATTTTTAAAAGGAGAAGCAATCAAGCTTATTCAACAAATATTTCCTTAGTGCCCACTGTGTGGGAGGTGTGGGCGCTGGAAAAGACAGTCTTTGTTCTTTAAGGGAACAGCATACTTTCTGGTAGACTGAGAGCAACGTCTGACATTGAAGCACGAATTGAAAAGAGTAAGACCTATGCTGTGCCCAGAAAGTATTCTTTGAGAAAATACTTTTTAAAAAATTATGGTAAAATACACATAACATAAAATTTGCCCTTTCAACCATTTTAATTAATTTTTTTTTTTTTTTTTTTTTTTTTTTTTTTTTGCGGTATGCGGGCTTCTCACTGTTGTGGCCTCTCCCGTTGCGGAGCACAGGCTCCGGACGCGCAGGCTCAGCGGTCATGGCTCACGGGCCCAGCTGCTCCGCGGCATGTGGGATCTTCCCGGACCGGGGCACGAACCCGTGTCCCCCGCATTGGCAGGCGGACTCTCAACCACTGCGCCACCAGGGAAGCCCTCAACCATTTTAAAGCGTACAGTTCTGTGGCCTCAAGTACATTCCCATTGTTACGCTGCCATAGTCACCATCCATTCCCGGGAACTTTTTCACCCTCTCCAACTGAAACTCTGTATCCATTAAACAATAACTCCCCATTTCCCTCTCCCTCCCAGCCCCTGGCAACCACCATTCTACTTTCTGTCTCTACGAATTTGATTACTTTCGGTACCTCCCATAAGTGGAATCATATAGTATTTGTCCTTTTTGCTACCAGTTCTATCCTACCTTACGTTCCCCTGCCCTATGCCAGATCAATCCTTACTAGTTTCAAATCAGAGGGTCTTGTAGGCCAAGGTTAATGTTGAAGACAAAGCATAGTTATTTAGCCTCCCTCACTTAAATATATCGCAGGTGGTTTATTAGTTTTAAAACATTAATATTCTTTTTTGATAATTTACGATTATTGTAGGAAACTTGGAAAATATAGACTATTGTAAAGAAGTTTCAGAATCACTCAAACTTTCGTTATCTGAAGATAACCACCATTATCACTCATTATTTCTTCCAGACATTTTTTTCTCACATAAAATTGTATTTATATATATATATACATCCACGGAAATAAATAATGCTAATATCTCAGACATTTAAATGATTTTTTATAAAATTGGGAAAATAATTTATATTTTTATCTTTTATGAATACATCCTTTTTATGCAGTTACAGACATAAGCCTTTAAATAGGTATTGAAAGAGACTTTGAAATTTATAAGTGAAAGAGCATGCAAAATATAAAATGATGAATAATGAGCAAAATAATCATTAATTTCTCATAAGGAATCATCATTTCTTTTCATAGATGGCAGTTTTCTAGGATACCCAAATATTTTGTGGCAAGTATGGCATGAAACATGAAAAAAAATAAAGCTTAGGAGTAAAAATATTTTATTCAATAACTTAGCCAAGTAAGCATGTTTTTTTTTTTTTTTTTTTTTTTTTTTTTTTTGTGGTATGCGGGCCTCACTGTTGTGGCCTCTCCCTTGCGGAGCACAGGCTCCGGACGCGCAGGCTCAGCGGCCATGGCTCACGGGCCCAGCCGCTCCGCGGCATGTGGGATCTTCCCAGACCGGGGCACGAACCCGTGTCCCCCGCATCGGCAGGCGGATTCTCAACCACTGCGCCACCAGGGAAGCCCAGTAAGCATGTTTTTATTATAAATCTTTTACAGTGATTTTTAAATGGAACTAGGACACAATAAACTTGGTGATGTTGTTTCATAATTATTCTGTCACAGTGGTGCTCTCACTTCCTAGAACACAGCAGGACAGTCTGAAAAGGCAAAGATTCTGAATATTTTATTGCAGGAAATATTATTATATCTTTTGTTCATTGTTTTGCAATCTACATTGTGATGAAATTTTAAATGTTCCATTTCCTTTCTTCAGAGAGGGAATCATGGGTCAATTCTACCAGAATCTCAGCCAGTGCTTTTTGGCATTATACTTTTATGTCCCAAGGAGCGTGCTTTCATGTGTCTTGACTTCACATTTACTATTTTTAGACACTATAGACAAATGTTATATCCTCTAAGACTGTCCTAGAGACCATATTTGCTGACTCTGCCACTTTGGGTATATTTATTCTGACTGTTCTATTTTGCATCAAAATTATCATTGGTTCTCTCCCTCTCTTTCTTACAATTGCACATTATGTGTTTGTTGATCCTTGTTTCCATTCATCCTGTCATAGACATATATATTTGAATGGTAATATAATAGTTAAAAAACATCATATTGTGTTCTACCCTTCTTAGTTAACATTCCTAGTTATTTTTTGATTGACTCCAGTCTTTTTTTCAGCTTTATTGAGGTATAATTGAGAAATAAAATTATTATATATATATAGTGTACAACATGATGATTTGATATACATATACATTGTGAAAGGATTCCCATAATCAAGTTAATTAACACATCTCTCACTTCATATTTACCTTTTTTTAATGAGAATACTTAAGTTCTACTCTCTTAGCAAATTTCAGTTATACAATTATAATTGTAATTATACAATTATTGACTGTAATCACCGTGTTTTATGTTACAGAACTTATTCATTTTATACTGGAAAGTCTGTACTCTTATCAACCTCTCCCCATTTAACCCACCCCCCAACCCCTGGCAACTACCATTCTATTCTCTGTTTCTACAAATTCAACCTTTTTTAAAAGATGTACGGTTGTTAAATGGTCACGCAGGCACTCCCCCGGCTCTCTCTGGGCTCAGAGCAGAGGGAGCCTTTGCAATAAGTGGGGCTGTGAAAACTGGATGGACACACGCGAAAGAATTAAACTGGATCCCCATCTTACACCGTGCACAAAAGTCAGCCCGCTGAGCCCACATGCTGCAGCTACTGAAGCCCTCACGCCTGTGAGATCACACATATGAGATCACACAGTATTTGTCCTTTCCTTTCTGGCTTATTTCAGTTAGCAGAATGCCCTTCAGTTTCATCCATGTTGTTGCAAATAGCAGGATTTCTTTTTTTAAAAGGCTGAATAATATTCCACTGTGTACTTATGTGTATATATATACATATATATCTTTATATCTATATCATATTTTCTTTATTCATTCATCCATCAACAGATGCTCAGGTTGTTTCCATACCTTGGCTATTGTGAATAGCCTGCAGTGAACATGAGAGTATGGATATCTCTTCAAGTCAATGATTTAATTTACTTTGGATATATACCCAGAAGTGGGATTGCTGGATCATATGGTAGTCCTATTTTTAAATTCTTGAGGAATCTACATACTGTTTTTCATAGTGGCTGTGTCAGTTTCCACCAGCAATGTACGGGGGTTCCCTTTTCTCCACACCCTTGCCAGCATTTGTCATCTCTCTCTTTTTTTTTGGCTGCGTTGGGTCTTTGTTGCTGCGCGCGGGCTTTCTCTAGTTGTGGCAAGCGGGGGCTACTCTTCGCTGTGGTGCGCGGGCTTCTCATTGCAGTGGCTTCTCGTTGTGGAGCACGGGCTCTTAAGTGTGAGGGCTTCAGTAGTTGCAGCATGCGGGCTCAGTGGGCTGACTTTTGTGCATGGTGTAAAATGGGGATCCAGTTTCTTTCGCGTGTGTCCATCCAGTTTTCACAGCCCCACTTATTGCAAAGGCTCCCTCCGCTCTGAGCCCAGAGAGAGCCGGGGGAGTGCCTGCGTGACCATTTAACAACTGCCTTGTTTGCTGCTGTCCCGTGGGACTTAGGAATGCAAGTCACATTAACCCTCAGAACCCGGTGATTTGGGGAGGGGCTATGCCTCAGATGGCAGCCTTAAAAGTTGGAGTACTAGATGTGTGTTCCAAACCCTTTGTTCCTTTGGGGGAAGCTGGTAGTTGGGGTTTGATTACATAGCTGATTACAAGGTACTATGCCAAGTGTGGGGTTTATGAGGAGAGAGTGTCTCAGCCTTCTGAACCCATTTCGATATGGGTATTTTCTCAGTTGCCCAATGTGTAGGAGTCATTCAACTAGTTTCTGGATTTCTTTCAGAGGGAATCGGTCCATATGTAGCTATATATTTGGCGTATCTATGGGAGGAAGGAAAGTCAGGAGCCTTCTATGTCATCATCTTGGTGATGTCACCTTGGTTCTCTCTCTTTTACTCTCAAAGCCATACACACAGTGGTGGTTGATTAGATGACAGCAGAGTGTAGAGAACAGGGCATAGAACTCAGAGGGAGAAAATCTAACTCATTAGAAAATCTTCCTCTAAGTGACCTTGAAGCAGTCACTTAAATTCTTTTAAAAACTTTACTTACTTAGGGGCTTCCCTGGTGGCACAGTGGTTAAGAATCTGCCTGCCAGTTCAGGGGACATGGGTTCGATCCCTGGTCCGGGAAGATCCCACATGCCGCAGAGCAACTAAACCCGTGCGCCAAAAGTACTGAGCCTGCGCTCTAAAGCCCGTGAGCCACAACTACTGAAGCCCGAACACCTAGAGACCATGCTCCACAAGAAGAGAAGCCACGACAATGAGAAGCCGGTGTACCGCAGAGAAGAGTAGCCCCTGCTCACTGCAACTAGAGAAAGCCCGTGTGCAGCAGTGAAGACCCAACACAGCCAAAAAACCCCCAAACAAATAAATAAAATTTAAAAATTTACTTAAAAAATTTAATTTTGGTAAATAAAATTTACCATTTACATAAATAAAATTTACCATTTTAACCACTTTTAAGTGTACAGTTCAGTAGTATTAAATATACTCACATTATCATGCAGCTAATCTCCAAAACTCTTTCATCCTGCAAAACTGAAACTCTATAACAATTAAACAACAAATCTTCATTTCACACCCCTCCCCTCCTCAGCCCCTGTTAACCACCATACTGTTGATACTTTGTCTTTATGAATTTAATTACTTTAGGTACCTAACGTAAGTTAATTACCCATTATTTGTTCTCTTGTGACTGGTTTATTTCACTTAGCATGTTCTCAAGGTTCACTCATGTTTGGCATGTGTCACAATTTTCTTCCTTTTAAAACCTGAATCATATTCCATTGTATGTATATGCAGCATTTTGTTTATCCATTCATCTGTCCATCGATGCTTGGGTATTCCTACTTGTGAGCTTTTGTGAATGATGCTGCTATGAGCAGGGCAGTACAAAAATCTTTTGAGATCCTGCTTTCAATTCTTTTGGGTGTATGCTCAGAAGTGGAATTGCTGGATCATCTGGTAATTCTATTTTTAATTTTTTAAGGAACAGTCATACTGTTTTCCACAGTGGCTGCACCATTTTATACTCCCCCCAGCAGAGCACATAGGTTCCAGTTTCTCCCCATTCTCATCAATATATGTTTTTTTGCTAATAGCCATTCCAGTGAGTGTGAGGTGGCATTTCATTGTGGGTTTGATTTGCATTTTCCTAATGATAAGTGACATTGAGCATCTTTTCATGTGGTTGTTAGCCATATACCACTGTTAGTGTATTATCTTTGGGAAAATACCTAGTCAAGTCCTTGTCCATTTTTTCTTCCAGTTTTATTGAGATATAATCAGTATACAGCATTGTATCAGTTTGAGGTGTACCGCATAATGATTTGACTTATATACATCATTAAATGATGACCATAATAAGTTTAGTGAACATCTATTATATAGATACAAAATTAAATAGAAAAAAATATATTTTCCTTGTGATGAGAACTCTTAGAATTTTCTCTCTTAACAACTTTCATAGATAATATAGCATTGTTAATCATATTTGTTGTATTTATTGTATATTATGTCCCTAGTACTTATTTATCTTATAACTGGAAATTTGTACCTTTTGACCACCTTCATACAATTGCCCCTCCTGTCATCCCCTGCCTCTGGTAACCACCAATCTGATCTCCTTTTCTATGAGTTTGAGGTTTTTTGTTTTTTTTTTTTTGAGGTACGCGGGCCTCTCACTGCTGCGGCCTCTCCCGTTGCAGAGCACAGGCTCCGGACGCGCAGGCTCAGCGGCCATGGCTCACGGGCCCAGCCGCTCCACGGCATGTGGGATCTTCCCGGACCGGGGCACGAACCCGTGTCCCCTGCATCGGCAGGCGGACTCTCAACCACTGCGCCACCAGGGAAGCCCCTGAGCTTGAGTTTTTGTTTGTTTGTTTTTGAAGTATAATTGACCTATAACATGATGTTAGTACACAACCTAGTGATCTGAGATTTCTGTAAATTTCAAAATGATCACCATGAGAATTCAGGAGTTTTTAAAAATATATTCTGGATACTAACCCCTTATAAGATATATGATTTGCAAATATTTTTTCCCATTGTGTAGGTTACCTTTCACTTTGTTGAAGTTTTAAAATTTTGACGTAGTCCAATTTATCTGTTTTTACTTTTGTTGCCGGTGCTTTTGGTGTCATAGCAAAGAAATCTTTGTTAAATCCAATATCATGAAATTTTTCATCATCATAAATTTTGAGCATAAATTTTATTATATATATAAAGTGATTATAATAATTCCTATCTCATTATTTCTTATGAGAATAAAATGTGATAATCAAGATTAAATGCTTAGCATGGTGCTTGATGAACATAATAGGTGTTCTACAAATGTTACTAGAATTTAAATGAGGGTGAGATTTCAAAATTTATATACCTGTGCCAGTATTATATTCAAGCATCCACATAACAAAAATATCTGTAATTTTTTAACCTAAATATTGGGGAATAACACAGAGACAACCATTCCCACAATTAATCGACCCGTGATGCTTGGAATCGTCTGGGAAATTATAAGTAGAACTGGTGGGTCTGGCCTTGAGAAATATACGATCGTAAAATGAACCGTTGTTAATTCTTATTGCCGAAATTGGAATGCTGACGGCACCACCACTGGTTTCTGATCCTCCGTCCCCCTGCCTTCTATTCTATTGCAGTGTGTTTCTCCAGTTCTGGGTAGAGGGCTGAAATTTCCATTGCTCAGTATCTCGTGTTTCCATGCAACAAGTACTGCATAGCATGCTTAGCATGTTTCTCCTTTTCAGTTCTGCCTTTCTGTTTGGTGCCCGTGCCCGTGAAGCTGCCCATGGAGCCTCTATGGCTCAGGCCCCTTGTGAGGCCGCCAACATCCATATCAAAGGGGCTGTCCCTCAGTGCCCCCAAGTCACCAGTTTACAGGGTACCAGAGTAGTGCTGACTCTGTACAGAGCTGACAAAACACTTTCCACCTCTTAACTGGGCCCAGAGCGTCCCATCCGTGACTTTGTGTAGGGAGTCACAAAGACAAAGAAGTGTGCTCCAAAGCAGAATTTTCTTCCTTTTACTGATCAAGTTTTCAAAAATGGTTTCCTGTAAACTTCAGTATAGAGTCCAAGAACCTGATAATGACATATCGGGAGCTTTGTGATCTGGCCCCTGCCTACCTTTCTGACATCACTTTTGACATCTGCACCCTTCTTTCCCTATTGACGTAACCTTTCTTCAAACTCCTGTCGTTCTGAACTGGCTTCAGCTAGCTCTCCCTGCCTGTACTTTTTCCTATCATGGTCTTTTAGCCTTAGCCTACATCCTTCCTTTTTCCATCCTCAGCTGCCTTGCTGAATCTTATGTGAAATTCAAACTTCATGTCAGGCCTTGTATCTTTTTGCAAGGCCTCCTCAAGATCCACCTGTTTTTCACCTTTCCCCTCCACATCCCACTAGATTTTATGCAGTTTTTAATGCGTTCAGAGCAGACACCAGGTACTATAATGATGAAGAATACAAGCTGCATAGCTAGACTGCCTGAATTGAAATTCTAGCTCTGCCACTTACTATTGCTGTAACTAGGAGATGTTACTTCTCATGTACCTGTGCTTCCTTATCTGTAAAATGAGGGTAACTATAGTACCTATCTCATTGGATTTCTTTTATCTGCATTTTTTTTTTTTTTTTTTTTTTTTTTTGCAGTACGCGGGCCTCTCACTGTTGTGGCCTCTCTTGTTGCGGAGCACAGGCTCCGGACGCGCAGGCTCAGCGGCCGTGGCTCACGGGCCCAGCCGCTCTGCGGCATGTGGGATCTTCCCGGACTGGGGCACGAACCCGCGTCCCCTGCATCGGCAGGCGGACTCTCAACCACTGCGCCACCAGGGAAGCCCAATCTGCATTACTTTTAATTTCAATGCTGAAATTTTCCCAATGGAACGCTCTGGAGGCAGGCTTCTTGTGTCTTTTGGATATGTCCATCAATTTTTAAAAACAACTTTATTGGGCTTCCCTGGTGGCGCAGTAGTTGAGAATCCGCCTGCCGATGCAGGAGACACGGGTTCGTGCCCTGGTCCGGGAAGATCCCACATGCCACGGAGCAACTAAGCCCGTGAGCCATGGCCGCTGAGCCTGCGCGTCCGGAGCCTGTGCTCTGCAACGGGAGAGGCCACAGCAGTGAGAGGCCCGCATACCGCAAAAAAAAAATAAAAAAATAAAAACAACTTTATTGAGATACTATACAATTCACCCATCGGTACTTCATTTCTTTTTATTGCCAAATAATATTCTACTTAATGGATATATCCCATTGTGCTTCTCCATCAGTTGATACACATTTGGATTTTTTCTATTTTGGGGCTATTGTGAACAAAGCTGCTATGAATATTTATATACTAGTTTCTGTGTGAACATATATTTTAATTTTTCTTGGGTGTATACCTAGGGATGGAATTTTTGGATCATATGGTAACTATGTTTTATATATTTTTAAAAAATTTATTTATTCTTGGCTGCGTTGGGTCTTTGTTACTGCACGCAGACTTTCTCTAGTTGCGGGGAGTGGGGGCCACTCTTTGCTGCGGTGCGCGGGCTTCTCATTGCGGTGGCCTCTCTTGTTGTGGAGCATGGGCTCTAGGGCGCTCAGGCTTCAGTAGTTGTGGCACACAGGCGGCATGTGGGATCCTCCCGGACCAGGGCTCGAACCTGTGTCCCCCGCAGGCGGAGTCCTAACCGCTGCGCCACCAGGGAAGTCCCTGTTTTACTTTTTTTTTTTTTAATGTATATTTAGTTTTGGCTGTGTTGGGTCTTTGTTTCTCTGTGAGGGCTTTCTCTAGTTGTGGCAAGCGGGGGCCACTCTTTATCGCGGTGCATGGGCTTCTCACTATCGCGGCCTCTCTTGTTGCAGAGCACAGGCTCCAGACGCCCAGGCTCAGTAGTTGTGGCTCACGGGCCCAGTTGCTCCGCGGCATGTGGGATCTTCCCAGACCAGGGCTCAAACCCGTGTCCCCTGCATTGGCAGGCAGATTCTCAACCACCGTGCCACCAGGGAAGCCCCCTGTTTTACATTTTAAGGAGCTGCACTCAAGCAGTTTTTCAAAGCAGCGGCCCCAGTTTGGTAATCCTACCAGCAATGTTTGAGGGGTTCAGTTTCCTCCTATTCTTGTCAACACTTGCTATGACAAATCAAAACCATGTGAAGTAGCATCATGGTTTTGATTTGCATTTCAATAATGACTAACAATATGGAGCATCTTTTTGTGTGTTTCTTGGCCATTTGTATATCATCTTTGGAGGAATGTCTATTCTAATCCTGTGGCCATTTTAAAATTTGGTTACTTGTCTTTTTATTGTTGAGCTGTTAAGTATTCTTTATGTATTCAGGATGCAAGCTCCTTCTCAGATATATGATTTGCAAATATTTTTTCCTATTATGTGGTTTTCTTTTTACTTGGTGGATGGTATCCTTTGAAGCACAAGTTTTGATTTTTTTTTTTTTTTATGAAATCCAATTTATCTATTTTTTCTTTAGTCGCTTATACTCTTTGAATGTCATGTCTAAGAAGGCTTTGTCTAACCAAAATCATGAAGATTTACTCTTGTGTTTTCCTCTAAGTGTTTTATAGTTTTACTCTTATATTTGAGTTAATATTTTAGTATGGTATGAGGAAGGGGTCCAGTCTGTTCTTTTGTATGTGGAACCTAGATGTTCCAGCACCATTTTTGAAACTCATTGAGTTTTTATGAGTTGCAAAAAATTAATATCTGTAAAGCATTTAGAATAGTACATGGGGATGCTAGCAGAACTGAGTAAACAGTAGTTATGATTATTTTAACATTTATTATGCTAAATCATCATCATATGTGTACTTGTCTTTCTTTCTCAAGACCACCTTAATCTTTGTACCTACGTGTTTGGCCTAGCACCTGACAGACGGTACATGCTACATGCCGAATAGATTTTGTTGAATGGATGAATGATAAATAGGGCCTCTCTGCGGATGCAATCAGTGGGTAAAGCACAGGACAGATACCAGTTTCAACACTGAGATTCTGTGCTAACCTTGGTTCCGAACCAAAGGGCCTCTCAAACTTAGAACACGTCTGCCCTAGGGCATCTCCCCAGAGAGCATAGCACAAAACCCCTGGGTTCAGATCGCTCCGGACAACTATAATCTCTTCAGCATGTTTAGCATTCCTACGTTGCCCTCCCCACTTGTTTGTTTCCTTCTCCCCTTGTCCCTGAACATGAACTCAGGGAATGGAATCTCTCCCTAATATTTGTTTCAGCAAAATCTCCTCTGCCGGATCCTTTGGCTTTCAACCCCTAAAAGTTGAAGAGTGCAAGACCTAACTTCCAGCACCTGAACTATTTCCGTCTACATTCTTTCCCCACATGAGCTCATCTGGTTTAATGGCTTTAAATACCATGTAAGTGCTGGTGACTCCCAAACCTGTTATTCCAGCCGTAAATCTTCACTGAGATCCAGACTTACATTTCCATTGTCTCCTTCGCGTCTCTTCTCAGCTCTCTAACAGGCATCGCAAACTTAACATGAACATAAGAGTTTCCCCACATCTTCTCTCAGCCTCCCTCATCTGAGGAAGTAGATGGCTCCACAAAATTCTCCCAGTTGCTGATATAAAAAATTTAGGATTTGTCCTTGATTTCTTTCTCTCACCTTAATATCAAGCAAATTCTATTGGATCTGCCTTCAAAATATGCCAGCATCATATGCCCATTCACCACCTCCCGTGCTTCCACTTGAGGACAAGCCCTCTGCTTGTGCTGGGTTTAATGGAGCAGCCTCTGCTCTCTTCCACTCCTGGCTCTTTCAATTCCATTCTTCACATGATAGCACAGAGGATCTGTTTGAAAACATAAATTAGATTATCCTACTCCTCTCTTTAAACCCCTCTCGTGGTTTCAGTTACGTTGGGATAATGTCCAAATTTCTTACCATGACCAACAAGACTTTTTTTTTTTGCGGTACGCGGGCCTCTCACTGTTGTGGCCTCTCCCTTTGCGGAGCACAGGCTCCGGACGCGCAGGCTCAGTGGCCATGGCTCACGGGCCCAGCCGCTCCGCGGCACGTGGGATCCTCCCGGACCGGGGCAGGAACCCGTGTTCCCCGCATCGGCAGGCGGACCCTCAACCACTGCACCACCAGGGAGGCCCTTTCTTGTTTTTCTGATGTGGACCATTTTTAAAGTCTTTACTGAATTTGTTACAATATTCCTTTTTTCTTATGTTTTTTGGCCTTGAGGCATGTGGGATCTTCTTAGCTCCCTGACCAGGGATCAAACCCGTACCCCACTGTGTTAGAAGACGAAGTCTTAACCACTGGACTGCCAGGGAAATCCTCAACAAGACTTTCTTGATCTTGTTTCAATAACAGGATGTTAAAGGTTGAAATTTAGATTTAATAAGATGAGATTTCAAACTGAGTTGCCAGTTCACAATATGCAGGTGTTCAAAGGAAGTGGACATAACTCTTGAAACCCTTTGATAAAATAAAAGAGTTGAAACAGTAGAAGAGAGAGGATTTTGTGAGAAATAAATACTTAGAAAAAGCTACATTATGAGTCCCATTCCATATTCTACCAAGGAGGACGAGGAATGCCTCCCCCTCACCTCAAACCTGGTGGTGGTCGGGAGCTTCCGTGGGGCCACTTGCAAAGCTTATAGGGTTATTTCTTCTGTTGGGAGGCACAGTGGACTAAGGGCTTTCTTCTGCCTGAGGGATTAAGAGAATGAGAGACAGACTGACTGGGTAATTTTGGGGGCAGAATCAGGAGAATGTGGCTACATTAGGATGTGGAGGCAGGGTTAGGGGCCAGCTGTGGGCCACAAGGGAGAGAGCATGTGTGTGAGGGTGTCTTGAGATCTGACTAACGGGGCTGTCCAGTGGAGTGTGGAAACTCCAGCAGCAACTGTTTGGTGGTGAATGCCTAGGGACTGAGGAAGGAGTCCTGAGGGAGCACTCAAAATAGAAGTGCTTTTGCCCCATCACAGGGAGCTGCAGAGAGATGGCTCATTAGGGAACCTCCAGAGCCCCGAAAGTTCCCATGAGGAAGAGAGTCAGCATTAAGCGCCTGCCAGGCCTGGGAAAGGCAAAGGCAGATTACTTTGGTTGTAGTCCAAACAAGACCCTTCCTGCTCCTTTTCCAGTCTCCCTATGCATCAGCCAATCGCAGAAGGGTTGAAGCTGCTGTTATTTAGTTTTCATGTACTGAACTGAAATGTCCAGTTTCTGGTTTGAGGCTGTTTTGTGACTTGAAGTGATCTTGGAACAACCTGTTTGACAAGAGTGAAAAGTAAAGTCATATGACATGCTGGAGTTATTTATCTCTGGCTGGAGAAGTTTCCCTTGCTAAATAAATTTGGAAGAAAAAGTAGAAAGGAATGAATAAAATTATGGTTTAGGGGCTACCGTGGTGGCGCAGTGGTTGAGGGTCCGCCTGCTGATGCAGGGGACGTGGGTTCCTGTCCTGGTCCAGGAAGATCCCACGTGCCGCGGAGCAGCTGGGCCCGTGAGCCACGGCCGCTGAGCCTGCGCGTCCGGAGCCTGTGCTCCGCAACGGGAGAGGCCACAGCAGTGAGAGGCCCGCGTACCGCAAAAAAAAAAAAAAAAAAAAATTATGGTTTAATAGTATTATAAGTACAGCCAGTTACACATGGCGAAGGCTCTACTTGCTCAGCCCCTAAGCCACGTGTATCCCCCGAGAAAGCCTCCCCCAGCCTGCAAGTCTAAAGAAGCAACATTTTTTTCCTCCACCTGTTCCTCAGCAATTTTACTCTTCTTTTTTCTTCAAAGCACTGACTACGGTGTGAAAGTACCTTGTTCAGGTGTTTGCTTATTATCAGTTATGTTCCCTTGGATTATAAGTTCCATAAAAGCAAGAATCCTTCCTCTTTGGCTCACTTCTATATCCCCACTGACTACAACAGGTGCCCTGTATATATAAATGCTCAATAAGTATTTTTTGACTGAGTGAATGAATGAATGAGTAAAAACTATATAAGGAACATAGATCTAAGAGTGAGAAAAATGCGTATTTGCCCAACTTTAATGGGATTTTTCTTTTTATTGCGGATTTTTATTTTCATACAATTATACATTCATGTGTGGTGGTAACAACTGTCACATTATTTGTATGACTAATTTTTTTAGTTGACTCTTTCATGACAAAGTCACATTATAAAAGCATACACAAACATTAAAAAAGTTTTAAACAAGCATGGAGGAAGGACAGATTTGAAGTATTAAACTGAAAACATTTGACTGTGGATGAACTTGAATATATTTTTATTCAAGAATGTATTTTTACTTTTCAACATGGTCTCACAGATATCTCTCATTAATGTTGCTGTTGGAGAACAGGACTCACATATTCCGAGTAAAGCTAAGGTATCTCAGTGTGGTGGACAGACTGTAAGCTGGCCCCCCAGGACCCTCACCCCTGGTAAGTGCACCTTTGTGGAGCCCCTTCCTTTGAGTGTCCATGGGGACTGCAACTTGCTTCTGTCCAGTAGAATATGGTAAAGGTGATAGGATGTCACTCCTTTGATTATGTTGTGATAGTTAACCCGCATCTTTCTAGTCGACTCTCTCTCAGGGACTCTCTGCTGGCTTGAGCTGCCGTGTTGAAACAGTCCACTTGGTAAAGACTCGGGGTGGCCGCTAGAACCTGAGAGTAGCCTCCAACTGACACCCAGCAAGAAGCAGATACCCTCAGTTGCACAACCACAAAGAAATGAATTCTCTCACTGGAAACGTAAACTCCATTTAAACCATTATCAATCATTAACACCTCAAGGTCCATGAAGGATTTAATAAGAGGTTTGGTAGAAAGGTGGACCAAAGTATCTGACCTTGAAAGGGACTACTGCTCATAGGTGCGGGTGGATGCGTAACAGGGAAACTCAGCTGGGGATAGATTCCTCTAGCATCACTACTTTGCCTAGGTCTTGGCCATATGAATGTCTCCCTACACTTACTGCCTATATACTTAATGTCTCGAGAATGATCTGATGGGGAGAAGTGTGTTTATAGGGCCCAAAGGTGGAATAATAAGGATGGAATTGTCAACAGAAATAATCGATAAAAAGTCTGTCATAGGAAATGAAAAGAATTTTATTTGAGCCAAACTGAGGACTATAGCCCAGGAGACACAGATTCAAGAAGCACTTAAATTACGTTCCTCTGGACTAAAAAATGGGGGAGGCTTTTGTATAGGTAAAAGGAAAGTTACATAAATTGTTTGTCAAGAATTAGGATTGGGCTTCCCTGGTGGCGCAGTGGTTGAGAGTCTGCCTGCCGATGCAGGGGACACGGGTTCGTGCCCCGGTCTGGGAAGATCGCACATGCCGCGGAGCGGCTAGGCCCGTGAGCCATGGCCGCTGAGCCTGTGTGTCCAGAGCCTGTGCTCCGCAATGGGAGAGGCCACAACGGTGAGAGGCCCGTGTACTGCAAAAAAAAAAAAAAAAAAAGAATTAGGATTGGAGCTGGCAAGTAAGTGTGACTGTTAAACAAAAATGGGTTGGGGTCTGAAATGGTTGCATAGTTGCAAGGGGAAACCTTGAGACCATAAGATTGCAGATGGCAGTTGTTAGCAGATATTGTTTTGAAAACAGCTGTTGATGTCCTTTGAATTTGATACAGTTCAGAAAATTCAAGTTCTCAGCAACACAGGAACATTTTTTTTTAACATCTTTATTGGAGTATAATTGCTTTACAATGTTGTGTTAGTTTGTGCTGTATAACGAAGTGAATCAGCTGTATGTACACATATATCCCCATATCCCTTCCCTCTTGCGTCTCCCTCCCACCCTCCCTATCCCACCCCTCTAGGTGGTCACAAAGCACCGAGCTGATCTCTCTGTGCTATGCGGCTGCTTCCCACTAGCTATCTGTTTTCCATCTGGTAGTATATATACGTCCATGCCACTCTCTCACTTCTTCCCAGCTTACCCTTCCCCCTCCCCGTGTCCTCAAGTCTGTTCTCTACATCTGCATCTTTATTCCTGTCCTGCCCCTAGGTTCTTCAGAACCATTTTTAAAATATTTTTTTAGATTCCATATATATGTGTTGGCATACGGTATTTGTTTTTCTCTTTCTGACTTGCTTTACTCTGTATGACAGACTCCAGGTCCATCCACCTCACTACAGGAACATGTTTGAAACCACATCCACAGTGGCCACCCAGCTCCATTTCGGATGCCTGAATCACAGTTTTATATCTTGTCAGAACAAAGAACAAACATCAAACATGACAGGGGTACATTCCTTCAAGCTTTCAGAAGAGGAAGATTAGCACGTACACAGTGAGTCAGTGTGACCTTGGTACCTCAGAAGGGCACCTCATCTTTGAAGGAGTACTAGCACTGGCATCATCCGAGCGGGCAGGGCATTTATTCCTATCTTCAAAGTGGACATTCTAAACAATCTGGTAAATGCATTCTTTTTAAAAAAAATAAATTTATTTATTTATTTTTATTTTATTTTTGGCTGTGTTGGATCTTTATTGCTGCGTGTGGGCTTTCTCTAGTTGCGGCGAGCGGGGGCTACTCTTCGTTGCGGTGCGTGGGCTTCTCATGTGGTGGCTTCTCTTGTTGCGGAGCACGGGCTCTAGGCGCGCGGGCTTCAGTCGTTGTGGCTCACAGGCTCTAGAGCACAGGCTCAGTAGTTGTGGTGCACGGGCTTAGTTGCTCTGCAGCATGTGGGGTCTTCACGGATCAGGGATTGAACCCATGTCCCCTGCATTGGCAGGCGGATTATGAACCACTGCGCCACCAAGGAAGCCCACATTCTTTTAAAAAAATGGTTAAAGCAGATGTACCACACGTGTCTGACAGGTCCTGAGACAGGTTGTTCTTGTTAGCATAAATTTCAAGCCAAATCACGTATAAGCCAGAATGACTTCCCCATACCTCAATACATGAAAATTTCCTCTATCAGAACTCAGTCACAGACACCCTGAACAGCCCTCTACATTGACACTAACCATGGTAGTGTACAGGCAAAACCCGAGAAGGCAAATCCGGGGTAGTCGGTAAGCCTAATGGTAACTGAGCCCATGGGAAATTGGCATCCTCACTGAGCTGAGCTCACCTTCCTCTGTAGCCGGAGCATCCTCTTCCTAAGTGAGCTCTGGCTCAGGCGCAGAGGCTGAGCGTTCTTCTCATATCCCAGGAACGACTGAAAGGGGGACTGTGGATGGGGGTAGGCAGGAGGCCAGGGACCACGGCACAGGCTGGTGACCAGCGGAGGGGCCCGCGTGCGCCCAGCACTCACGGTCCTCTGCACGCTGCCCTGTGTCCTGGGACTCCTGGCCAGTGGCTTCATTGTGCTGGTGCTGAGCAGAGAACGGGTGTGACCAGGGAGGCTGCCCCCCCCACCCCCCCAGCATGAGCCTCTTTAGCTGGGGTGTCTCCTGCTTCTGCCTGCAGTGGGTTTCCATGGCGAACGACTTCTACTACTTCCTCCATCTGGTCGAGTACTGCGGGGGTCCCGCCTGGCAGTTCTTTGGTCTATGCTGAGACTTCCTGAACTCGTTCACTTTCTGGTTTGGCTGCTGGCTCAGCAACCTCTTCTTCAGGAAGATTGCTTACTTCCCCCCCCCACCCCCCCGCCACCTTCCTCTGGCTGAAGTAGAGGTTCCCAGGGTTAGTGCCCTGGCTTCTGCTAGGCTCTCTCCTCATCTCCCTCATCATCACCCTGTTGTTCTTTTGGGGGAAGCACGATTTGTGTAAAGGTTTCTTTCTTAGCAAATTTTCTGGTAACATGACCTACAATCAGCAGAGCAGGAGGCTGGAAACTCACCATTTCCTACCCCTGAAACTGGTCACCCTTTCAATTCCTTGCTCTCTTTTTCTGGTCGCGATTGCTCTGTTGATTAACTCTCTGAGGAGACACGGGGAGGATGCGGCACAATGCCCACAGCCCGCAGGAGCCCGGCGCCCAGGCTCACACCAGAGCTCTGAGGTCACTCGTCTCCTGCCTCGTTCTTCATGCTCTGTCCTTCACATCCCTGATCATCAGTGCTGCAGGGTTCTACTCAGAAAGTGACTGGTACTGGCCATGGCAAATTTTAACCTACTCGTGCACATCCATCCATCCCTTTATCCTCATCCTCAGCAACCTCAGGCTTCGGGGAATGTTCAGGCAGCAAATTTTGTTGGCCAGGGGCTCCTGGGTGGCCCAGGTGGCATGATTCCGTTATCCAAAGCACGAGAAGAGACTCAAGTGAGGATGACAAAGCTACAGTCCACTTACATGGAGACATCTTCACAGGCAGATCTCTACTGGATCGTGTCGTGGGGTTTCTCCTTTGGGAAGGAGAGGAGGGGAGTAAAATCTGGGAACTTTGTGGCACACGATTTCTTCCCGAGACACTGTTAAAATGTGGGCCCAGGGGTCCCAGAGAGCCAGTATTGTCCAGAAGTTCAGATTATAAAATTCTGTGCTACTCTCTCTGTTTGTATCCACTCTGCTACGTGGAAGGCTTCAGTTAAAAAGTCTTGATTAACTGTACTGTCTTATCTCAACCGCCTACTGGGAAATTAAGAAAAACCGTGTCTATTACTGAGCTAGGGTGTGGATGCGGAAGCAGAGACCTTCCTAAGGAGAATGTAATAGTCACTACGTGAGCCCCAAGGGACAGTAGTTGTGGTGGACAGTGGCCTGGGCTGTGAGGTTTAATAGCCCTTCTTTCTATGGAGATGCTTTTTCTCTCACCAAACTTAGATAATTTGATTTTAATTTTATTAAAACTACTAGAAGGTTTGTTTACACCACCCCATTTCTTTTCTCTTTAATATTTCTGTTGTTGTGGTCTTGAGTTTCTCTAAGTGGCGGCCAGACTTTTTCCATGTTTATTCTTCCTTTAGAATCACGAATCACACGTTGTGATTTTTCTCCTTTTTCAGATTGTCTCAAACTTTTTCCTAATGCGAGTGTCTCAGTCACATGTGAATTAAATAAACGTGTACTTTTTGTTCTTAAAAAAAAAAAGCAAGAATTTCACTTAGTTTGTGTTCAAAACTGTTTAACTTCTAATTTTTAAAAAAAGAATAAGAATTAAATCTTATGTTTAAATACTGTCTTAAAACAGTTTGCACCATTGTAAAACAGTTATACTCCAATAAAGATGTTAAAAAAAACCCAGAAAAAACCAGTTTGTTCCAATTACTATGCAAAAGTTTTTAGAAATAATTTTGGAGAAGATTTTAATTAGAGTGTGGTGCCTCTAAGGCAGGCTTAAAAGTTTTTGCTAAAAGGTATCAATGTGCAAATTTCAGAGACTAACTTGCAACTAGATTCCTGATATTTTAATCTTCTCTGAGAGTAAAAATAATTTCCCTGCTGATTAGGGTGTATGCTGCTGAGTGGATGTACACTCATGAACTAAAATCTTTGGGCAAATTATTCTACATTTTTATTTTAAATATTTTTTTAATAGGCAATACGTTTGCATGGTTAAAAATTCAAAATATACTGAAGAGTATATATAAAAAAAATCCCTCCATGGGAGAGCATGGAGGCCTGTGAGTTTGTGTAACAGGAGGGCGAGGCAGAGAGCTGGGGTGGGCGAGGGCCACTAGTAGAAGGACTTCCTCAGGAAGTGATAAAAATTGGACAAGACACCACTTTAGCACACGATTCCACAGGGGCCATAGACCCAGCCTGCCAGTGAGCTCCAGGCTAGTGAGCCCTGCTCTCCAGGGGTGTTCCCGGTCTCTCGACTGTGTGAAGCAGAGAGTGCTGTAGGGGAGATTTTGTTCTGGGTAGAAGAGATTGGATTTGTGCCTGAGGAACAGGGAGGTTCTGCAGTCAGGGAACCTCTGTCGCGGAATTCCCAGGTGTATTCAGATCCATGTTGCCTCACACCTATTTAGCTCCCTCCCTTGTCTCTAAGTGATTGTAAAATGCTCTCCTAATCTAGTTCCCATCTGGGACCCTGAGTTTTGTCTCCTGGGCTTCATGCACTGGTTTATGCTCCATTAAAAAAATAAATTTGAAGGCTTTCCCAGGCTAGTGCCTTGGTGAGACTCAGACTCATTTTGTGAACCCGTATTAGAAAAGCAAACTCCAAATCCCTCCCGACAGGGGTGGGACCTATCTAACCCGTGTGTTGCTGCTCGAGGCGTGACGTTAAGACAGAAAAACAGGGTCATTATCAGAGCTAACACTTAAAGAAAACACCAAGTAAGCGCTGCTTGTTTTTGCTTGGTCTTCAGATGTTACTCAGATGGCATGGTTAATCTTCTCAATTAAAAAAAAGGAAAATAGAAGGTGCTTTATCTATAGTTATACCCTCTGTTCAATTCTCAATTTCAAGATCTGATCATTCATTTTTACTTCAAACATTTCCCTGATTCTAAATAACTTCTGGTCTATTTCCACTAGCTTCGCAATTCTTGGTCTTTCAACCTTACCTTCAACTCTGCCTGGTCAATGAAGTTTGCCCTAATTAGAGGGAGTTGAATTATAAATAGTTGATTCACTTACTCCCACTAGTGAAGCATGAAATAGAGAGTTTTTTGGACTAAGAGAAGAAAATAGTTTGTCCTATTTATTTTTGTATCAGTTAGTCTAACAGTCCTGGTGGAGAAGAAGAGGATAACTTCTAGAACATCATATGTTAGATATGCTATTTCCCACATCACAAACTGTGCTATCTTGCTATTGCCTCTAATGCAAATTCCATGGCCTTGTTTTCAAAGCCCTATTATGCACACCATCCCCACTTTCCAGCCTTACCTCCTCCGCAGGACTCCTCAAAATGAAATCTTGCTCTAACCAAACTGGTTTGCTCACTCTTTTCCCAGACAGACCTTGGTGTTTTTTATCTCCTCACCAGGCTTACGTCATTCCACCATGAGCCAAGAATAAACCTCTCTCTCTCTACTCCCTCATCTATCCAAGTTCTACCATTTTCTATGGCCATTTTTTTTTTTTTTTGTTGCGGTACACGGGCCTCTCACTGTTGTGGCCTCTCCCGTTGAGGAGCACAGGCTCCGGACGCGCAGGCTCAGCGGCCATGGCTCACGGGCCCAGCCGCTTCTCGGCATGTGGGATCTTCCCGGACAGGGGCACGAACCCGCGTCCCCTGCATCGGCAGGCGGACTCTCAACCACTGTGCCACCAGGGAAGCCCTCTATGGCCATTTTAATTTTTCCTTCCCCTTCAATTCCTTTGCAAACCACCCAGTTTTTTTCCCCTTCATGGGGGAGTTTTGTGAATCCCTTGGGCTTTTAATTTATATCTCATATTTGGCAATTAAGCAAATGTTGCCTAATTGTACTTTCCCATTGCTGGATTATGTTGCAATTTCTTTTTTGGTATTTATCGCTTATCTTTCCAAGTAATCCCCGGGTTATGGGGAAGGACCTCATATTAGACTCGGTGTGTCTCTTGCAGCACCTGGCATGGTGTATTGAACACAGTGGAGCTTGATACAAATGTGTTTACTGATGGATATTTCTTTCCAAGTCCTGCATTTTGTCCAGGGCTCCATGATGCTCTCAACGCTAGGAGGGAGTTACGATGATGACTGTGGTGAGGAAAGGAGTCAGGGTGAGCTCAGAAGAGAGGATCATTAAATGTGCTCTTTGACTGATTGACTAGGTGGTGAAGTTCAAGTTGACATTTAGGACAATGATGGAAGTGGTTGTGGGAATTATTCTGATGTTCACTCAGTCAACAAATAGTTAACATTTCTGATTGGTGTAAACTGCTTTTGAATTTCGGTGGAAAAAAGCAGAGTTACAAAGAAGATTCCAGAGCTTAAGTCATTATTTGTTGATACCTTCAAAAACAAAGAGTACATCTTTCACACACACATGTACTTGTGTATATACAGTTGCACAAACGCTTTATCCCTTAGTATAAGCTTCTTTGTTCTCAGGGGAAGCCCTCCTGTTTCTGTTTCTGAGTTCTTCTGTGTTTCTCTGTTCCTACAACTGAATTCCTACCCAGCATTCAGCTCAAGGCCCCAGCAACACAACTACACTAGAGTCCACCAGGACACCCTAGTGTGTGTGACATCCACACAGGCAACATGATTCAGCACATGGTGCCCACAGCTGGGCAGGTGCATGGTGACTGCCGTCTGCGCTACAACATTAGCCATGCCCACAAGCCAAGAGACCACTGTCAGCCTCGGGCTGACTGCTGCCCTGTAGTGCAGGGGGTCACCCACCATGTGATGGCCATAGGCCATTGCTGTCAGCAGCGGGCACTCAGTCCCCTCCAGGGCCAGGGAGGAGAAGAGCTGGGCCCCGCATTGAGTAAAGGAGATGGCTGTCTTCTCCGGGAGGAAGTGCACCAGCATCTGGGGAACCCCACTGGAGTTGTAGCAGATGTCCACTGTGGAGAGGTTGCGAGGAAGGAGTACGTGGGCGGGCGGAGGCGGGCGTCCAGCCTGATAAGGAGGCTGAGGAGCCCTTTGCCCAGCAGGGTCAGCAGATAGGCGGCCCCAAACGGGACAGAGTGCAGCCTGAATCTGCTGGTCCCTGGGGACGCCCATGAGGACAAACTCACTCACCCAGGTCAGGGTATCCCTCCTCATGGAGCAGGTGGGCCAGACTGCAGGAGGAGGTGCTGGGTTAGAGAGGCCAGAATCAGGATCAGGATTCACAGTCTGGGTTTGAACAGAGGACTTTAAATAGGACTGCAAGTACTTGTATTTTTCCTCCATTAGACTCTGAGCTTCTTGAAGTCAGGGACCTTTTCTGATTTTGCTTTTTATACAAAGATTTCTAACAAATGTTTCACAATAAAAAATTTTTCTTGGGTAAATGAATAGAAAGAGTTTAAAGTAGTAGTCTTGAGGATTATCATCTGATCCCAAGATGTAGGACTTGTATTCTGAAAGTCCTTATTACTCATGCTGGAGCAGGCGGTTTTCCTGCTTCTCCCATTATCCAGGCTGGGTCAGTGACAGAGAAAAAAAATCCCTCATTTGGTTCTCAGTGTACTGATTAATCAGGCTTAATCCTAGGATGATAAGATCAAGGCATCATTGTAGAACATTGTACCAACTATAATTATATCCCAGCTTCTTGGGATTTTGCTGTTTCCTTGGTGAAATGCCGGCATTTGTTTGAATGCTAAACTGAGTGATTAATGTGAGATGGACGTGCACATCACTTACTTGCAATGACAGCGTTTAGAAACTGACGGTGCCCGCTGATGCAGTCAGTAAGGGAGTGCCTCTGAAACCCTTGGAGCTTTGTTATGTGTAAATCCTTCTGTCGTAGCAAAGACGTGTTTGCCCTTGGAACACCTCCCTATTTACTTTGCCTGTCTTTAGCCTCTATCAAAGTATAAAGATGTCTTTTTTTTTTTCTTAGTAAAAAGGTACTAAGCAATTCTATAGTCTTTATTTCTCTATTAATAACAAGACCCTCTAGTCCCATTTCAGTGTTCACCTTACGTGTCTTTACAACACGTCGGGAGAAGGTAGTGCTATTGGCTAGTATGAGAGTAAGTAGAGACCACAGAGACACATCGAAGAGTCTGACTGCGGGGAAAGCCCTTTTGGATGTCCATTAGGGAAAGCTTGAGAGGGAAGGAAAAAACTCCAGGTTAAAGGGTTTGCCTATGAAAATCCCACAGGACCCAAAGTGGAAACCAGAGCAGTGCTTTCCACATTGGCTACACATTCGAATCACCTGGGGTGCTTTGAAAACTCCAGAAGCCCAGACCACACTCCAGAGTAATTAAATCAGAACCTCAGGAGGGTGAAACCCAGACATTAGTATGTTAGTAACTTTTAATATTTCCTGGTAACTAAAATGTAAAACTTTAATTACAAGTTTGAGAATCACTGCGTTAGAGGGAACTTTTAACCTTATTTTTGAAAACATAAGACGTAGGATTTTTTGAGAGAGGAATATGTTTAGAGATAAAACCAGTAGAGTTTTTGAGGAGGAAAAGTCTTTGACCTAAACTTCTCATTCTTTGTTTGAAAAAGTTGAGGCCAAATCCCACTGAATAGTGAAAAAGTGATCCTGGATTTCTTGCCGTTTGTGTGCTGGGTCTCCCCTTAGCTTTAGCCTTCTGAGGTCTGGTCCAAAACAAATGTTTTAGAATATCTTAGATCCAGGGAAGAGCTAGTTAGTATCAAATGAGACAATGTGAGAGAAAGCCCTTCATAACTTCAGAGAATTATCTAAATAAAAAGGATTTGTATTAAAGATATGAGAGATGGGTCACAGAATCCAATGAAATGGAAATGAAAACAATTCAACCCAAGTCTTTCTAACAGGGTTCGAAGATAGGGCTGTTGTTGGATGGGGGTGAAGAGGGCAGAGCAGCTGGATGCTACCCTCTGTCTTTCCTAGCTGGTTGGAACTTACCAACTTTCTTCTTTCAGTCCTTTTGTGGCCGGAAGGTGTCACTGTAGAAAATGCCCAAAATAGAAACTGGCTTTGGCACAATACCCAGCTGAGTTTCTGAACCCTGCACCTGGGATGGGAGCCCCTGGCTTTCCACAGAGCCTATTTCTTTTGTCACTGCAATAAGTAACTAAGCTATAGTCCCCGAATGTGGCTCATGAGTGCCAAAAACAGCAACTGAAATTCTCACCATTGAAGAGAATAAAACGCAGAGTGAGAGTCACAGAAAAGAATGTAGGCTGGGAGGAAATGCTAGGATCACCATTTCAACCTCATCATTTTACAAATGAGGAAACTGAGACTCAGAAAGCAGAAGTGGTTTGCTCAAGATCCTTCTGCCGGTTGGAAGCAAAGCTGGAACTGAATCTGAAATCTGAGGACCACATCCGCGTGTTCTTCCTGCTACATGACGTCGTGTCACCACTTGGAGCGTGAAGAGTGTATCACAGCAGCTGGTGGGGAGCAGCATCCCCACAGAATGACGTGTGGCACAGGTTTGTTTGATGGGGGAGGGGCGTGTCAGAAAAGGTGTGGTGTTTGGAGGCCCCTCCCGGGGAGCCAGGTGGAGACTTGGAACGGCCACCGTGTAGCGCAGGGGAACAGGCCGAAGAGCACTTCGGGCAGATCAGCGGACTGGCGGTCCAGTTCGTCAACTACCAGCTGACCTCTTGCCATTTTATCTGTAAAAGGGAAACATCCACCGCATAGTGTAATGGGAGGACAGAGCCCACATACCTTGGCTCTTAACTTATTCTGAAGCCAGGAGGTGGAACTGGAAAACCCCCTCCACTAAGCCCAGCTCTTTCACTCCCCTTTTCTGACTTCTAACAAGCAAACTGCTTGAAGGGTAGAGAGGGTGTTTTTTTCTTTTTATTGTGCCCTTTTCTAGTTCTAACAGAGACTGGCATATAGAGCCGGTGGACTGAATGAATGAGTGAACATCATATCGAGGAGTGGTTTCTTTAAAATTCATCCCCTCATCTAGGAGCTCAGTGTAGAACCTTATTACCGATGTTTTCAGAGTCTGCTCTGTGATACCGGCTCAAGAATGGCTCTGATCGGAAGGGTCTTTTGAGGGACCAAACAGTTGTTTCCTCCTGATTAGTAAGTGCCCTTTAAATACATTGAGTCTCTCTTGAAAGAGGCAAGGGCCAAGAAAAATGTCTAAATTCTAAAACTCAAACAATGGGATAAGTAGGAAAATAGTTTGGACTTTCCCCCCCTCTTTTCTAACCTACAACCTAATGAACTGATGTCTTCTTTGGATAAGCTAGATGTATGCGCTACTGCTGCAGCCAATACAATAAATTTTATTTTATATGTAAAAGATATGTTTTAATTATTAGGATTAGAAGGTGTCAATAGATTATTGTCCCAACTACGTCATAATTTAATGAAGGATTATAGCTCAACAAGTATAGAACCAACATCAGTTGACCCCTTCCAACTTTTAACTGGTTTTATCAAACCTCATACACAGAGTTTGTTCATTCAACTACTTGATGAGCATTTCTGTAGCCAGGTTGTGTTAGAAGGTGTACTAGAATACCACACTCCTCAAAGCTGGATGTTCCATAGACATGTGATGAGGGTAAAGGAAAATACATCAAAGTATAAGCACTGTCGGTTTGTTCTCTCTCACTAAGGAGGAAGAACTCCTGAGGTTTCTTTGCTGTAGAAATCACAGACACTGGGTAAAGGGCGGGCAAATGTCTAAGTGTGGAGGCTCTGGTTGGGGGAGAGAACTCTGAGAAGGAGTAGAGAAAGGAAAAGATAATCTGTTGATTTGAGGGGAGAAATTAATAGTCTAAAAATGAGAGTTAAAATGTGTTTCTCAGGGGATGGAGCTGAGTGCCTCAGATGGGAGTTGCAGCAGTAGGGGAAAGGACCAGGGAGGGGATTAAGGGGAGGCTGGAGGCTGCTGGTCATGGTCCTAGGGGGAGGGGGAGGCAGGAAGGGGCTGAGGGAGTGAGTGAGAGGGAGGGAAGGGAAGGGGAGGTCTTCAATAAAATTAAAAACAAAAGTTTTGCTGG